>NW_023416321.1:21327895-21750395 GCF_014108235.1 Myotis myotis | reverse complement strand
TAATATTGTAAAATGTTAGTCCATTTCAATCACCTAAACTTTTATTTAATCATGGATATTTTGTTTATACTCAGATATTTTTTTCTGCATTCACTGAAAGATTTATTCTCTCCTTCTTCAAACATCTGGGAGATGATTTCTTATTCTTTACACGACCCATCAAATCTCTTGTAGTGTTCATCTCCCTGGACCTTTGTGCCAAGTTTTTGGCCCTTTTTTAGAAGGCGCGCCAGAATGCGTGCATGACTTCTTGTGGTTGGTGTTTGTTTTCATCCAACATCGGCTGCGTTCCTGTAGTTAAGCTACATCTCTGAGTCATTTTAAAAATCAAGTGAGACCTGCAAGGCTGCTGCTACCTTTTTAAGATGTATTTTACTGAATTCATGTTGCTATTGTAAGTGTTGGTGATTTGGGTAGTGAAACTGTTACCAAGATTAGAGAGATTGCATTACTATTTCATCAAATATCAGGGTATCTTCATCTGGTCTTGAATAAGTTCAATACTCATGTCTCAACCATGAGATTCAAGTTGCACAAGTAGCTAGCTGACTGGGGCTGGTATTTGCTTAGAGGAAGGAAGGGATCGTGCATGAGGCAGCACGGAAGCTCCCGTAAGGAATTCTGTTTAGAAATTGGTGAAGAAGCCGACTAGTCCGACTACACTTGTGTACAGTGAAGGTCTTATACGCTTAAAAAATACTAACAAATGCAAAAGTTAACAAATACCGAAATGCTAAAGGCTCAGCAATCTTACATAAAATTTACGATTTATTTTCAGAAATATATTTCCATGTTGTAGATCTATGAGGAAGTTATTTATATATCAGCTTGCCTAGTTTTTTGACACAATTTAACATCAACCAATCAAAATATATGTAACCATGATTTTTCTCATTTTAAGCACAAACTTATGAATCCATATGAGTTCATAAATTTTCTTCTTTAAAGTCTAAGAATAGAGTTATAGTCTTCACCGTCTCAGCTAGGATTTATTTATTTATTTTTTGCCTTTGATTATTCAATAAGAATTACACATAGGAACAGAAAATCAATATGTTTACTTCGGCTTATTTTCCAAATTGGATGTTGCTGTGGTTTAATATCAGAGAAGGTGTACCCACTGTCAGCTTAGAGAGGTTTCGTTTGGTTTAGTTTCAAATTCCCGGTGATGGTTGTTGTTACCTCCAACAACAAATTATCAACAAAAGTAAAATTTCTTATCACTCCATTTTTATCACAAGAAGTAGTATGTGAAATAAGGAAGAAAATTGGGAGGTGATCGCAGGTGAATGTATGTCTAAATCCTTTTATTCCTGACTTAGAACAGTTGGTAAGCCGACTCATGATGTGTGGACTTTTTGTTGAATTAAGATTAGAAAAAGTGCAGGCAGCTCTGTGGTGAATATCTTTATACAGAAATCCTGTGCATTTTCAGCATCCTTGAGGGGGAGGGAGAACTATATTGAAGTGCAAACATTTGACTAAGGTTGGAATGACTCAACAATAGTGAAAAGGGTCTTGGCTTCATTCATTTCTTTTCAGAGGCAGGCAAAGGGAGGGCCTTTGTCTTTTCACTGGAGCGTTGTTATTGTGCTTTGTTTGTTGTATTTTGACCTAAAAGATGCCCCCCCCCCTTTTTTTTTTATCTGTAATGTAACGTATGGTTCAAAACAAACATGGTTTATTTGTGCCTTTTTCTGGTTAATTCCTTTTTAAAAAATCTACCTTAAGAGCTCTCAGAACCCAATCTAGAACAGATAAATTCTGTTTGCCTGTATATTCTAAGCAAAGGATAAGTTTCATTAAATTAGTATACGTGGTTCAATGAATTCTTTTGAAAATTTCCTGCAACTGAGGTTACAAGAAAAATTTGTTAGTTATCTTTGATTCAAATAAAAACACATATTGAAAATGGAATCATCTATAAATACATTTGTCCAAAATTTTTCTGTTCTACTAGATTAAAAAAATGTAAATGAAGTTCAGGGAAGTACAGTTCATTTAAAGTTGCTTTTTGTCTACAGCAGGGTGTGTTTGGTTTTTTGTTTTTTGTGTTGTTGCTTTTTTGCACATTAGAGTGGCTTGACTTCTTAACAATTTATCTGATTCCTTGATCAGAAAAACTTTATAAAGAGTGGGTTTGTAAAATGTTACTCAGTGACTTTGCAGAAGGCCCTCCCCCGCTCGTATAGGGAATATGTTGCACTTATGTAATTGCTATTGGCTTCCTTGACTGTTCATATCCAGAGTTTCCAAGCGTTGTTTTAATAAAACGCGTTCAGGCATCGAGGCCGACAGCTAATGTTTCCCCTCCCTGTAGCTCCGCTGCTGGACCGCGGCTTAGCCAGGCTCGGAAGTCAGCTGCGCCTGTGGGAGCCAACTCCGCTTTGACTGCCGCAGTTATACACCATTTGTTTTCTAAATATCACAAAAGTTTTACTTTCCGTTTACTGGGGCTTAAAAAAAAATCATTGCTTCGGGCTACATGCTTACCATTTTGTCTAAATTCTGTGCCTCCCAAATATTTTTTAAAAATAGAAATAAAAAAGGTCATGGGCTGGTTACTGATTGTGGCGGATAACACGGTGGTCGCTCCAGTTACAATTGTGCCTGAGGTGGGGGATGGGAAAGGCCCTACTGGTGGCTGCTTTCCTCACTTTGGGGAGCTTTGATGTGTTCCTGCGACTGATATAAATGCACCGGGGTTCAGGGAGGGGCAGCTGGCTGGCAGCGACAGATTAAAATATTTCTGACCCACAAAAGTAACCAAATGCCCATATTTCTTCATTTACCATAATTAATACCTTGTATTTCCACTGACTTTGATAAAGTGGCTTCCCTTCTCCCACCCCCTCCCCCTTCCCCTCCCCTCTGTCAACTTTGGGAAGACTGCAAAGAGATCTGTAGTTAAAATACTCTACAGATGATGAGGGAGAGCATGTCTTATAAAAGCTAACATCAAAAGTCTCAATTAGGCTGCTGCCCAGCCGGAAGCTTAGAACCACATTAAAATGGAAACGTTTATTTCATTTTTAGTGTACTGTATTTCAGCAGCAAGGGTCGCAATCTCAGAGCAAAATGAGACATTTTGGTTTGGCCGTCAAGTGAGTCCACATTTTGTTATAAATGTATAACTACAGGAAATGGAGGAAAAGAAAAGTGTTAAGCATTTCTTACAGAATACTGTTAAAGAGGAATTTGGTGCACTTGGAATTTAGAAGAAGCCTGGGATGGATTTTGGTCATGTTACAAGGTCTACTTGTTGCATTTAATGTGAAGCAGTTGTCCTTATTTCATTATCACAGAACACAGTGTTTTTCAATGTATCTTTAAAAGACGGAGACCTTGGCATCAAGTGTGCCTATAGGTTTAGGCCATATTTGATGGATCGTGTGATTACACCGTGTCTTTTTTTTTTCTTTCATTTTGCACCTCGTTGTACACATTTCTAAGAGAAAAGACAGACGATGTCTTAATTTGAAACAATCTAAGTAATGGTTGAGCAAGCCATCTGGAAAGGTGATGTCAGCTGAGGGCAAGGGTGGCTGCTGGTGAGGGGAGTGGTCTCCCCCTCCCCCCCGGCACGCACACCAGCCTCCGCAAATCCAGTTTCATGGTGCCTGAGTCACTGTCTGGTTGGTTGAACTCATGCTCCTCAGCTGATAGTTAACTAGTGGCTTGTTCTGGAAAAGGATCAGTTCTGCCTTCCCTGTCCTTTACCGACCTGAGTGCCGGACAAAGATGAGCAGCGCTGATCTGCTATGATGGACAGAATTCGATTACATTACTCTTTCGTAGGGGTAAAAGGCACACACGTTTCACACTGTGACTAAATTGGATTCCTTCTACTAAGACATCCTAAATTTGCGTCTAATAGCCAGATAAATGTAGAGCTGATTTACATGCACAGGCTGATTGTAGAATTTGATGGATAAAATATAAAGTTTGGTCTGTATGTGGATGGTGTCATTATCCCAAACGCTCACTATGTGTATAATCCTAGTCCTGCACTTTATTTTTTATTTTCCCTTAAGTCAACATGGAAGTTCTCTTAGTGGAAAGCATCCTGGGTAAGTAAACAGCTGCAATGTGTGTGGAGCCACCGTTCTTGGAAGAGTGTGTGTGTAGGGTCTCCTGAAAAGGGGAAGCCCCAGGAAGATACTGATGCTCCGTGAGTTGGGGTCGGTAGGGAATCATCTTACGGGGGAAGCTTCTCAGTGGAATGTCCAGCTGGGTTTCTTTTTGATTCCCCACAAATAGACGTTCCATCTGCCTTTGCCTCCACAGGAAGAGGATTTTATCCTATTATGTGGCCGTAGAGAAAGGACAGATACACACCGTATTTCATTTGGCAGTGTCCTTTCAGAGTTCCTCACTACTGTTTCCCATGCTGCAGGCTGTTGTACAGCAGCAGCACTGTGAGGATCCCAGTAGTAAACCTTATTGGTATGGTTCACTGGTTTTTTTGGACTCTGCATTTATTTGAGCAGACTTCTCTGATAGCTTTTTGCAGTTTTCAGCTTTTTGTTGTTGAAAACAAAAATAATAAGTAAACCAGTTCAGGGATGTATTTCTCTCTCTGAATCCGATTCCATGTCCTCGTGGCCTCTGTGGGGAGGAGCTGTGTCTCTAGCCACGGCTGGAGCCTGAGGAGCCACTCCTGGCGGAATATGAGAAAGACCCGGGTATTACTTACACGCTTAACGTCCCTGCCTTTTCTTATTGGGACATTCAAGAGAACCAACCTGTGGCTAGCATTTTTTTTTTCCTTAAAAATTACGTAAGTACATATCTTGTTTAAGTTTTATCCGTAGTTCTGGACATTTAGTTTTACTTTGTGAAAGATCAAGGCATCATCCTGTACATATTCATTCAACAAGTTTTGGTTGAACACCATTATATTGTTCAATATAATAATCAACATCTAAATATATTTACCAGAGTAGATGCTGTTCCCATTATGTGAGTGAAACACTGCCGTGCACGTGATAACTATTAGTGAATAAGGCATTTCTTCTACATTAAAATCTAGGGCAGTGGTTCTCAACCTTGGCTGCACATTAGAATCACCTAGGAATCTTTTTAAAATCCTGATTTCTGGGCCTCGTCCTCCGGAAATTCTGTTTCTTTGTGACTAATGTTGTGGCCTCACCCCATAACAAAGAAACAGAATTTCCGGAGGATGAGGTCCAGAAATCAGAATTTTAAAAAGATTCCCAGGTGATTCTAATGTGCAGCCAAGGTTCAAAACCACTGTTCTAGGGCAGTGGTTGGCAAACTCATTAGTCAACAGAGCCAAATATCAACAGTACAATGATTGAAATTTCTTTTGAAAGCCAAATTTTTTAAATTAAACTTAAACTATATAGGTAGGTACATTGTTATTAACTTAATTAGGGTACTCCTAAGGCTTAGGAAGAGCCACACTCAAGGGGCCAAAGAGCTGCATATGGCTTGTGAGTCGCAGTTTGCCGACCACGGATCTAGGGGATGGGTTCTTCTCAACTATCAGGAGATGGCATAGTTTCTTTTATCCCAACATTTGGCTAAGATATCTTAGGTTTAAAGGAATAGATAGAACATGTTAATCCAATGGAGAGCTGCCCAGATTCTTTACTTAGTTTAAATTAAAGGCTTCATTCCAGAGTCCTTTCTGGAATATAGGTTAAGAATATTCCATTGTGATAATATTCCATTGATTTAGGAGTCAAAGAAACAAGCAGATAAAACTAAAGTAAACTGAAGATTTAATTGATGGAACTATATTATTAGGCACTGAAATTAATAATAAGGATGTGGCTTTTTTTAAAAAAATAATTATAGATATCAATATTGGGAGATTTCCAAACCCTTAAAGGACGCAATAAAAGTACCATGGAATCAAGTGTAGAGTGATTCTGAACCAGTGGCACAATATTGAACTGTCTTCTAAATCATCAATGAAATTTCAAATTATGGTCAGTATAGTTTTTGTGTTAACCATGCTTCGTTATTTTCTAGTTCCTTATTTGTTAGTATCAACCTATGATAGATGTGACACCTCTTCATTAATAAGAGTGTTCTGTTAACCCCAACATGTTCCGTCCCGTTAGGACCACTTTCATGGTCTGTATTGAGACTGCTGACCCACATAAACCTTACCATGGGCATTCAGATTGCAAGGTGATGGTCCCCTGTTGGTTCTCCATAGAGCCATCTGTCCAAGAATCAGAGTGCTGAGCCTGGGAGAATAAATGAAGGTTTCCACCCATCAGATTTTTAATCCTTTCGATGCCTTTTCTTCTCCTTATAGTGTCTTCAGTTATCTGTTATGTTCCAAAGGAAGCCCTATTAGGACACAGAGTGCTTAAATTAGAAACTTTTCTCCCAAAGCAAGCCCTGGGATCCAAAGAAGTTAGAACAAACTCATCTAAGAAATCAGATGCCCACCAGAAAAGAACTTACCCTTACTGCCCACCATTATTTAGTTGGCCACACTACTTTTGGGGGCACTTAATGTGATTAAAAAATTATTCTAATTTTTAGAGAACTCTTCACTTACATTGCCTCAATCCTCGAAAGAACTCGGCAGTAATTATTTTATACTAGGGTCCCTCTGCCTGGCCTGCGGGGATCAGGCTGAAATTGGCTCTCCGACATCCCCTGAGGGGTCCCAGATTGCAAGAGGGCGCAGGCCAGGCTGAGGGACCCTACCGGTGCATGATCGGGGCCAGGGAGGGACTGCAGGAGGTGTCCAGGGTGTGTCTGGCCTGTCTCGCCCAGTCCCGATCAGCCGGACCCCAGCAGCAAGCTAACCTACTGGCCAGAGCATCTGCCTCCTGGTGGTCAGTGTGCATCATAGTGACTGGTCGAACGAATGGTCGGACACTTAGCATATTAGGCTTTTAATATATAGAATTCTATCCATGAGTTTACTGGGGCTTAACATAGTTAGGTGATTTCAAGCTTAATGACCACATGTTGGAGCTGGCGGTTAAACTGAGGTTCTGTAAATCCAAATACTGTCTATCTACCGTGTGATACCTTCTCACTCTTTGTGATGGTCATGAACAGAGCCAAAGCAAATAAATGCTACTTCAGCTTCTCAGTGAACAAAGGAAACCGAGTCTCTTGATAAGTCTCCCCCCTCATTATTGCTAGTTTAGGATGTCCCCCCCCTCCAGTTCCTTTTCATCTTTGCAAAACAAAACACCTTTCCCAGGGGTTCCTTTTGGCAGGTTATCAACAAGCTTGGATTCTTTCATGACATTTTTTTTTTTTTTTTGGTCCTATAAAGAAGTTTATATAACTGATAGCCTCATCAGTCTTCCCTCCAACAACTTATAGCTAAAAGGCAATTTGTGGTAGGGCCTCAGAATGCTAGGTTACAGCTCTCTGAGCATTTTCTTCTTTTGTGAAATAGGTAGAGATTTATTGAATCCTTACTGCGTTCTTAGCCGTGTGGGAGATGAGAAAACTTTGTTCCTTTCTCATCCAAAAAGTTTTCTTTGGGAAAGATGAGGCATGAATGCCTATGAAATACTTAAAAGATGAAGAAAGAGCACAAGGTCTTATATTATCAATTGAACATTAATGGTATGGATAGAAAAATGCTTTGTGTTTAGGGAAGGGCGAGTCACAGTCTTAGAACCATAACATTGATAAGAGTCTTTATCTAGTCCTACCACCTTAAGAGAAGGTAAAATTCGGCAAAATTAATATACAGACTTAAATTTCTACAGAAAACCATTGCCATACCTAGACTTCCAATTCAGATCTTTTCATTGACAATCTCTTGCCTAAACTAGACTCTCTCCCTGACCTGTGAACATTTAGATTTTTGAGAGAGAAATGAAATCTTGCCATCCATATCTTTAAGTTTTCCTCTGTAATGTCTACACTATGGAAGATCTTGATATGAATTTCATATCTGCTTACACCTATCATGTGGAACTGTCTGGGCCCTTGAGCCTTTTCTATTTCTCCCTTCTCCTACATTTAGTATTTAGCATTTAATCGCCATGCTACAAAAACAGTTTGACATCATTTTGTGTATAAAAATATAAAAGGCAATCCTATCCAACTTAATTTGCTTTGAACAGTGACATTGAATCATTAATGACTGCATGGAGATTCAGTCATAATTTTCTCACCTTATTCAAGTGTTTATCTCTAAGTTTTCTCCTGCCAAAGTCTAGAATTCCAAAGTGTCTTTCCTCGGTAATTTAATTAGGCCACAAGTTTGAGGCTTAATGATGGATCAAAAAATGTAAGATATGCTTGAAAGATCAAGACTGCAAATTTATTGCTCTTGTAGCAAAGGTTGGCAGATGTGGGAGAGGGAGCAGGTACTGCCCTGTGCTGCAGGTTCTGAGTCAGTGATCAAGGTCAGCCTCCGTTCATTAACTTCTTCTGAGGGCATATAGTCATTATAAATATAACTTATCATAACTGATATTCTAATTACAATATAGTATGGTTTTGGAATGACTTTTGTTTACTTCAGTTAATGTCCTCAAGTAATATATGATGTTGAAAGATCTAGAATTGCATAAGCTAATTTCTGGTCATGTTGCCTAGTTTCCTACTGCCCCGAATGGAAAAATCTCACCCCTCAGGATATGTGTGCATACAGATGTTGTCATCCACAGGCTTATTAGGTAGAGGGTCTGTTCTTAACCTAATCATATAAACCATCATCTGTTTTAGGGGGCAGTATGTGGGGATTCTCATTGTACTCTCAACTAACACACTATTAAAAATTGGAATGTATTGCATTTTAATTAAGACCTTACAACCCAGAAACCTGTTTTTGCAACAATTGTACTACCCATTTCATTCCCATGTTTAGACACTAAACATTGTTTGGCCCATAAATTGTTAATAAGCCTACTTTTAGATGATTTTTAAAATATTTCACTTGAAGCAAAATGGTAAGTTACTTTAAACATAACAATTTTTATGAAATCTAGAGTGAAGTTACAATCTTATGTGTCCAGTCCTTTGCACAGAAGTATAAGAAATTAGTTTGGAGTTTGCACATGGATATC
This sequence comes from Myotis myotis, assembly GCF_014108235.1. Classification (NCBI taxonomy): domain Eukaryota; kingdom Metazoa; phylum Chordata; class Mammalia; order Chiroptera; family Vespertilionidae; genus Myotis; species Myotis myotis. The sequence continues at coordinate 21,741,366 of NW_023416321.1, read as the reverse complement.
TTAACTGTGCTACGAGACCACACTCTTTTATTTAAGTCTCCTCAGTGTACTCTAGAGTCTCTCAATATCAACCTTCACAAATAAACACAGAATCATAAAAATTAATATACTTTTTCACTTATTATACAAATGTTAAGACCATTTGAGAAACAGACAGTTGTATTGGTGATAACATGATAAATTGGAATTTTTAAAAGAATATTCGTAGATATTGAACAATTTTCTACTAATCTCATTTAAAATAGATTTTGTTTTCTTTTGATTTCTACAAGTTGATTTACTAAAGGTCAAATAATTAACATTCATTTTCTAAGCATTAATTGGGTACTCCATATCCAATTAATGCTTAGAGTTTTACAATCAAGGCCTTCAGTGAATGCAGGCACCAGATTCCCTTACATCTGAAACAAATACTCTGGGCAATTATATGATACAATAGTTTTTAAGTTATTGGGTATAAGGCAGTTAAGGACAGTGATCCTGAGAGATGGGAAACAAATGAAGTGCGTTCTGCAATTGTCCTGGCTCATTGCCAGTACATATTGTCTGAAGAGGGAACCCAGGTGGAGCACAGCAGTCTTTCTAAGCAGAATAGATGAAGCTTGGAGTTTGGGGAGGCCAAGGTGTCTAGCATTCACAGGGCAGCGTGCCATAGAGGAGAGAGCTGCACAGATAGAGCGCCCTAGAGTTCTGCTGAGGATATACTACAAGCCTTCAGCTGAGTACCAATAAGCACATGAAAAACTACCCAAGGTCTGGGAAAGAGTCATCCAAAAATATTAGAGGGAACAATTATTGGAACACAGTGGAACTCAGGTCTGGGAATAGTTCCTGTTCCCACCAGTCAAAGTAGAAAAATCTTAAAATTTACAGGCAAATGGAGAGAACATGCAGAAGTGTTTTGCCTCTATGGTGAGGCAAAATTTCTTTTAGACTCTACTGCCTAACAAAGTTTAAAAGCAAGACCCAAAGTACATCATCAAATTGCATAAAGCCAGAGATAAAGAGAAAAAATGTTGTAAGTTTTTTACACTACATATGAAGTGTTGTAATATTCCCTAAAGGTAGACTTTGATAAGTTACAGATATATGATATTAACCCTAAAGCAACCACTAATATAACAAACTAGAGGCCCGGTGCATGAATTCATGCTCTAGTGGGGTCCCTCGGCCTGGCCTGCGGGATCGGGTCGAAACCAGTTCTCCGATATCCTCCAAGGGGTCCTGGATTGCAAGAGGGTGCAGGCCAGGCCGAGGGACCCCACTAGAGCATGAATTGGGGCCAGGGAGGGATAATTGGGGCCAGGGAGGGATGTGGGAGGTTTATCAGCTGGGGAGGAACCCTGGGAAGGCTCCAGGGTGTGTCTGGCCCATCTCACTCAGTCCCAATCAGCTGGACCCCAGCAACAAGCTAACCTACTGGTCAACTGTCTGCCCCCTGGTGATCAGTGCACATCATAGCGAGCAGTTGAGCGGCCTTATCATATCATTAGCATTTTATGCTTTGCTTGGTTGAACAGATGACTGGACAACCGAACACTTAGCATATTAGGCTTTTATTATATAGGATTTATTATATAGGATATTTATATAGCTAGTAAGCCAACAAATTAGATGAAATGGAATCCTAATAATATTTAATTAATCCAAAAGAGGTTAGTGGGAAGAAAAAGAAAAGCAACAAAAATCATACAGACAAATAGAAAACACAGCAAGATGGTAGATTGAAACCCAACCATATAAAAATCATATTAAATGAAAAAGGCCTAAATACCCAATTAAAAAACAGAAATTGTCAGATTGGATAGAAAAGGAAGATTCAATTACATGCTGCCTGCAAGAAATCCACTTAAATATAAAGACACAAATAGGATAAAAGTAAAGAGATGGAAATGACAGTATTCTATGTTAACACTAATCAGAAAAAGTGGCAATGGTGACATTAATAGGCAAAGTAGACTTTAAAAGAATGTTATTACAGAATAAGGGATCATGCATAATGTTAAGGTGTTAATTCGTGAAGAGGACCTATCAGAACTAAGTGTTTATATGCCTGATTGCAGAGCTTCAAAACATATGAAACAAAAAATGAACTGCAAGAAGAATTAGGCAAACACACAATATTGTTTAAGACTCAACATCCCTCTCTCAATAAATTGATAGAATAGACAAAGAATCATCGAGGATATAGAAGGCTTGAATAACACTAATAAGCAACTTACTATAATTGACACATTTATAGTATATACACAAATATATGTAAACCTCCCATCACCTGCAGAACTATCTTCATTTCAAGTGCACACAAAATATTTACTATGATAATCCGTATTCGGGGTTTTAAATTTTAAGAGATTTAAATAATATCAAATGTGTTATTTGACTACACTGCAATTAAATTAGAAATCAGTAACCACAGATATTTGGAAAAGTGCCCAAATATGTATTTGGAAACACTTCTAAATAAATCATGGATGTAAGAAGAAATAAAAATTATTTTGAACTACATGAAAATTAAGACATAACATATCAAAATTTGTGGGATGCAGCTCTTCCCAGGCCGGAACTCACCAAGGAGAAGGCCATGTTCAGTTCAAGCACCAAGATGGTGAAGCCCAAAGGTGAGAAGCTGGACAAGTTTGAGTGCATCATGCTCTGCTGGAGCTTGAGATGAACTCAGACCTCAAGGCCAAGCTGCAGGAGTTGAATATTGCAGTGGCCAAGCAAATTGAAGTTGGTGGAAATTGAAGTTAACAGTAATGGTAATTAATATTAGGCTTTCTAATATTAAAAATAATGACCATACCAAGTCTTAGTAAGGATATACAGCACCTGAGGACCTCATACACTACTGTTGGAAATATAGAATCATAAAACAACTTGCCAGTTTCTTAAAACATTAAATATATACCTACCATATAAACGAGTCCTCCCACTCCTAAGTATTTAATCAAGAAGAATGAAAGCATGTGTCTGTACAAAGACTGATACATGAAAATTTATCTGTGGCTATATTTGTAGTGGCCAAGAACAGGAAACAACTCAATGTTCATCGACAAGTAAATGGATAAACAAATTGATGTTCATCCATAAAATGGTATACGACTCAGCAATAAAAAGGAATGAATTTTTGATAAATGCAATGACATGGGTGGATCTCAAAATAATTAAGTAAAAGGAACCAGATCAAACAAATACAGATTGTATGGTTTTATTTGCATAAAATTCTAGAAAATACTAACAAATCTATGATAATAGGAAGCCAATGAAATGTTTCCTAAATATAGAGGGGGACTGAGAAGAGAGATGGATTAGAAAGGGGCCTTGAAGATACCATTGGCAATGATGGATGTGTTCCATTGTCTTGATTATGGTGATGGTTTCACGGGTGGATACATATGTCGAAACATCAAATTTTAACACTTAAAAATATGCACAGTTTATTGTATGCCAATTAAACTGTTGAATTCTCAAGGATGGCAGTGTATGCCCTTATTATATAAACTCTATTCAGCAATGTTATTTTGAGGTTTTGGGCTTAGTGTTCCAAGTAATCCAGTAGGTTGTTCACCTGGAAGTTAAACATTATCTAGCCATTGTACCTGCCTAGTTTTCAAACTCATCACTATTGAATGAGAAAACCAAATCCAGGGCATTTTGACTCAGTACTCAACGAATAGAATGGACATATTACATAAGAACATGTAAAATAGCTACTAAACGGGTAATCTTTCATCTTAACATTTCTACATCCTAAAATAAACATTAGACAGGTGTGTCTTTGGATGTTTAGGTTAGTGTTTTGTTTTTGGATTCTCAAATACAGACTCAAATCCTAAACATTTTTTAACTTACCTCCCAAATTGATAACAACTGGCTCTTAATGTCTGGTGGGCTATACACACTCAGTCTGCCATTTTATTTCATGGAAGTCCTGCTTGGACATTATATTTTGAAATCTGTATTACAAAGTCTTTTATCCTTTTATTAGTTTAGTACTTTAAGCCTTAGACATAAGAAAGAAGACTATCAGTGAAAATCAATTGAAATGCAGTTAGATAAAGATCTGTTGTACTAGGCAGAAAGCTTAGTTGCAGCACAATATAATCAATTAGGGCCCTCCAGCTGCATACAGAGTTTTACCCGGCCAATCACTTTTCACACGTTTCCTCCATTAGCTTGACTAGAGTTCTTTTTTTTTTTTTTTAATGTGAATTATGATGAATGAGATTGTTGTTGTGAATATAGAGATGGGTCATTACCCTACAGAAACCAGACTGTGCTGGCGATTAGGGCTTTCTGCTCCAGCTATCAATAAAGTATAAATTTATCTGTCTCAAACTATAATTGGGAAGCTGTAGTCATTGTTATCTAATTCATTTAACAATGTTATAATCGTAAATTGTTTTTGTTCATCTGGGTAATTTACATAACTTTTAAGTTAGTTGTGAGGGTGAAGGAATAGAATTGGTCAAATAGCGGTGGGAAGTTTTTATGACTTGAAATTAAATAAATATGGCTCAGGGATTAGTACCCCCAAATTTAACAACCTGGGGATAGCCCTTCAAGATGTCAAAAATTAGAAATAATGACTGAAACTTATGTACCCTATGTGAAGGTGCTGGAGGTTTGCAAATCATGAGCATTAGCTCATTTTAGAAGCCCTGTAGTTGTTAAATTCTAAAAATTATGTGGCTGTTTTCCCTGGGCTTGGGTTGGGGAATTCAAGCTGGAGAACGGAGTCATTGGGTTTGGTTTAATGTACTAAGTGACTGAGATGCATTACTGGTAAAATGGGCCAACGAGCCTAACATTGGCATGTTTTTTGTTTTGTTTTTGTTTATCCTCAAAGGGATTTTTTTTCTGTTATAGACTGAGTGGAAGGGAGGGAGGGGGAGAGAGAGACAGAAAAACATGAATGTGAGAGACTGGTTGCCTCCTGCACGTGCCCCAATTGGGCCTGGGAGTGAACCTGCAACCCAAGTACGTTCCTTTGACCAGCAATTGAACTTAAGACCTTTCAGTGCGCAGGCCTATGCTCTAACCACGAAGCAATACTGGCAAGGGCTAACATTAGCCTGTTTGGGGGGCGGGGGAGATCAATCCTTAGAACACCTCCATGGGGATATATTAGTAGAAAAGGTTCTCCTATAAACTATCAAATTTGGTCTTTTTGTTATTGTTCTTAAAATAGCTTTGGTTTTGGTTTGGTTTTTGTTGTTGTTTAAACTTTATTCTAGCCTCCTGTTGTCACAGACAAAGGCTTTTTTTCTTCTTCTACCTATAATATAGTGCCAACAACACATGGCCCTCGCAGATGTCAGTACATGGATAGAAAAATTTCAGTGTCTGCAAGCGTGAATAGTTTTATCGTTACATAGAAAAGGGGGAACTTTTGCCCGCTTGAGGTCGATACCCAAGAAATCTCCGTGGAGGTACTGTTCTTGGGAGTGTATGGTCAAAGCTGGCCAGCCTTGGAGGCCCATGGATGAAAAGGCCTTTGCGTGCTGGCCATGAGGGCAGGGGAGGAGGCCTCAGCACCAGAAGAGTTAAAAAACATGAAGGGCTCTGCTCATCGTGGAGCTTTAGGGAGCTTTCATCTGTAAGCCTGATTACCACCTAACCCTCTCTCTCTTGCCTCCCCCTCCCAGCACGGCGGGGGCTTTATGGCAGTATTAGTGGCATTTTGCCCAACATTGGCTTTAGGGAAAAGTCATTCTACAAGAAAGAAAAGCAGAAAGAACGGGTTTGTCTACTGTGTGAGATCATTGACACGGGGATGCCCTTATGAGCTACAGAGGGCAGGAGGGAATGTCTGTCCCTATGGAAGTTTTCAGCTGAAACACCACTGTCCTTTTCTTATATTTCAACTTGTTTCAAGCCTAGTGGCATCCGTCATCTAAAACTCGCTTTAGATACTTTGACCAGGATATTCAGTTCTAGATCATGGAGGGCCCTTTGTATTTGCTATGAAGTTTATACTTGCACAGAGTTGCTATGAAGTTAATTCTCAGTATTGAGAATATTCTAGGGTCTGAGACTGGGTTCAGTGCTCTCTGCTTTGCCAATCATCACAAGTCCTTCGTGCAGGTGACTTGTTGTGAAGAATCGATTAAAAGCTCAGAGAAGCCCTGGTAAATTTTTATATCAATCCCAAGAGCTTTGTAATATCCTCTTTTCTTTTTCTAATTAGTAGCCTGAGAAGATATATTATTATTTTATTTTTTAAAAATTTTGAAAGATAAACCAAGAAAATGATTATGGCCACAAAGAAGAGATTAAACTATTCATGCAACAAGCAATAATAAATAAATACTGAGCCAATATACTGTTAAATTAGGAGCCATTGGGTAGAATTGATGTGGCTTAAAATTTGACCCTGTGTTGTCATAGGATGTGAGAGAGAGAGAGCGAAAGTTGTTACTTGTTCAGGTCACCTGAAGAACAGGGAGACTGTTATAGCAAGTGATGGGCCTTGGTAGTTAGTGCTGGCTGGTACTTCATCTATCAGAGAGCATTTGTTCCATGCCGTGTGTCTGTGCAGTGGGACAAAAAGCATCAGTCTAACCTCACAGGTGGCTTTGCCTGCAGTAGGCTTTGTTATTTAGGCACAGAATGAAATGGTGGATAAATAAGATGACTACTTAGAGCCCAAGGAGAGAATATAAGCTCCATGAAGCTGGGCCGTATCTTCTGTCATTGAATTCCCAGCAGTTGGAACAGTCCCTGGCAAAAAAACAACAACACTTGGCAATTTGATATAGAATTTTAAGTAATTAATTACATGACTTGGGAGGAACAAGAGATGATTAGATCCTGGCCTGAGCTCATGCTTATATGGTGAGGTCTGAAACACTTTAGTGGTCAAATGGGGGGTTCAAAGAACATCAGAACAAAAGCATGGAGTTGCTATGAGATGATTCTGATAGCAACTCAGAGAAGTGAGATGCTCCACATTGCTATAGGTGATGATATCTTTTAACCTTTACTCAGCCATTCATTGACCAGCACACCCAGAAACAATCTTTGTATACTAACACAGCCAAAAGCTTAAATATTCCAATTATTTCCTTATAATGGCCTGGAGTAATTTCTTTTCTCTTTGGAAAAAAAAAAAATCACCAAATTGGTATTTCTTTCTGAGTTGCCAGATGATGATAAAGCTGGGAGCTACAGTATGAATTTGGTGAAGACAATCTTATTGTTGCCAGTCTGAGATACGAGTTACTTAAGTCATGTTATTTTCTCAGTGAAGGGGGAACCATTGTGGTATAGACTACCCACCCATAGAGTTAAGAGATGCCTGGAAAGATGAATGAAACATAAACTTTGAAAAAAGTTTTGGGGTAGTTGAGAAAGAGAAAGGAAATAAAAGGGTATGAAGAGTGAGGTATGATTTAGAACAGTGGTTCTCAACCTTGGCTGCACATTAGAATCACCTGGGAATTTTTTTTTAAATCCTGATTTCTGGGCCTCATCCTCCAGAAATTCTGTTTCTTTGTTATGGGGTGGGGCCACAACAATAGTAACAAAGAAACAGAATTTCCGGAGGATGAGGCCCAGAAATCAGGATTTTTAAAAGTTTCCCAGGTGATTCTAATGTGCAGCCAAGGTTGAGAACCACTGGTTAAGAGGGAAAGGAGTGTTGCTCAAGTAATTAGCTTCCCATATAATCTTTCAGAATGAAAATCTGCTTCCACCCCAACCTAGGCAGTCATTCACGTGATTTATGTTTCTCTGTATTATTTGTCTGTTCTAGAAGTTTCATATAAAAGGAGTCATACAATATGTAGTCTTTTTATTCTGGCTTGATAGCATAATATTTTTGAGGTTCATTCATGTTATAGAATGTATTAGTATGTTGTTCCTTTAACTATTTTTTTATTATTAAGTAGTTTATCATTACCATTTTTAAATTATACTTATTGGGGTGATATTAGTTAATAAAATTATATAAGTTTCAAATATACAATTCTATGATATATCATCTGTGTATTGCATTGTGTGTTTACCACCCAAAGTCAAATCTCCTTCCATCACCATATATTTGACCTCCTTTACTCTTTGCTATCTCCGCTACCCCTTTCCCTCTGATAAACACCATACTGTTGTTTGTGTCTATGAGTTTTTGTGGCTGTCGACCCTTTTCATTTTAGCTATTTTGGCCTTTATCTTGGCTTGAAGGTGTGGGCTCCGTGCGGAACACCAACCTCCACCGTTACTTTCAGTGTCATTTTAAAAGGGTAGGTTTTTTTGTTTGTTTTTGTTTTAATGAACTGGCCTTTCCTGTGTGTTCATACTGGTTGTAACTTGTTGAAGGAAATGTTTCCTTAATAGAAGAACCCTCTTTCAAGGTCCTCCTACTCCTTTTCTCAAGTAGTGAATGTAATTTAAAATTTTTTCCTATTACAGTTTTCCATGAAGACATTCCCTTTCATTTTAAAATGTATGGTTTCTTGCTTTTAGAAAAAAACGTATTCTTTTAGAATTTGCTGTTTCACATGTCAATTGCCAAGGTGTCCATGATAAGAAAATTCACTGTCAAGAACTCATAAGCACAAAGTTCTAAACCTGGTCTTAAGTGTGGTTTTTTTTTAGACAAATGTGTTTTCAATATGTTGTTACAAATAAGAAGTTTTTCCTTATCTCTGTAGTTCAGAATAGGTATATTTTGACTTAATTATGTTGATAAATAATGTATTTTGATTCATATGATGCTTCAAGCTAAATATTGAATAGCAAGCCCATAAAAATGCCATAAACATATGTTTGTTATTTCTCCACATGAGGTTTGCCGAGATTAATAATAATTAAAAAGTAATTTACCCTTGGGAAATCACAGGTAAAGTCATACAAAAATTAATTCTAAATGGCATCATAAATCTCAAGAGTGAGCTAAAACTGTAAAGCATTAAAAAGAAAAAAATTGGAGCATATCTCTTTGTTCTTAAATTAAGCACAGATTTTTTTTTAGATAGAATTCAAAACCTTGAACCAATAAAAATTATTGATATATTAGACCAAGTAAAAAAATTTAAATGTTTGCTCTTGGAAAACCACTATGATGAAAATGAAAAGGCAAGCCGCAGACTGGAGGAAAATCTTTGCAGAGTATACGCAGTTGATCCTGTTATTCCCATACTCCCTATTTGTGAATTACTGACTCACTAAAATTTATTTGTAACCCCAAATCAATACTTGCTGTGCTTTCGTGTGCAGACATGGACGGAGCTGCAAAAAATTTCAGTTGCCTGACACAGACTTTCCCAACTGCCTTTGAACGAGGCAGCACTCACTCTGTCTTCTTGTTCCAGCTTTCATAAACAAATGTCCTTTTTGTGATCTATTTAGTGTTGTGTGTTTTTGCACATTTTTCTTGGTGATTTTGCTGTTTAAAATGGCCCCGAGCATAGTGCTGAAGTGCTGTTTAGTGTTCCTAAGTGTAAGAAGGCTATGTTGTGCCTCATGGAGAAAATGTGAGCGTTCCTTAAGCTTCATTCAGGGATGAGTTAGAATGCTGTTGGCCGTGAGTGTGCAATGTTGATTGATCAACAGTAGGGTGCATGCAGAAAAAGGAAGAGGAAATTCGACCATCAGTACATGAGGCTGCTCTGGAAAATGCTAGAGTGTGTGACAAAAGCGAGATGGAAAAGATGGAAAAGTGGCTGAATTCGTGGATTTTAGGAGATGACAACTGTTAAAACTGTAGTATTGTTGTGCGGCTGAAACCAAAGAACTTTACAGTCACGTTACCCCGAGTCAGGAAACGTTGTACCCTTCTTGGCCAGTGCTGGCTGGCTTGCACATTTCAAAAGATAACATAGCATGGAAAATGCTAAATTTGCAATCAAGGCAGGTTCTGTAGATGAGGAGGTCGTAGAAGAATTCTAAAAATATCTGCTGAGTGTTAGAAAAAGGAGGATGAGCAGGTTTCAACACTTTTGAGACTAGTTTTCAATGCTGAGGCGACATTAGCAAATAAACCACATAATGTAATTGCATTTTATTTGACAAAAATGTTGTGACCGGAGGCTTGAAGGAACCTCACTCTGTTTTTCCCCTGGGAAATTTCAGTACAGTGGGGCCTTGACTTACGAGTTTAATTCGTTCCGTGACTGAGTTCGTAACTCAAATTACTCGTATGTCAAATCAATTTTCACCATTACAATGTATTGAATGCTGGGCTGATGTTGTGGCGTTCACTGTGACGTTCACTGCGACAACTAGCAGTGGGGTATCTGAAGCTGGCTCGTAACCCGAATTTTAGCTCGCAACTCAAAGCAAAAAATCGGCAGAGAGACGGCTCGTATCTCGAAAAACTTGTTAGTCGGGACACTCGTAAGTCAAGGCCCCACTGTATTCACTAATTCAGTATTCACAGTGCCTTCATAGAACATAAGTACCGCAAATAACCTGAATTGACTATTTGATAAAGAAGTCATGTGCAAACTATGGAAAGGACTCTTATAATGTAATAATGAGGAAAACAGCTAAATTTAAACATGGGCATTTAAACAGACACTTAACCAGAGAAAATAAAAATAAAAATTGACAAGCCTATGAAAAGATGCTGTGACATTCATTATTAGAGAAATGATACGGTACGCTACAACAATGGCCAAAATGTAAATGTCTAATAATACCAAGTGTTGAGGATGTGGAGAGACTGTAGGACCCTTACACATTATTGCTGGAAATGCAAAATGCAACAGCCACTTTGTAAAATAGTTTGGTAGTTTCTTATAAAGTTAAACATACATCTACCATATGACGTCATCATTCCACTCATAGGTATTTACCCAAGAGAAATGAAAACGTATGTGCCAGGGTTCTTGTTCCAGCATCTAGGAGGGTTCAGCAATCTGGAGAAGGGCTGTGTGTAACTTAATAAAGAGTCCACAGACAAAGCATAATTTTGAAAGGCATTTGGGGGTCAGAGGAGCCTAGCTAAAGAAACTAAGTTCTCCTGGTCTCAGGACCCCTTGCTATTTATTAACCCAAATTGTCCTAAGGCAAGGTGGAGATACACACTTCAAAGGGTAGGATTAGGTACAAAATCCATTGTCAGAATGGAAGAATTTGCCTATGGCTGTTCAGGTGTTTGGCCAGTAGGAGGCAATAATATGTAGATTAAGATGCCCTTAGCTGTCTGGCCGCAAGCAATCATCCTTTTCAGGTTTGGGGAAATGCCTTTAGCCATTCCCAACAGGCGATAACATATATGACTCAGCCCTTGTTGAGTCCCAAGTTCCATCAACCTTTCGATGAAACCCTTGCAATAATGACATGCTGGAATTGGCTTCCGGCACATATGTTCATACAAAGACTTGTACTTGAATGTTCATTGTAGCTTAATTCATAATAACCAAAACCTTGAAACAAACCAAATGTTCATTAGTTGGTGAAAGTATAAAAAAAATTGTGTCAGATCCCTACTTAGCCATACAAGGAAAGGGACTGCTGATTGATACACGTAGCCACATGGATGAATCACAAAAGTATTCAGCTAAGCAAAAAAAGGCAGACATAAAACACTACATAATGCATGGTCCATTTACATGAAATTCTAGGAAAGGCAAAACAATGGAGAGAGAATGCAGATCAGTGATTGCCGGGGGCCAGGAGTTGGAGAAGAGGAATTGACTTCCAAGGCTCATGAGCAGACTTTTTTGGAGTGATGGGAATGTTCTAGATCTTGTTTGTGGTGGGGGTTCCATACTATATATATTAACAACAACAAAAAACTTCATCAGACCCACACTTAAAATAGGTAAGTTTAATGGAAGGTAAAGTAATGCCCCTATAAAGCTATTTAAAACAACAATAAAACTTCTTACCAAAACCAGCATAATAAAACTTGTGCCTATCATTGTAACTATTAAAACAAGTTGTATTGTATGTGAATCTGTAGGCCTTTCATGCAACAAAAGAGGGTATTTCCATCTAAGCCAGTAATAATTAAAATGTTTCTTTGAATGGCTAATAGGCTAATGGCTTAAACACTTATCCATATTCTACCATGTTCTTCTCTTCCATGACCATGCTGTGACCTCTCAAAACGAAAGTTAGAGATCGGAAGCAACTAACTGACAATTACAGTGGTTGATACACTCCAGTTTAAATAGAAGTGTCCTTGGTTAAAATATGGTTCATTCATCGGTCAAACTGTCCTTATTTCCTTTAATTGAATTAAGATAGACAAATGAGAGATGTGTGCAAGACAGGAAAAAAATCCTTTCACATTTCACTGTTATCCTCCCTCTGAGTGTAAAACGAATCAATTAAAAGCATGTCAAAGCATCTTTTACTCTTGACCAACTTTGAAGCAGAAAACATTTTATAAAGACAAAAATTTTGAGTGAGAAATGGAGAGAAACTGGCTTTTTTTTTTTTTTTTTTTTAGTTAAACATAATTTTATCTTGGAGAATTGTGGCTTATATTATTTTATATGCTCTTATTTGCCTACAGATTATAAGTTTGTGATAAAAAGCGCCTTCTTTTTTTTCATTTCATCTTTAAGTTGGAAATACCTAATCATGAGAAAATAGAAGATACAAGAAAATGTACAATTCACAATTGTGTATACACAATTGGGTTTCATCTGTACATTGACTTGGAGAGTGGTGTGGGAGTAGGATGGAGGATGAAATATAATTTTACTTTTCTACTTAATTGCCAGCTATTTTGAAAAATGCAGTGTCCCTGTTCTATTTCATTAAATTATCATTTATTTCTATTATATCTTATGTGGATTCATTAACATTCCATGGACTAACCTGTGTATTAAGGTTTATTTTATTAAAATTAGCTATCTGTCCCTATATTTTACCTTTATTTTTACTAGTGTACACATGCCAATTAACTCACTTCCTGTTTGTAATTCATACCTTTTCTTTCTTAAAAATGTCGTTTTTTTCTTAAAGATTTTAAATTTTTATTTGTATTTTTAACAGGTTCACAATTGAAAACATACAAAAGGGTACAGAGTGAAAAGTCTTCTATACTTGCCCCAGCCACCCAATTCCTCTCTTTGAAGGCCAGCAATATTACCAGTTTCTCTTTCCTTCCAGAAATATTTTATACAATATATACTGGCGCGAGGGTGACTGAAGCAAACCTTCTTTATCAATTGGAGGTTATATAATTTCTAAGAATATTGGATTAATATCACTTTCTATGTTAATTTTTTGAATAATGGTGATTGTTTTTTTATAGAATCAGTTTGCCAACACCCACCAAATCCAAGATTTTAAGCTCGATCAGAGACATCACTATAGACCCTTCACGAAGAGATTTTAAGAACTTAAAATATTCTGACTCTCAGGATTTCAGTGTTTTCTATCTCTGGACTTCATGTCTATGATGTGTTTCACAGAATTCTCATGTCTGTGAAACTTCTCTCTTGCCCTTTGTCTTTTAGTATAGATCATGTCAGAGAATGAGAGTGTGGATATGAATTATTGAGTAGCGTTGATCACCAAATACATCTACCCATCTGGTTTTCCCTTACTTTAACAAATTTCCTTCTAAAATGCCCAAGAGCTGAGAATAATAATTTTACTTTCCTTCTTCCATAATAAATAAATAAATATGTAAAGACACAGGACAGGAAGCTAAAGTATTCGCAAACATGTTTAGGGTTATTTATTGATGGCTTTGCTCATTGGCAGTATAAAGTGTGTGTCACTTGTCATTAGCAGTAACAATTTCAGCACGTTATGTTCTCTTTTTATTTACTCTGGTGGCAACATGTTTCTGAACAGGGCCACTGGCTGTGGGTCAAGAGGTCAGTCTTTGAGGTTAAGAGTGGATGGGGTCATTTGCTATTAACCTAAGATTAGCAGCTAAGTTTTGTTTCCTTTTTTTCTTTTTAGCAGATTTCCTCCTATTTGTGTAACACACCAAATTAATCTTGCTCAATTTTAGAAGAATTTCTTCTTTCTGATCTGAATTTTATTTATTTAAAAATTTACAAAGGTGTTTTTTTTTCTATCCAGATCTCTTTCTAGCCCCTTTTCTGAGTTTATGAAGCAATGTAAACTATTTTTAAGATTAAAAAAAATGTCTTATCTTTAACATCCATTTCCCAATGTACCAATTCTTCTTTCTATACTTTTGAGATTTTTTTCCTCCACATGTTTACATCTCAAACTAACAAATGCATCGAAGAATTTTAGGATTTCTGTGACCCATTCTCCCCTGGTATGATTTTATTGCTATTCTGGATATTAAACCATGTTCAGCCCCTAAGTAACAAGTTTCATTGTTATTGTTGTTTAACTTTAGGAATCTCTTTATTTGGTGTCCTGATATCTGAGATCTTTTTTTCTATATCTTCTTCAGCAAAAAGAGTCACATGTTATGGTATATCGTTTCATTAGTCATTGTCTAACAATTGCTGTCCGTGGAATTTCCTCCTGAGAATTTCCACACAATTCCGAGTTTATATTGTGGAATAAGCCACAGCCTGCTTAGGAGCTAAGGCGATGCTAGGTCTTTTATACCAAAGTTGTTTCTCTAACATCTTGGCCCATTTCATTGCTAGAAAGAGATTTTACTTGCCTTTAAAATGTTTTATTGCTATTGGTGATTTGCTTTCTTTCTTTCTATAACCTTAGCAAGTAGGTCTTAACCTGTAAAAAAGCATATAATGACTACATGATGGATGCAAGGTACAGCAAACAGGGAAAGGTTCCTTCATGCAGGCTTCTCACAGTGCAGTGTGGACCTTGATGGGTAAAAAAGGAGAGGAAAGTAAGTATATACAGAAAAATGTCAAATATTTTAAACCTATGATAATTGAGAGATTAAAATCAACTGTACTTCTAATAATATTATACTGTGAAGAATAGCAAGCTTCCGAGGGTATACTCTTTGCTACTAAGTTCCCTTACATGCTTGGACTTGAGGTAGGTAGAGCCTATTTAAAGAGAGTGTTGATTTGGTAGCAATCCAGGTAGACAGTAAAGCATAAGTGAAGGTAGAGAGGCAAGAAAAGTCATGGTATGCCCTGGCGGTTTGGCTCAGTGGCTAGAACATTGGCCCATGGACTAAAGGGTCACGGGTTCCATTTAGGTCAAGAGCACATACCTTGGTTGCAGGCTGGACCCCTATCCCTGGTCAGGGTGCCTGTGGGAGGCAACTAATTGATGTGTGTCTCTTACATCGATGTCTCTCCTCTCCTCTCCTTTCCCCTCCTCTCCCCTCCCCTCCCCTCCCCTCCAGCCCTTCCACTCTCTCTAAAAATATCCTTGGGTGAGGATTAAAAAAGAAAAGAAAAGCCATGGTATAGTCACAGGGAGCTTAAGGAGGTTGGCATTGCCATAATAGAAATTCCTAGGCAGGGAACTGTAAGAGATGAACCCTGACAGTCTCATGTTAGTGAATATTTTCTTTATTCCTTTGTTTTGTTTGTCTTGCTATTGTTTTTTGTTTGTTTGTTTTTGCTTTCATGAGCAATGAATTTCTGGTACATTTTGATACATTTATGTTATTATTTTCTCAGGATAAGTTTCTAGAGGTAGAATTGCTGATCCATTAAGTATTTGTTCTTTTATGGCATTTGGTTGTATATTAGACAAAATCACTATCCAAACGATTGTCAGGTTTGCACTGCCATATGCTAGTAAGTGTGAGAGAATTATTTTTCATTACTCTTAACTCTATCTTTATTCTGTTTGCCAACCCAATATGCAAAAGTGATGGTTTTTGCTTTAAATTTGCATTTCTTTGATGTTGAATATTTTTATTTTTTTGATCATTTAAGATAATATATTTTAATTTAGTGCTTTCCACTCATTACTTGGATAATTAAGAATATGAGAAATTAATTACAATTATAAATTATAAGAAATCACTTGAGCCCTGGCGAGGTTGCTCAGTTGGTTAGAGAGTCGTCCCATACACCAAAGGTTGTGGGTTTGATTCCTGCTCAGGGCACATATGTAGGTTGTGGGTTCGATCCCTGGTTGGGGGGTATATAAGAGGCAACCTATCTATGTTTCTTTCACATTGATGTTTCTATCTCCTTTTTCTGTCCCCTTTCTTTCCTCTTTCTCAAAGTCAATAAACATATCCTTGGGTGAGGATTTTAAAAAAGGAAGAAAGAAGTCATTTGAGCATAATAACTTTTCAGCATGACTTGCATATATAGGGTATCCATGAAATAAATAAGACCCTTTGACTTAGAGGAAAATCAAGAGATGAATGACTTAGAGACCACAAAAATGTTGGTTAGGGGAACTCTTTCAGTAAAGATGTTATAAGTCTATACCTTGATGATAAACCATTGGAAAAACAAAAGGAGAAGGACAGAAAAGAAAATTTAGAAGGTGTGGCAAAGCTCAAAAATAAGACAGACCTCTTCATGGGCCAAAATTGGGACAGAAATGCAGGGGCCCAGAGGTGGACACTGATTGTTAGTGTCTGAAAGATGGCTCAGTGGCCAGGAGTTAGGCTTTTGCAGAATGCTCTATTTGGGGCCAAGGAGTGTCTTCAAAAGAACACTAATCAAAGCTGCTGCTGACTTCTACGAAGAGCTAAGGCCTGTGTGAAACTGCATGCCCAGGGAGTTTGGAGGACAGAGACAGTTAGCAATGGAGCTAAGCTATCCAATGACTCGTTTTCTGATTTGGATTTCCCCCCATATTACCAAGAATTAGATCCCCTGATTGTGCACTAGAATACCAGATTCTGCGGAGGCAACCATTAAACTGGAAGACAGGGAGTGGTGCAATCATAGAGAAAGTGCAAAGAATTCACTCTAACTCCCACTTAAGATGTGCCTACAAATAAAATGTCAGACTTCGTAAAATAAAGTAATATATTAATACCAAAGAAAACAGACAATATAGTTAGCAAATAGGACATGAATTCATGCAGATGAAAGGAAAATAATAGAACAATCTGAAAAACATACGCAACACCTTTATATTTCAGATCCTCAAAAGGATAAAGGTATAGCTTTATAAAACAAGAAATTATAAAACAAAGCCAGCAGAAATGCAACAAAACAAGAACAAGTGGCTATGAAAAAGAATCACTTCAGAATATTAGCAATAAAATAATGACATTGAAATTTTAAAACTCAGTAACAATTTTAAACTGTATTAGTAGGTCTCAGCAGCCCAGAGAGATAAAAATGTGAAATAATTAAGAAACATATTACCTACATAGATCGGTAGTAGACTTCTATTTGGTGACATTAATTAATACCAGAAGACAATAGAGTAATACCCCAAAGTACTGAGCAATAGTAATTCTTAAATTACAATTCTATACCCAGCTAAAATTATCATTCAGTACTTTCACACAACAGTAACAGTTTACCACTGCCTTGTTCTTGCTGAAAACAAAAGCCTTTAAATATGTACTTCACCATGAAAATGCCAATGCAGAGGGAAATAGTGATGTGCATGATACAGAATGGTGTTGGTAATTAACTTTTAATGTTATAATAATAATATAGTAGTACCTTTCATGTAATAAATTATTTATATGGAACTAAAAGCCCAGACAATAATGACAAGGAAGAAGGGATGTTCAGTTGCAATTAAAGCATATTTAGAATAATTATTGTGATATTGAGTAATTTAAGGAAATATTTTGTTATATACAGTATGATAAAAATTAAGAATAAATCATTATTAGAAATAGATCCCCAACATATAGTTTTAAAAAAGTGATTATAGAACACTATCAGTGCAAGAGAAGGCAGGGAAGAACAGATCATGCAAAATAAGATGGTAGAAATAAACCTCAATATATCAATAATCAAAGTAAATATAAACGACAAGGGATATAATATTGAATTTTTAAAATCTAATTATGTTATGCTTAAGATATATATATGTCTAGAGATTGTGCCATTAGCTTGTACCAATGGTATGAAATTTTTAGTCAGGATATGCTATAAGCAACAAATGGCTTCATTTTCTTTTCTTCCTTATTACAAATACATTTGAATGAGAGAAAGACTGTAATGTCACAGATTTTGTCATTAGTTAATCAGAGTTGATAGAAGCTTCATAGATCATATCTCTTAATTCCCCCTGCACTTGAAATTTTCATTGTGCTAAAGCTGATTGAAATTCTGAGCTGCCTTTAAAGCAATTCCAGATCTCAAGCTTCTGAGGGTTTTAAAAAGATACACTAAGTACATGACACTTAAATTCATAGGCTAAATTTCCTTTTGGATTGTTTTGCGAAGACTGAAAATACCTATGTCAGGAAATTTTTCTTTTCATTTTCCAGCTTCTCTATTTGTCAGCTATTCTATTCTGACTTCTAAGCTGAAGTTCACATTTTAGTTATAGTTATGTATGGCAGACTCCATCTGCCATAGCCAGCCAGCCTGTGGGCTTAAAGAGAGAAGGAGAGAACCTAATACAGGACTTCTTTTTGAAAGTTATCTTGCTATTTTTCCTTTACAATTAGACTCTAAGTAATAATCTGTTGGCAATGACCCAATGACCCTGCGAATTATCAAATATTACAAATCTTCGGTTTAGTTAGGTGTATCATTTTAAACATTAATGATCAATTTCTTTTTAATTAAATTTATTCATCCACATTTGTGCTTATGGCAAAGTTTTAAAAAATTCCATTTTCTTATTCCCATTTAGCTGAATATGTTAGTTGTTCAGGTTAAATTGTCCTTAAGGTATTATTTTTCCCACTTCTATGGGTCCCCCAGCTGTTCTCACCCTAATATTATTTCCAAACTTTCTAGTTCACTGTGACTAGGGTTATCCACTGATTAAAACGTAGATTTATTTTGGTGGGTAATGAGCATAATAACTGATCTGATTGGATCTCTAGGGATGATTATTCATAAGCTGTAGCAATGGTCAAAGCCCAAAACTGATTTTTTTTATCTGCTAAGGTCCAAGAATGAATTTTTTTTTTTATTCATGGACATTTACATCAGAAGCATATGTACATAGATTAAAAACCAGAAAATATAGTTTCTTTTTACCTCTCATATGACTATAGAAACAGTTGCCTCTGCAGATCTATCTAGAGGACTTTTCAGGTTCTTAGATGTACAAGGGACATCTCATTTGTTGCTGCTGATCAATTCTTGATCTAGCCGAATCACTGCAGTCTGAGAGAAGCTATTCCATAACACAGCAAATCTTAGAATTTATTTTTTCAACTGATACTTCCAGCTCTGGATTCTGTGACATTTGCCCAAAGGGAAACACCGGCCCCTTGGATTACACTGTGCTTCCATTGTCTGAACTGTCCCAGCAATAGCGCGTAAAGCTGTTTGCATAGCGTGCTAACTCTGTCAGGGTCAGTTCCAGTCTGCGGCCGCTAAAAATGAAAACCATGCCCCAACCGGGACAAGAGCAGGGTCAACAGCTGGCAAAGGATATGGCAATCATTTATATAAATATGCTTTCTCGAGCCCACAAAAACAAAACCCCAACCTAGCAGCTGGGAAGGGTTGGAAGTAGCCCCAAGGCTGGTTAGTCCCCTTCCAGATGGGGAGGTTACACTGGGGCTAGCCAGACTGCTCCACATAGACTTCCGATTCGCATTAGAAATGAAAGGAGGAGAGGAAAGGGAAAAGGAAGAAAGGCTACGAGCATGACTGCTCTGTTTTTCACCTAACTTAATCAAATCAGCGAAGACTTTCCGAGACGGAAGGCTTCCATTTATCGGTATTCACGCTCCGTTTTTTTCTGTTTATCATAGTGTCTGATACACTTCTTAACTGCTTAAACAGAAAGCATATATGCTCTAAACTACAGTTTATATATAATGTCATGGTTATTTGTAGACAGATTGAAGAACCGGTCTCAGATTTATGTCCTGTTTACATCTTCCAAACACTTATGTGGAACATTCAATGCTAGAGAAGATAATAATTGTGGTGTTGGCGCGCACCCAGAACTTTATCCAAGGGATAGGGTTCATATTTGTAACTTGATTTACTTTATAATACATCGTTATTGCACATCTAATATATCCAGCAGAAGAACGAATACCATTTTCCTGAGTTCATCTCAAGGTTGCATTCCACGAGACAAAGTATTATTTTTATAACCTGTTGATGCAGCAAGAGCCAAAGGTGGAGAGTATCTGACTTTCAAACCCTTCCAGAGTGACAGTGAAATAAAAGACACCACCAAGATGACGAACAATTTGCTCTCATTATTTAGAAATGTGCAGCCTCTTCCTAATAATGGAAAGTTCTGCCGAAGCCAAATGGAATGGCAAGCAGCACCTCCCTCCTCTCCGGCCTTCTGCTTGCGGAAGGGAATGCTGGCATAATGAGTACATTTTTAAAGGTGTAGGATGAGCTCATGATGTTGGGAATCCATAACGAGACCTACATTAGGGTCTTCTGCCAAAATGGAGAATTGTCTTAAAGGGTGTGCGGGTCTGACGCAGAAGTAATGCATTTTCCTTCTGGTAACGACTTGCCTGAAAACAAACATTTTAGCTTTCCATGTAGAATGTCCTAACTAGAAGGGTCTGTAGTGATCGTCTCTGATAACTCCTCTCATCTTCCTGCTGGAGTAGTGATCACAAAGGTGGAACATGCAGCTGGAGGGTCTGTGGGCTCCTACTCAGGTGTGCCTTTCCCAGCTGCATACCTGCAGGGGGCGCTGTGCTGAGGAGGAACAGCTCTAGGCCAACCTGGATAGAGACCTGCGCTATCTGCTGACCTGTGATTGTCTTTACCTCCCACTTAACTTTGTACTGTGGCCCTGTAGTATCAAAGCAAGTGTGGCTCAAGCATCAACATTTTAATAGATATTCTGATGGTTTCTAGATTATGAGTTAGTCGGATATTTCCATCGATAAGTGATAAGGTAATTGTGTTAAGACGCTATCCCCTTTATTTATGATTTTAAGCATTTTGAGGGCAAGAAAACTAGGTCTCATTCACCCTTGTACACACTGAGTCTTGCATAGATGATCAGCATCTATTAGATGTTTGAGGATGTGAAATTAAAGTGCAGGAAATGCTGATTTTGAGATCATTAACTCATTGAAACGTTTTCCTTTATTATACCTGCAAGCTGAGGGGAGGTACTTTTTCTTTTCTTTTTATTGTTTAAAGTATTACAAATAGTGGTACATATGTCTCCTTTTCCCCCCATTGACCTCCCCCCCTACCCCCCCCCCCCCCGGCATTACCCGCCTCCCAACAGTGTCTGTGTCCAGGTACTTTTTCTTACCTTAATTTACATACTAGATCAGTTATGTTTGTAGGACAGTGCAGGTATGACAGAGGTGTTGCTGACATGCTGTCACTGCGGTTCCTGCTGTCTCCTATTCTTGTACAGGCCCTTTTCTCGTTTCGGTGCACTTACTTTTGGTTAATATCTTTGATTTGAATACACTGTTCAGTTTTTCTCAAAGACTTTCTTAGGATTTATCTTTGAACATTAAGTATAAAAGCAAGACAGAGGCTTAGAGGTGTGCTCAGAATTGAAGAACTAGTGGTTTAATTTCCTGACTGGGATTTTAAATGTTTCCTTAGATTGATGCAGATTAGTTTAACATAATTGGAAGTTTGAAAGGTGCATGTTTCTAGGGCTTTTAAGATAATGATACTTAGGAATCACTGATTCTGCCCTGATGACTAATGTCCTTTAATATATGTTTACAAGCTCCAAAGACTTTTAATATCTTTTACCATCGTCTGATTACTAATAATATGTAACTGAAGCAAACATTTTCTCTATCTTGTAATTCTTTGTAAGAAAAAAAAAAAGTATTCAGTAGAGGCTGTCCTTCCTGAATTTTGTTAAAGCTCTGTATCTTATTTTTATTTTTGAAAAACTTTCCCAGTCCATAATGCAATACGGTTTGCTCTGATATACCGAGAAGATATTTCTTCTTTCCACTTCCTCTCCTTTTAGCCGTGTGTATAGCACGTACAACCACATAATACATATGTTTATATCTGTTCTATTTTTTAGAATGCATATGACACCAGCCAGCTTGACTCTTTCCTTGCCACACTGCCACTACTTCCTTATCAAAACTTAGTAAGACTCCAGGCGGAAACCAGCACGTAGTGTTCTATTAGTGACATCTTGACACTGTACTGACCTCAACTTTCCTCTTAGTTTATCTGCAAATGGTACCTATCATAACCAAATTTAGGATGTGGTTGGCACCGCTGTTTAGTTAGGGGTGTGTGTGTGTGTGTGTGTGTGTTTCAGTGTTGTTATCTCACATTTACTTTTCCTTCTAATTTGTGGCCTGACTGCTTTGCTAAAGGTGTAGGACTAGGAGAATCACTACAATGAACAAGTCAAAAGAAATACTTTCAGGGTGGACTAATTTGATTTTAAACAGCAAACGCAAAGAGTAATGAATCACTAATACTATAGCTCCTTTCTCAAACAGCAGTAGCAGGTTAATTTCAGTGGGTCCCTATGATCTTTCTAAGCGTATTCATGTCAGCAATGTCATCCTAAACATTAGATCCTATCTCTATTCCTTTTCAAAAAAAAAAGCTCTGTAAAGTCAGTGGCTTAAAAGTACCTGAAACATCTTTCTAGACTTCCACCTTACTTCAGGGCCCTAGGGTCATAACCTCTTAACCTTACAGGTTATAGGTCTCTCGCTTTTTGATCTTTCTTGGTTACTTCGTTTTTGCCTACTTCCTCCATAACATTCAAGCCTTGTTATGTAAGGAAATTGGAAACACCAATTTTGGACGAGATAAGAGTTACCCTGTCTTCCAGAATCATGCAAAAAGATGATTTTAAATAGAAACATGCTTGGGAAAAAATTTAACAAAACGAACTCCAGCATCCTGTTTAAGGCAGTTTGAAGTAGATCCCCTTCATTTCTTATCCTCTTAAAAAAAAAACACAAAATGAAACAAACAACACACACACACACACACACACACAAAACACAAAACGTTAGAACTTACTGTTGACTTAGTGATAAAATTTTTATTTAGGTCACAACACAACTTGCATACAACATCAGAGTCCAAGTGGTTTGAGTGAATGAGAAGTGGATTAATACAATTAATTAATACAATTAATTATTCTCGCCCTACTGGTTAGAGTGCTATTTGATAATAGTAACAACTAACACTCATGTGGCACTTACTGTTAACAAAGCATCGTATTTATCATTTTATAGCCAGGTCAGCTTAATGGGAGAGAGAGTATCTTTATTTCACAGTGGAGGAACCTGAGCTTCAGAAAAGGCCCTCGACTTGCAGAAACTCAATGGCAGAGCTGGTGTGGGGTGTTCACCTCCGGGATCCAGATCCTGTGCAGCCAACCATTCCTATTGGGGAGGCTTTAGAAGGGAAGCATATTTCTTTTGATTCTCGGCTAGGGTACAATATCTTCAGTTGTTTGGCTGATTGGCTGGCTCTCTCATTATATTAACTTTTTTCTTTCTTTTTTTGTGGCTATTTTTTGCTATTTTCTTCTGTTTCAGCCAGTATTCAGGTTTTACTTCTTTGCCACACCCATAGACCAAACTTTTAATTTTTCCAATGAAGAAACTTCCCTGAGCGTAATAATCAGTACTGGAATCCAAGTAGGATTGGAAAGTGCACTTTTTCCCTAAAATACCTCTCCCAAAGCCCTACGTCAGCTGAAGAATACCCCCATTAGGAAGAAGGGGAAATAAACACCTCTCACAAGCCAAGTTAGAAGCTCTGCGTTGTTTTTAGCAGGACAGTATGTCTTCGATTCTTACTCAGGAAGTTCAATTTACCCATCACCGGACAGCAAAGGAGGACAAATGGTAAAAAATAAGAATAAAAAAAATTTATAAGTCATTATTCAGTTCTTTCATTCTTTTTTCTTTTTTAAATCCTCATCCGAAGATATGTTTTTATTGATTTTTTAGAGGGAAAGGAAAGGGGAGAGAGAGAGAGAGAGAGAGAGAGAGAGAGAGAGAGAGAGAGAGAGAGAGAGAAACATCAATGTGAGAGGGAATCACCAATTGGTTGCCTCCCAAATGTGCTTGGATCAGGGATCGAACCTGCAACCTTTTGGTGCACAGGACAATGCTCCAACCAATTGAGTCACCTGGCCAGGACAGTTGTCTTTTAGTTTTATTAAAATTATGAGATCTTGCTTTTAAAAACAACAACAACACAAAACTAAGATAAATTTTAACCCAAATCTAAAATCAAGCAATGACATCAGTATTTCTTCTCCAATACAAACTACCTGATATCCTCAAATATCTACTAGTAGCAAAATTAAACCAAGGAAGCCTTTGATCGATGATCCTGCTTCAACCCCATAGTAAGTAATCACCTACTTGTCTGACTCACAAAAGCACTTAAGTATGTGTATGTATGTGTGTGTGTTCTGAATTTATTTTTATTTTATCTGGCTTGCCAACTGACTAAGGGGGCAAAGAATGCAATGTGGAAACCATCCATTTCCACTGGAGAAAGAAAGGAGCCAAGAGGAATTCCTTAAGCTGAGAACATGAGCTGTGAGCAACATGTTTAAATACCTAAATATCCAAAGTTTGAGGCAAGTCCATTTATTTGAGGCAGGGGTGGGGGGGTGTCGGGGGGGGTGGGGAGTACGCGCTCTTCTTTGGGGCTTAAAAAAGTCCTTTGACTTAGACTCTAGCATATGTGGTTCTAGAGGAAGTGAGAGGCATGAAGCCCCAGAGAATTTTGGCCAAGTTGTGGTTGACGGTGAGAGAGAACGGTGTGGCTCCCTTCATGATGTGTGTCCCAGGTTAAATCCCAAAAAAGCCATGACTTTTAAAGAAAGACTTCACCGAAAGGAGGGGAGTGGTAGCTAACATTGTGTGTGTGTGCTTTTTATGGGTCAGACGCCATTTCAGGTACTTAAGAGAAGTGTCACATTTGGTCCTATCAACACTCCTAGTAGTAGAGATTCTTATCCCCATTTTGCAGATCAGGAAACTGATGACATCTGAAATGACTTGAGCTCTCTCTAACACCAAGAATGAGGCTGAGGTAGGATCTGATCTTGGATCTGGCTGGGAAGTCCCGTGCTTTTCTCAGTTGCCCTGAAGCATTACTCAAAGCATTAACTGGAGCTCTCAACAAAGAATTGACTTTCCTTCTGATGTTCCTTGTTTTGCTGCTCTAGGCTGTCTGGGGGCTAATTACTCCATTAGTTAGAATAAGAATGCATTGGGCCCCAAATGCTGTTTGATCTTTGGATGGACCAAGTTAATTTTTTACAAAGCAAAGCTGAGAATTATATGGCATCACCGTAGGCCTGCCAGTATGACAAAAGTGTGAGCGATGAGCTAAGAGTGTGTCTGACTCAACGCCAACCCAGAAAAACAACTCCAAAGTACATCTCCTGTTGCTCTCACATGGTCTGAGTATTCAAAGGGAATAAAAGTAATGCATCACTCGTAGAAATAAACAGCCTAAATAGCTTAAAACTAAGTCAGTAGCCTTTCAACAGTGAAGCTGAGTCTTATGTATCTGTCCTGTTTCAATTTAGGCAATCAAGACCCTGCATTTTCCCTGAGTAAGTTTATATTTATAGTACCAGCGTTGTGACTAAGGTGGTCTGAGGCCTCTGTTGTGAATCAGGACTCACAGTAAATTATATGTGATTGCTGGAGAAGTTTGTGAATGCCTGTGCCCTTCAAAAAACCTTTTTTTTGGGGGGGGAGGGGAAGGGTACCTTCTAGGTCTAAAAAGGAAGGGTTTTTCATACAATTTCAAGGCTTCTTTTTCTTTCTTCCTTTTTTTAATATAAGCACCTTACTGTCTATCTTTGATCACTCATTGGTTGTCATCAGTGGGTACATGCTTATGTCTGTTCCACCTTTTTTTTCTTTCATTCAGTATTTGAAAAATAAACATTTTCATCTATTACTATATTTCTCACGTTAAGAACATTTTAAAGCCATTACTAATTACCCTTCACTCATAGCCTAGTTTAGGTGCATAGTCACATTCTCTGTGTGGGCAGATTAGGTTTGGTGTAGAGAAAGAATATGCAGTTGTACAAAATCATTTTTTGGAGTAAAGGTTGAGGAAGAGAAAGAACTAAATGAGTCGGAAGCGCCTTCTGCCCAGAGTGGGCGGGAAGAACCTTCCAGAGTGTGCCTTCCTGCCTCTCCCTTTGCCGTTCTTCATTCGTGCTGCAACTTTATTTTCTTTCTTTGTCTTCCTGACTTTTGGGGGACAGCAGGGCACAAAAGAGAGAGTTTAGGAAGAACTTAACAGTTTCCACATTGTCATCTGTGTAAAATCACGAAAAGAATAATTAACATATGTATCATCGATAGTTAGGGAGGACAGTGATCAAAGAGGGCTTGAAAAGATATTTTAAAATTCATGGAAACATTCAGCCACATACTCTGCCTTCTGTTCTTCTCTGTAAACTTTTTTTTTTTCCAGGTTGAGTGTGATTCTTTCTTTCCAGCTGGAACTTTCAGTTTTGTCCCTGGGACCAAAGGCTCAGTCAGTATCACTCTGCAGAGAACGTGTTCCGGGTCCCAGCATCCTCACCTTGGCACCGTCAGCCGGGCCCCATGGCCAGGAGCTAATTAAACGCCCAGCCATCGGAGCTCTGAAGTGACCCGGGGGAAAGGGCAGAGAGTGGAACTGAGAGATCATTCAAATGGGGTTCAAGCTGTGAACAGCGTCCGGCCCCCTTCTTTCACAGCTGGGGCTTTGGCTGCGTGTCCCTCGGGTTGTTCAGCACGGTGACCTTGGCCGCCTGTGATTTACTAACTGTTTTACAAACATTTCCTCACTCTGGGAGGTTTGATATACTCTTCATCCTCCTCAGCTCACCAGAGTCACTCAGGGTCTGAGCCAAACCTGCCTTTGTTTACAACTTTTCCGGAAATTTTCACAGAGGGGGGGAAAAGAGACCCCTCCCTCCTCTCCCAGTGTTTTATTTTTAAGTCAACACTTTCCCCAAGTTTATTTGTGCTCAAGCAAACTCTCCTACAAGGTATTACTCTATATTCAAATGGGAATTGCTGCATTTCTATAAATAGAACGGAGGTCATGTGAATGAGGTCAGAAGCATCTAGATATCAGATTTTACTGGACCTTTACATTTAGTTCTCTAGTTTTTGAAAATAATATTCTATGTTTGGATTTGTCTTTTTTTCCCACATTCACATTAGCCTGACCATTATGTGAATCGCTGAATTTGGGAAACATTGAGTGGAATCTTTTAAAACTAAAATACCCATGTTAAAAATAACAAAATTTGTTGTCGCTTCATCATTGTAACTTTCTTAAAAACAGAGTTTATGGCCCTTTCATGAAGTAGTTTTAGACTGTCATTACCTTTGAATACTCAGTACCAGGGCTTCTATCTTTCAACCTGATTTCCATTGCATTGTTAGGTCTTTACATTGGCTGAGAATGAAAAATAAATGCCTTGGAACTTTCAAAGACTAATTTTTGGTTCACACTAAGAAGAAATTAGCCTGGCCAGTATGGTTAAGCTCATGAACCAGGAGGTCACAGTTCAATTCCCAGTTGGGGCACATGCCTGGTTGTGGGCTCAATCCCTAGTGGAGGGCGTGCAGGAGGCAGCCGATTGATGTTTCTATCTCTCTAGTCCCTCTCTCTTCTTCTGTCTAAAAAAATAAATAAAAATATATATTTTTAAAAATAAGAAATTAAATAGGAAGTTCTGACAATTATGAAGTAGTATAAGACTCTTAAGAAAAAATGTCATTCTTTGGAACTTATCTGTCTGGGAAATACAAGAAGTATTATTTTCCTCTTTCTACCTGTCAAAAAAAAAAGAAGAAGAAGAAGAAGATTGAAACCAAAAGAAAACAAAACAAACAGGTATCATTGTCTTTTAGAACCAGAACAGACAGAGTCTATTCTAAATGGGATACAGCCAGAGACCAGTTTCCTGATAAAATGTGTTTTAGGAAGGAAAAATTGCTTTATTTCAACAAATCCAGCTGGACTTCCTGGTGGGCCTCCCACATTGTCAACATCAATAGCATTTATTTGTTGACCAACAGAAGACCACCAGAATGAGGTATTTCCATCTCTGCATATTTCCAAATCTGCGGGAAAGATAGCTGTTAAAGAGCTAGTCTGAAGGAAATGGCAAACAAACATCATAGGTGTTCCTGGGTGATATTCAGGAACTATTGCAGACTTCCAGTGCTCAAGACCGTCTCCTCAGCCATAATGTCATTGACCTTGACAAGCTCAGAACAAATTGGTCTTTGTGATTGCTACCACATGCTGTATGTAGTGCCTTCCAACCCTGCCATTGGTGTAGAGGGGGCAGGGGAAAGGGCTACTCATCAGAGAATATGCTTCCTTTATGTTCTTTAGGCCCTTGCCTAGCATGCTTTCCCAGTCTGGTTAGTCCTTAAATGGCTGATTTAAAGTTGCCGAAGCTTTGTAGGAACCTGTGGATTGTACCTAGTTTTACCCAAGTACTCAATAGATGCATAGTCTTTGTATTCTTACCCGTTATATCTTAATAAACTACTCTCATTTAATATTTTAGGAAATGGTATATAAAAAGCTATTGACTTCAGTGTAGGAGCTCAACTCTAAGTTTAAGATGGAGAGATTTCATGGCCTCTGGCCTCCCAGAGGCTGTGGCTTCCATTCCACTTGCCTGTGCTTGGTGTTCAGCTGTTGTATAGTGCCTCCCTGTATATATTGTACTTCTCACTGTATTTCATTTTCTTCTAAAGCTGGGCTATCTTCTTCTCCCAGGAATAAGAGAATTTTCTTCTTGATGCTTTTCTAACACGTTGCTAAATGCTCTCACTCAGCCTGACTTTAAATCCATGCTTTCGTTTTCTGACATTATTAATGACTAGACGCCCAGTGCACGAATTCATACATGGGTGGGGTCCCTCGGCCTGGCTGGCGATCAGGGCCCATTGGGGCCAATCAGGGCCAGTTGGCCGGGGGGAGAGACCGTGGGAGGTTGGCTGTGTGAGAACACTGACCACCAGGGGGCAGCTCCTGCATTGAGCGTCTGCCCCCTGGTGGTCAGTGCATGTTCATAGCAACCAGTCAACTGGTCATTTGGTCAACCAGGAGTAACAGTTGCTTAGGCTGTTACATATATAGATTAATATTGAAGAACTGACCAAGAAATGTGATAGCTTCATTAGAAGGTTGAGATAGTACGTTTCATGAAAAATGCTTTTGTTTAGGACATTTCTTCTCAGCTTGAGTTTAACTTGAATTTCATCAGCCCAGCTTTGTGGCGAGCCAGCACGGCCATGGCATACTCAGCCCCACGTTGGTCACCTTATATGCTGAGCCAGCTCAGCCAGGTTCGGTGACCCTGAGAGGGGGCGGTGAAGGATTGAGAAAAGACAGACAAGAGAAGAAAGCTGGGTCTGGGTGGGACGCTGTCCTCTCTGATGGAGAGCCTCTCTGATGCAGAGCTAGCGACAGCGCCACAGACTACAAGCCGTGTCTTTATTTTATAGCCAGATTCCACGAGGCAAAGTAAGGGCGTGGTCAAGATGTTTACAACATTCTCGTGGGTTTCAATCCTACTCAATTACATGCACCTGAACTCTATCAAGCCCACATCACTCAGGCACGTGGGGCCACGTGTTCGGACCTTAGGTTCAAGCTTACAACTATAGCTGTTGGCTATAATTGTGCTGGGAGGTTTTGCCCTCCAAGCTGAGACTTGCACGTGGCCATGAGAGGACTGTGCTCTCTCATTAGTCCGAGGCTTGAACCTGTCCAAACACTGTAGCCACTCTCCGCACAGCTTAACTTGTGGATGTTCTAAACAGGAAGAGGGCCCTGTCCCAGTTGCTGAGTTGGTTAGAGTGTGGTCCTGATATGCCCAGGTTGCAGGTATGGTCCCTGGTGAGAGCACATATGAAAAGCAACCAATGAATGTATCAGTAAGTAGAACAACAAATCAGCGTTTCTCTCTAAAATCAATATAAATAAATGGGTAGATAGATAGATAGATAGATAGATGGATAGGAAGAGGGAGAGACAAGGCACGTGGTTATCTTAAAGGCTAAAATCAGAGACTCCCCTTTTATAAACCTGTTAGGTCTGTGCTTCTGTGATGAAAGCAGGTACCCATGTTATGGATGCTCCCCAGAGAGGGCCTCAGACACATTTTGTTCCCAAACAGAATTAGAAGGAAAAAGTCTGCTTAGCTGTCTTTTCCTGTTTAAAATACAGCTGCCCCTGAAGCAGAGTCATCGTCAGCTCCCCAGTGCTTTCTGCAAACTTGTGGTGCGGGTCTATGATATAAGTGGTGTGGAGTGGTTTTGTTGCTAAGAGAAAAGTGCTAAAAAGGGGAGGGGGGCTGGAGGCTATCTCTCTTATGGAGCTCAGATCCTTTGGGTATTTAATGTATAGTTTCAACAAAGGACACTCAGAATTATACCTCTGGTTCAAAATTGCTTAAATGTTGAAACATATGGTCTCATGTTCCATTCGTTAGGAAACAGCCAGCTGTTCTCAGCCTGCCAAGTCCAAGTAAACATCCACTGTGTGGAAGAGTGAATCTGAAGTGGTTCAGTAAAAACATAAAAGCTGTTTTTGCTGAAGAAGAAGAAGAAGGGGGAAAAAAGGCCACCCCGAAACAACAGCGGGTGAAGAAAAAAGAACCCCCTGTTCTGATAGCATATTTTCCCTGGCTTGCTAATGGCGGACTGTGGAGCCAGAATGGCTCGGGACGCATTGCAATTAAAAAGAGATCGGTGGGCATCCTCATCATCTTCCGTTGGCAAAAATCAAGTCATGGTCTCCGTGATGGTGATTATTTTCATAAAATGCAATTCTCTGAATAATTAATTCATTTGGCTACTTGACTGTGTCCTCCATTCACGGAGGCCAAAATGTCAAAGATGAAGTAGATTGAGAGGAGAGGAAAGTTCTCATTATAAAGGCGAAGGGAGGAGGGAAGGGATGAAATAGTTGGAATTTCAGTGCAGTGGTTTCTATTTATCTGAAATGTCAAGGGCAGTGTAAAATGTATTTTTAAAATGTGTTTCTGTATGGTTTGTGCCCATTCTTGGCGTGGCTGTGGCTCTACAGAGACCATTGTTCTTTGAGGAGTATGAGGGGGTGTCTTTGTCCAAAGTGACAAAAAGAAGACTTGGAAGACTGGGCTCCCTTTGTTCCTGTGTGGCGCTGTAAAATTTGGTTTGAAATTAGGACCTCAGGGAAGGACCTTCAATAGCACGCTTTCATTTCCTGCCAGCATTTTAATCACCCTGAGGTTGAAAGTGGACGGCCGGCCCGCATAATGGCCCTATGTTTAATAGAACAGCTCGTATCTTGAAGGCCAGTTAAGGGATCTGTCATCTGCCCAATATTCGTCTTCTCTGTTTCCTGTCCATTTACAAAGATCACCCACCCTTTTTAGGTGGCTTCTCTGGACCATTTGGAGGAGAGCTGCTGCCACTGCTTCTTAAAGAGGCTGAGCAGAAACCCAGTTGGATGTGGTCCAGTCTCCTGCCTATGCAAGAGGGTCTGGAGAATGCTTTAACTAGACATGAACTTCCCCAGGCTTGGGAGGTGATTCCACACTTGCATAGAGGAAGTGTAAGAAGGTTTCACAAACAATATAGAATATGAGGGCGGTTACAATTGCTCCCTATCTTGTAAGGAGTATTAGCACCTACTGACCTGATAGATGATGACGACGTCATTGCCATGGAAGCTAATGTCATCCCATCAGGCTGAGGAGGAATTTGGTCCCTGGGAGGCAACGTCACCAGTGGATTTGAACTTGTACAAGCAGGAAATTTGTAGTTTTGGTGGTTGAGTGGCTTTTTAACTCCGAAGGCTTTCTTTGGAACCATTGACCTTTCCAGTTTATTAAATGATAGTCAGAACTCCTAAAGGAGTCAAGTCTTAAAAGATAGGGCCAGCATTAAGAAGTAAGGATTCTGAATTTCTTCCCTGGTTCCTGCCTACTGGCCAGGAGTAACAGAACAGTGAAAGCCTCGGATTTGCTAAATTCTAATCAGGACCTAGGACTGAAATTATTCTGTGACTTGGTGCCAAGCATGGAATTCTCCTTGTGTGGCCGTCCTAATAGTGGCAGAGGCAGTTTCAGGGGTAGCTGTGAAATAGGATGAGAGTGTTTCCCTAAACAGTGAATGAACAATGAAAGAGAAGGGACTTTTTCAGCTACTGACACATTTTCCCATCTTGCACTGAGAAGTGCCACAAAAGAAGCAAGGAATGCACTTTCCATGGGCATTTTTGGTTTTGCTGATCGGTGTGGGTTATCCTGGGGAAATGAAGGAATGCGTGAGCCTCGTTCAGCGGAACTGAAAGGCTTCTCTCTCCCATCTATCTCAGGCCAAGCTTGGCCTACCCCCACCGAAATGATGAAGTGAGTGAGAGTCCTCGCTGCCCACAGCTTCCTCTGAGCCAGAGTCTTGGCCTGGGTGAAGGAAAGGAGAAAAGGCCTTAGGGTGGGGGTGAGATGAATGACGTATTCTCACTTCTTCAAAGGAAATGGAGTGATGTTAACATCCTCAAAACAACAACAACAACAAATTTGCTGGAACCAGCTCCTCTTCACTTTCCCCTCTGCAATCAGTAGTCATTGTCTGGTTCGTTCTTACGATAGTCCAAGTGGCTATCCTTCCTGGGTTTTGCTTCCTTACTGACTGGAAGACTTTTCAAACAAGGATTTAAACGTCCAAGACACTTTCCTGCCCCTTCGAGAGCCACCCTCCCACGGGGTCCCTCTGACCTCTTTCAGCATGTCTCTCGCCACACGTTTTTGAGCCCCTTTGAGTTGGCCTCCCGTGGATGAATAGCTGTTTGAAGGCTGATTTAAAGTGAGTGTTGCCCCATGGAAGAGCTATTGGCTGAAAAGAACACTATCCAGAGCAGCAGAGGTGGCCGCATAAGGTAGGCAGGCTCTCCCCAGGCTGGTTTTGCAGATGTGCGTTGGTCTAGCAGGAATTATGCATCATTAGACGCAGGATCTTTTCTTTGCATCCAGGTCATTTCTCCATCAAAGGATGCCTCTGACATTTCAGCCAGGGAACCACCATTGTGTTTAAACCAGTCTAGTCCCACACATAAATGCTCCGACTCAAACTGCCACTCAGCAGCTCCTCTGAAGGTCTAGCGTGCGTTTGCTGGGTAAAAAATTTCAGGCATAGATTTGGAGGGAAAGCTGCCCACCAGAGCAGGGCCTTAACATAAAGTTAATATTGTCAAAGCTCTAACTATAATCTGTTTCATTCACTATTGCATTTTGCTGTGTGGGTGTATCCACAATGTGGGAACCACATTTCATTGAAGAATCTGAATATTTTGTAAGGATGTGAAGAGTTGCAAATAATCTTTTCTGTAAGCCTGTGAGGAGGAACAAAGCAGCTAATGTTAGAAAGAACTGGCACACCATTGTTTTCTGCCATTTGTAAAACTCAATAGGAATATTCTACACTTGAAAAATTTATATATCCTCAACTTGCTGTTCCATAAAGATGATGCATATCTGCAGCAAGCATACCTGTGAAGAGATCTGCTCCATTGGAAGGATATCCCTTTTGAAGCAGAAATTGTTTTAACATAAGACGACATATATAATATACCCCTGAAGTCTGTGTGTGTAGCAAAGAATTTGTCTATACCTTCAACAAGCTACCTAAAAGTCTGCTATATAAGCAACAGAGACAAGGCATAGAATGAAGCTTTTAAATCCATATACATACTTTATTTTTATATAGTCAGGAAATATGTAAATAATATAGAAAAATGATTATAAATATATAAACACAACATATATGTATATAAAAAAAAAATATATATATATATATATATATATATATATAAAATCAAGTCACTGAAGTAAGCCAGTATGCCTAATTTTTGCGTTGTTTTAGGCAGCGAGATTACACCAGCCTTAACTGTAACCAAGTGCTAGTTTCCAATTTTTATTTCTTAGCCTATTTTTGAAAATCACACTTAAAAATGATGTGACCTTTGTGCATTTCCCACTGTAGGCAATCACATTTGGTTAGCATTGTTTCTATGGGCTCTCTTGGGAGATTTTGCCTATATTAATACTATATCCTTCTTGTCTTCGCTTCCTTTCCTGAGAGTTCATTCCTTATTTAGTTAATACCTATTTTATGAAATTGTGTGGAAAAGCTTTTATGTTTTAGAACTTAATCCCACCAGTTAGTTGACTTCTTTGAGTTAGGACCTGGGTCGCACTTTCCCTGCATTCCTCAGAGCCCAACAAGCTGTCCAGTGTGTGAATAGGTGTGAGTTTTCTTTCCTTGTTTTAATTGTGAACCAAGCATTTTCCATGTGAAAAAAGGAATGCAGGAGGGGAATTTAGTTATTTGTTTAGTTGACAGGAAAACTGAAGCAAAAGTAGTGCAATAACCACCTACCTCAGGTTCCTGGGAGAATTCTCTCCTCTAAGTTGTACAGCTCATCTCTCTTTCTGACCTTTAACTATCTTAGATGTACGTCTTTTTTTCTTTTTAATCAAATTGTTTTTGAAAGTCTCATGATTAATGATGAATGGACAGACAGACAGATACACATGTGCCAGAGACTGGATTAGAATTCACAAGTTTTGAGTATGATGGGTGTGGTTGAGTACATCATGAGACCAAACCATAGCAGCCCCTAATAAGTGACTCTAAGGGAGACAAGCAGGGGAGAACTGAATGAGATACTAAACTCTGCCATCTGCCTTTTTGTAATTGTCCCAGAAAGTTCTGCAGTGATGGGACGGAGGGATGGGTAGAGTACTCTGGCAGCCAAATGCTTCCTAACGTGAAAGGCAAGAGAATGATGGCTGGAGTAGGCTAGCGACCCTGCATAACCTCACAGGATGACTGCTTTCAAAGCTTACTCTGCAGGAATACATTGTTGGAATGATTCCTTAGAATTAACAGTGGCTTTCCTGGAAATTCTGAAAGCTGGCTATTCAAAAAGACATTCTCTGGCTGTGAGTGTACCATACAGATGTATGTTGCAATAACGTTTGTTCTTATAAACCTTATCACTTGCATGTATTTAATGCACAGGCTTACCCTCTAAGAGGAAGAAATATAGCCTACATGTCTCTCATACTCACTACATAACGTTTAAAGAACTCATCAGGGTCTCTTTGGCTAGCTGGAGCAGATAAGCAGGGAATGTAACTAACCCGATTCATTTCGCATGTAGTCTATTATAGTTTTTCTTAATCTACTCCTTGGCTTGATTTTTTTCCTCAGTTCAGGGAGCTAGCTTCTTGAGAGTGGAGGACAAGGATGCATTTCCTCTATGTCTAGTGCTTTAACTGTTTTGAGAGGGAAACAATCCCTTCTGAAACCCATCAGCAAAAATACTATAGGAGTCATTGGCATCATCCTGCTTTGTTGGTTTTCCTTGCTCTGGATGGGGAATCTGCAGGTCTGCATTCTCATCTGTCTCTGTTACTAACTAGCTCTCTGTCCTTTGACACTTCATGCCTCTACACTGCGATTCCTGACCTCCGTCCAGGTCCCCTCTAGTAGAAATTCTATTGGTATATCACTTGAGACACGCGGACACCATTTGAATCGAAGTCTCCCAACACACGTGTGCAGTGCTGCCCCTGAATGGATCGGGAACCAACGTCCATTATGCTGTCGACTCTCGAGTACAGAAGGACATATTTTCCCACCTTTTTAAAGCTAATTGAGCTCCCATTAAAGTTGTTAGAATTAAGAGAAATGTGGAAGATTACCATTAACCTCTCCCCATGTCCATGTCTTTCACATTCACTATGGTTTTCACCCCTCGGTTTATGACATCCATGCTCTATCAGATGTGAACATCAACAACTCTTGGCGTAATGGTCTCCCTCCACCTTGGCCTCACATCAGAATTCCTTGGGGACCTTGGAATCCGTATACTCAGGCCACACTCAGAACAGGTGAGGTCAGAGTGCAGGCATCAGTGTTTTTCAGACTTCCGGATGATTCCAGTGTACAGCCCAATTTGAAAACCTCTGTCTTAGTTGGATCTCTTTGCTTTTCAGGGTCATATATACGTCCACTTTTCTACAATATTAAAAAATAATCATGTGTTGGTTCCTTCAGGAGTAGATCTCTTATATTCCAGAACAGTCTGCTGAATATCTTACTGATTATATTTCTTCATTTCATACTGATCTCTCTGATAGCCATGTCCCTTCCCTTGGAGGTATAGCAGTGTTTCATGTGAGGCAGCACAGTGCGAATCTTCTATTCCCATTTCCTACGATGAAACTTTAACCTAGAAGGGAGATTCCTTCATGCATTGTGGGATGTCCAGAAACTGAGCATAGCCTGACACCTGAGTGGATTAGGGTGGTGTGCGTATGTGTTTATTTATAATAGAAGATGCCGCTGTTGGGATTTAGGTCACCATTTTATCAGATTTGCCTTAACTCAAGCATGGAAGGGGGACTTTCTTCTTCCAGAATTGGCTTTAACCAAAATGGAAGTTTAAAGTTAAAATAAATAAATAAATAAATAAATAAATAAATAAATAAATAAATAAATAAATAAATAAATAAAAAGGTTTAGAAAGGAGTTACCGAGTTAAAACGCGTTTAGGAGTATAGCATATGTTATTATACATATGAATTAGTCAAGTCAGCAAATATTTGTTGATTTTATATGAGGCAAGATAATTTTCAAAGACACTGTTCCACCAAGATACAGAATTTAAATGTTTGTTTGTTCACGAAGAATCTCAGCACACACTCATGCAGGTTTTCCGTTACCTGAATTCCAGATCCTTCGATCTGTTCCTGAAAAGAATGGATGCCTTCCCCACCGGAATGATTTCCAGCCCTTACCCTGGGTTGGAAGCATTTGGGAAGCATATTGTGAGCCAGAAATCATTTCTGTGGCTGAGTTTGGCTTGCCCGAGACATGTAAATTATAGGAAACCTTTCTTGAAAAAAGATGCAGAGGAACTGAGAGCAGAAATGGTTTTGTCCCTGTCATGGTTATTTGGAGCCAGTGAATGGACACATAATTGAAGGGCATTCCCAATACCGGGGCACACTCCAAGAGTCCTTATTTTTATCCCAGGTTGGTTACCTTAGAGCTGCCAGCATTGGGCAGAGTCCTCTGTCCTGTCGATTTGCTTGAGAAATATTTTCCTTGATCATGTAATGTCTCATACTTCCATTAGCCCTTTTCACTCCCTTCCTCAAAATGACTTTTAAAAAAAATCCTAATGCCGGGCACAAAATAAATTACCAAAGGAAAGTGTCAGAACTTCCCCTAAAATAGTTTTGGTTGCTTAGTTTATTGCTCCTCTGAGAGGCCTGTGTGCTTTTGAATGAGCTTTGCTGTGACTGGCCACCACGCATTCATGTGCACTGGTTACCACCAGAATTCCCGGGCTCGTCTGATCTTCTCCCACTCGCTCTCCACATAACATCACCGCGCTTACCATCTAATTAAGCTGTCACGGTCTTGATCCGGCCAGAACCAGGGGCACTGGGACAGTTAATGAAGAAATGATACATGTTGGGTGGCGAGAAATTGAACTGAGCACCTCAGGAGCTGGCCGCCCTGACTTTCTCACCTGAAGTCCCCTCCTTGCTGCCCCTCCTAGGCTGCTGGGAGCTCACTGTCACAGTGAGTAGCAGCCTTCAAAGGGTTAAGTAACACGCCTTTCCCTAGCTGAAAGACTGTAGTCTGAATTCTTCCCTTTTTGGGGGTTCCCTTAAATTTTTCTCTTCTTTCCTTTGAAAGTGGAAAATGC
Source organism: Myotis myotis (assembly GCF_014108235.1). Classification (NCBI taxonomy): domain Eukaryota; kingdom Metazoa; phylum Chordata; class Mammalia; order Chiroptera; family Vespertilionidae; genus Myotis; species Myotis myotis. The sequence goes on along the minus strand of NW_023416321.1, from coordinate 21,703,687 downwards.
CCAAACCCCCTTCTGTCTGTCCTCCAGGATCTTAGAGCCAGACAATAGGACCCGAGACCAGCATACCCTTGGCTTCTGGTAAATTTCCTAGGACCCTGCACCTAAGGTTGCAATGAGTAGTTGCATCTGCATTGTAGTCACCTTGTTAAGGCTTCCTTCCTCTAAGGCAGTGGTTCTCAACCTTGGCTGCACATTAGAATCACCTGGGAATCTTTTAAAAATCCTGATTTCTGGGCCTCATCCTCCGGAAATTCTGTTTCTTTGTTACTAATGTTGTGGCCCCACCCCTAAGGAGTCAGGGCCCGGCCCGCACAGTTGTCTTCATGATCACTGTGGGTCAGGCAGCCTGGTGTTTGCTGGTAGGCAAGCAGGACGCCCAGCTGGTGGGCTGAGCATCTCCTTTCCATCCTGCTGTGAGTTCTGTGAGGAAATAGCCACTTATTCACTTCCTATCTCAACACATGACTTTCCAGGCCTCAGTTTGCTGCGGGGACAGGGACGGAGCAGCCTGACCACAGGGCCCGATTTGCCCCGGTCCCCTCTGCACTTGTGCCAGTTTAATTTTCAGCCGTGCTCATTCCACCCCAAACGTGTACCAGCTAGGATGCTACCCACTTATCTCCCTGTGTTAGAGTTGGGGGAGCCAAATGGAGCTGCTAGGTGGAGTGATAGAAGGACCTGTGCTTCTCAAATATTAGCGTTAGCCTGTATCACCTGCTGTTTGCCACTTGAATCCAAAAAGTTGTAAAATGTCTTCTTCACATTTGCCAACAAAGAAATAATTAAAATTCTGGTCTCTGTAAGTAACATTTTCAGAAGAAGTCGGAAACAGAGCAGGGAAGTACGAAATCAGGCAGGCTCTAGAGAGCCTTTTCCATAGCTTTGGACTCTCCTTCATGGGGGATAAAGGTGGGTGGCTGATGGTGGAGCAAGTTACCCTCCGAACATACAACCTCTGAGAAGGAACCTTAGTCATAAATCCCATGCCTTAAGTAGTGCTCAGTGGTGCCCTGGCGAGGACCATTCTAGTAATTTCTGTCTGGGCACATTTCCTAGGGAGAGAGTTGAGCAATATACAGGATCAGGACTTTGGGGCCAGATCTCCACATAAAGGCCTTCCTCTCCCCAAGGTGGTCCATTGGTTTGGTCGCCGTGTGCCCACATGACTGGTGCTGCCAGCTCAGGGAGTTTATGAAATTTTGATGCAGAAATTGGGTTGTTGCTTATCTTGTACCTCCTTGCTCATAGTATTGACAGTGCCCTGGAATTGCTGGAGGCAGATAGCATCTCGGCGATCACTGTGCTATTTCAGCTCTCTGCTGCTGACAACATCAGAAGTGTTTTAACAGGGTTTTAATGGGCAGCCTCTGTAGCTCCTTGGAGGGTTGCAAATAGCTGCCGTGAGAAAGCCCCGCTTGGGCTGGGGCTGACATGCCCTCTTTTCCCATCCAGCTGCTGCTTGTTTAGAGGGCTCCTTCCTGGTGACAAGCACTTCTTATTTGGGCTGAGCAGTCCTAGGACTTGAATTCCAGAGATGAGATTGTGTAATATAAAAAAGGAAAGGTCTCCTAAGGACATTTTCTTCCCATCCTGTTGGGGGCAGGAAAAATGAGTCCTTGTGGGGGGCGGGGGGGGGGGGGGTGTAGGGCCAGAGAGAGGGTCTAACCAGGAATAAGTCTGCCATTCCCAGAACCTTTCCGAGAAAATTCCTGGTGTGTCGTTAAAACTGAAGTGTTCTCATTTGGTGGAGTCGCAGGAAATCTATTTGGAGAACGCCATGCCCAGAGCCCCTGTTTTCTAGCTTTCCCACATTTCAGGGTTTTATTTAATGGCCGGCAGGCACACAAAAGAGGAAAGTGGCTTTCCACACGTGAGGACCGTGTTTGATGGCTGTGTGATACCCTGGGGTTTTCTCTGCTGTTGTGAAATACATCTCCAGATTGAAAGTACAGTGAATTACTGCTGATTCGTGTGCTTTGGTTCTCTTACTTGAGTTTCAGATGTAACAAAGTGATTGAATTTCCCGCTAGTAACTTAAAACCTGAAATCTGAGGGTGAAGGGGGTGGATATCTGCTCTTCCTAGAATCCTCTTTACTAAGACAATGAGGTAGTGAAATGAAGTGGAAAAAGAAGAAATTATATTGACCTCTCAGCTGTGGCACCGTATCTATGTCCAAGGTCATCAGGGTTCCCAAAGGGAACTGCTGGTAAGAATGGAAGGGGGAAATGGTGGCTAACACATTGAAGTTTTTAGTGTGATGCAGGGACCCAGTCCAATCAGGAGGGCTCCCCCGAGGAAACTATGTCTGTGTGCCATTTAGAAAGTTCACCAAGACATGGAAATGACCTAAGGGTCCTTTGATGGGTGATTGGATAAAGAAGATGTGGTGCATATACACAATGGAGTACTACTCAGCCATAAGAAAGGATGAAACCCTGCCATTTGCCACACCTTGGATAGATCTTGAGAATATCATGCTAAGTGAAATAAATTAGACAGAAAAGGACTAAAACCATATGATTTCATTCATATGTGGGATACAAAGCAGAAAGCAATAAGTGAGCAAACGAACTCATAGACATAAACAACAGAAGGGTGGTTACCAGAGGGAAGCAGGAGGATGAAGAGGGTGAAGGGGGTAAATGCATGGTGACGGAGGGAGACTAGACTTTGGGTGGTGAGCACACAATGCAATATACAGGTGATGTATTATACACTTGAAACTTATATAATGTTATTAACCAATATCACCCCCATGAACTTAATAAAACAAAAAGAAAAGTGTAGCATCTCAGGGTTTGGAAGTATCAGTGCAGACATCAGCTGCTATAATTGTTTCTCTCCCTCAACCTCCCTTCTCAGGGACATAGAAACAGTAGGCTACCTGGCTCTTTTTGCAGGAGATCTAATAATACTTCCTTCTGAAGTCTGAGAGCGACTGCCTTCACTTAAGGTCTACCTACTTAGAACTGGTTTTTATCATTATCACCCTCCACAGGTTTGTGGGGGTTTTTTGTGTGTTTTTTTTCAGGCTGCCTAAGAAAATCTCCTATCAGACACTTAAGGCCATTTCACAGCCTCCTCTTCCCCATCCAAACTGATAGTGCAAGGCTATCATCTGTCCTTCAGAGATTAAAGATTCTTAACTTCTCCTCACCAGCAGAGGCATGACTTTGTCTATTAAGAGATAAGTCTGATTATCAAGGTTAGAGAAGAAAAAGCGCCAGAACACCTCTGGGACACGCTCGGAGATGGATTCCTGGGAAGGTCCCAGCCGATTTCCCGTTGGCTTTCCTACAGCGGGGCCCCTTCCTAAGGCTGCTCTGCCTGCTGCGATGGGGACTGTTACCCCAAATAAGACCACTCTTAAAAAGGCTTTATTAGATGTGCTTGTGTTTAGGGTCTTCTGTGAGGCACTGAATAAAGAAAACTGCAGGAGTTCTACAGAATATAAAGAGGAAAACCACCAGAATATGGCCTAGAGGAGAGTATAATGGTGAAATATGTGAAGCCTGGAGCTAGAAAGCTAACCACATCACTAACGAGCGAGTGGATTTACCTCCCTCTGCCTCAGCGTCCTCGTTTATAAAATGAAAATTGTTATAAGAATTATAACCCACTTATAAGATTGTTGAGGATTAAATATGATATTGTATTATAGCACAGTGCCCAGCTCATAGTTATGTGCTTGCTTAAAAGGGGCCAATATTACTATTTCTGTTATGTATACACATGTCTAGCGCTTTCCGCCCACCCCCCCCAAGGTTGCCTATTCCTAAATCCAGTGGGTTAATTCTTCAGTTTGAAGAAAACCAGTATGATATCTCCCTTTCCTTAATCATACCTGTGGGTGGTGATTATGGAATGTATTTCCTACACACATTAATTTTGCTTTTAGCTTGTTTTATAATAAATATTCAAAACAATTAAAAACTCTATGAAGACACCTCTAATCAGGTCCTGGATGTTTTGCAAGCTGCCCGGGTAGTCCTTCTCCTGTCTGCCCTGGGGCCTGTCTCTCTTCCTGTTTATGCATTTTCTTATTTTATGTACATGTTTGCCTGTGGGACAAGGTGGGACAAGGAGAGAACACTTGAAAAGTAAGCTAGACTCGAGAGTGTAGGGCTCTGAGTACTAGCACTTTGCAGTGTTTCCTGTATTTTTGGAGTCAGCTGGTTAGTCAGGATTTGAATCTTACTTTCACCCACTTCTTACCTCTGTAATCTTCAGCATGTCTGTTCTTATCATCTCTGTTCTTCAGGTTCCTGGTCTATAAAAACTAACAGGTAAAATGAATTTTAATGTGTTTTATTTAACCCAGTGCATCTAAATGCCATTTTAAGTTTTAGTCGATATAAAAATTATTAATTTCATCATTATATTCTCTTTCCCATGCTAATTCTTCAGGATCTGCTGTATATTTCATACTTCCAGCCCGCCTCCATTCAGACAAGCCATCTTTCGAATGCTCAGCCACACCCTGGCTGCACAGTTCTACCTGCAGAACCCATCCCGCTACTCTTCTGCCTGTGGCTTTATGAACCCAAAGAGAGAACCTTAGAATTAAACTCAAAAGCCATTCCATGCTGATCTCCATAGCTACCCCTTACAGGTGTTTTTGCCATGTCAGAAGAAGTTAATACAAATACATTTTGTGCTCAGTCAGCCACAGATTAGTTAGCGATGGTATAGGATGAAAGCCATCACTGGTAGCAAGCCCATCCAGGGGCACATGTAAGCTTTACTCTGGCTTTTTTTATTTTTTTGAGACATAAGACTCATCACCCCTTTTATTATTTCCTGACCAAAACTGCCTTTGTATTCAAGTCTAACAACCTTAGAAGAACGCAGAATCTGTGCTAAATATAATAGTGACCCTTTCCACTTAATGAGTGGCTGTCTGAATTCCCAGCACTGATCTCATTCCAGTTCCTTCTGAAGTTTACCTTTTACACTTGTGTTGGTTTTAGCCAGTGGTCATGGTGTCAGAGGTCATGAACTTGTACACTTCATCCCCCCAAATTCACTGTATCAGTAACAATTTGTGAGGATCCTTCTAGAGTAATTTATTTAATTTTGCCACCATTGGTTCACAAAGGAATAAAGCCCCCCCCCCCTTTCAAATAGATGGCAAATGGATGATAAAGGAGAAGAAAAAGAATGGAATTCATCAGCATCTTAATTATCTTAGTTTTAAGTTCGTCTATAAGTGTGTCTTTATGGATGTAGTTTTACTAGCTTAAAGTATCTAATTGAAGCCAGATCCTTACATCTCTTTGGATCAAGGAGGAATAATAAGCCCAGAACATTTTATCCCTACAATCCAGAAACACTTAGGTAGCTTGTACTTGATATATATATGTAATCAGTTTACTCTCCCAGCTTCTTTTGCCACCTAAGACCTTAGCATGATCTAAGATGGTGATGAAGGGAGTATTTATTCCTGTTTTAATGGGTGCAACCAACAAAGGAGGATGGGAGCTCAATTATTAGTGATTGTTCAGAGGATCTAGTTTCTTTACATATGATATAATGGAGCCCACTCATTATTTTCAGCCCCTTTATAGAGGTTATGGTTACCCCGTTTTTATGCCAATGTTATTCTGTTAGGATGACTAGATTTTGGCTAGACCAGTATTTCATCTCTGGATAGAGGAATTACCTGAATGAGCCCTCACAGACTGTTCTAGAGGGGTGCATATTCCAAACCTAAACCTAGAAAGGCTAAGTTAGTGGTTCCTAATATTCTGGGGTCACAGGCTGCTCTGGAATTTATGACATCTCTCCAGAAATAAGTGCGGAGACTTCTTATACACACACAAAGTTGCGTATGCTTTCAGGGGAGCCAGGACCCCTTGGATATCCACCCCTGGATCCCAGATTAAGAGAATTAATTTGACCCCTGTGGGTAGTCACTAATGCTACTATAGCCTAAGCATGTCCCTCAGACAAAAACTATACTGAGGACAGAGGAACCGGAGGGACTGTGCGGGATTTGAGAAAGAAAAGCGCTTTAGCTTTGGAAGGAATTTGTGTTTGCCATTGAATAAGGTGAGGCAAGCAGGTAGAGTAGAGCCCGGTCCTGGAGGCTGGGAGACCTGCCCTGCCCTGAGGTCACATGGCTGAGAGAAGGGCAGGAAGCCAAGAAAGAAATCGGGCAAAGTTCCTGTAGTTACCCTACCCCAGTGGGTCAGGCTGGAGCTCACTGGTCTCAACTCAGGGAAGTGCCTGTTCCTTTGAGGAGAGGTTTTCAGAATCAGAAAACTACTTTTTTTTCCCTGGGAAACAGAACTCTCTCTGCTGTTTATGTTTCCTACAATGATTTTCTTTTGCTCTCCTCATGGTTTTGTGTAAGATTTGCACTGAGATCAAACATAGAAAGGGAGTGTGCAGAGACGTCCTTGAGTGGGAAGAAGAGTGCCTGCAGGGATGCTAACAGCCCTCTCCTCCTCTCTGCGAGGAGCTCCCAGGGAACTAAGTGCATAGACACACACACACACACACACACACACACACACACCCCTGGACACTCTCCTTTCAGGTTTTCTACCCTAAGGAGTTTTGCCTTTTAGTACGCTTGCCTCTGTTTTTGCACTCGTTTCTGCATATTTTTGCTTCTCCCCGTTCCCCCGTCTCCCCCCCACACCCCCCCACCCCCAGTAGGAAGGGCAGTAGGACCTTCCTTGTGTTGGAAAGTGTGACTCCTGTGTGTGGGACTTGACTCTAGTCGAAGCCTTGAACCGGCTCAGAGTTAGGACAACCCCGTCTCATCTTGGTGTGAGATTCTGTTAAGCCCCAGTGGTGTTGAAAAATTATCGAGGAGACTATAGACACATTGAAATCTTTAACCAGAGAAGCTGCCTTCACAGGAAACCATAATTTATAGTATCTGTTCAAAGGATTTGAAAGCACTAAAGTAAAAGGTCCAATAAGTACAGTATTTTTCCAGAGTCATTGGATATTATCCTAAGGAACGAAAGCTGCCACCTTTTAAGTCACAGACCAATTTTCTGTATGGAAATGCAGCAATTTTTCTTGTAGGCAGCCCTAGTCCGAGTGGCGAACCACATTCTTGTGCTTCTAAAATGCCTCCTTTTAAGTGGCTTCCACAGCAGAGGAGAGATGCTTATGTGTCCCCCTTGCCCAGCCCCCAGTACTAGAGACACAGCTTTTCTTGAAGCTGGGATTTTACCATAAAATTAGTGTTGCTACTCTATGCTCTTCTGCATGTATACCAGGATGTTTGTTTGGATATATGTCATTTGTCTATCAAATTTACTTTTCCCCTAAAATTTTCAAGCAAAATAGCTTTCCCTGGCCTATCACTACATACCCGCAGAAATACTGCACTAAAGCAAACATCGGTAGAGGTCATATTTCTTTTTTAATCGCTCTCTTCTGTTCCCATTTTACAGATAAGAAACGAGTTTTGTCACGTTCAGGCACTTGCTCAGGGTTAGAAACTCAGGAAGTGGCAAAGCTGTTCCTACCCATGTCTTTCTTGAGTTACAGATCTATCACACAAAACCATGTGGGTTCAGTGAGTCCTAGCTTCAAAAGAAGGAAGAAGGTGGTTTTAAAAAATAGTCCACAGCCGAGGCCGGTTTGGCTCAGTGGATAGAGCGTCGGCCTGCGGACTGAAGGGTCCCAGGTTCAATTCCGATCAAGGGCACGTACCTGGGTTGCGGGCACATCTTCAGTGGGAGATGTGCAGGAGGCAGCTGATCGATGTTTCTCTCTCATCGATGTTTCTAACAATCTATCTCTCTCCCTTCCTCTCTGTAAAACATCAATAAAATATATTAAAAAAAAAATAGTCCACAAAGTTAGTGGTTGTGTTATTCGTGCACAGTGGGCCTAGTTCCCCAGGGAGCTTGGAAACGAATAATTTTGGATTCGCATGCAGGTCTTATTGTCACTGTAGACACTGGGAATAATGTTTTATTACTAGATACATTTGGGCAAAAAAAGAGTGAGTAGGGCCCTGGCCGGGCAGCTCACCCTGATGCACCTGGGCTGGGGGTTTGGTCCCGGCCAGGGCACATGCAGCAGTCAGTGAATGCATGCATGCATAAATAAGTGGAACAACAACTGGATGTTTCTCCCTTCCTCTCGCTCTAGCATCAATAAATAAAATAAAAGTGTTTTAAAAGAGTGAATAAGGGTCTAATTTCCCTCAAAACCATTATCTAGCAGGGGATGGGGTTTCTTTTATGGACAGAAAAGCAGTCTCAGCCAGGAATCTTGGTTGCATTTACAGCAGCTTGGCAGACCCTTGAATGGAACTCATTTCCAGGCCCGCGTGCTAGTGCTGCCCTGAGAACCCTCTTGCTTGTGAAGAAAACCTCCAGAAACCCTACGTCCTGAGTTTCATCTTGAGGCTCCAGGACCCATTTTCTCTTTCTTAAAAGGAAAACAACAACAAACCAAACAAGCAACATGGTGGGAAATTCTTTGCAAGCCCTGCTTTATTCCCAGTCTTTGTCTCTCTTCTCCATTGCTGCTTTATTTTATATAGCATCTTCAGCCCTTGTGTAGTGGAAATAATTGTTATTACCATTATTAAAGTAATTCTTTCCTTTATTATGATTTTCCAGCCCTACATCTATTTAGCAGGCCTCGCAGCTCGCCTGAGTCTGAGCTGCTATTGTAAGATACAAAATTATGTCGCCGGCATCGTTTTGGAATTTCATGGAATTTGCTTCCCCATTGACTATATTTCCAGATGGAACCATGTGCTTCAGTGTTTGTTTTAGGCCCCCACCAAGTCATTCCTTTGCAATGGTCTGTAGCTACACTGCTCTCCCTTGGGCCTAAGCTGTGTGACTAATTGGGGTGCGATAAACTTCGACACCACTTAACAAGAGGCTAAAACTACTTCTTTTTCTTTGTTTTTCTCCATATTATCTAGCAATACCCTTTGAGGGAGCAGGAAGAAGAGGTGATGAGGATTAGAGCTCATTGGGAAGGCTCTGAATGCCCGAGTTTCATTTCGGAAGCTTCACACCTTTGAGCCCCGGGGAGAAGTTCTGACCTCGGCTTTTATAGGTTTTGCTGTATAATCCGAGCTTCCCAGAACACTCTGTAGCTAATGGCTTTCGCAGAAGTGATTTTACCACTAAAGATGGCCATCAACCAGGCTTGTCTTAGTTCCATGTCCAGATCTAAAAATGACTGTTAACTTGACTTACTGTGCTAGTTAAATATTTCTAAGGAGGGTTTCTTTCTAGGTCGCAGACTTGGGATCAAAACACAGTAAAAGGAGGGCTCCCCTCAAAGGTGGAGCAACAGATATGGTTTGAAGATGATGCCAGGCAGGCTGGAGAGGGATTCTTGTCTTAGCCCTGCCCTCCCCTCGCTGCGGGCCTGGGGCGCGTCCCAGCCTCCCTGTCCCATGCTTTTCAACTTGAAAATGAAAGGATTGGACCAGCCCTTTGGTTTTGAGGGCCTCCCTCTTCAACCCTCCTCTCCAACAGGACCCCAATATATAAAACAGATACACGTGAAGAGGTTTCATTAATGGAGGCTACAGGGAAAATCTTTCTCTGGCCCCACTTCTGGCCCCAGAGGCACTTCTACTTTATTTGATCTTTCTTGAAGAGCTCTTCCAGCTGTGGCATTCTGAAATTCTAATTAATCCGAATTGAGCTTTATTAAAATCAGTACGGGATTTTATTATTATTGTTATTATTATTATTGTCATTCAGTACCCACATCAGGGAGGGAAGAAATGGTCTTAAGTTACAGTGTGATTTTAGTTAGTAGAAGATAGAATTCATTGATGTTAAAGACAAGCACAGGTCTAAACATTAGCCTCTTAGAAGTTGTAGAAATGCACAATAGAAACTCCCTTCCTTTGCTCCAGCTAGTATGGAGCAAGAACACAGAGGAGCAGATAAAAGGTGAACCTGCCATCATTAGACCTCACTTCCTGAATATTTCCCACTGAGCTCCAGTATACAGTTCCCTCTTCTTCCTTCTCCTCTCTCAGATCCTAGATTACTGCAGTTTGGAATTTTGGCCCTAAAAATGTGTTTCTGGGTTCCCTCCATCCCCCTCTCTAACTGGAGCCAGCTCAGAAGTCCTCTCATTCCTACCTGTCATCGCTGCTAATACCTTGCAGATCCAATACCAAACTGTTGCATAGGATTAAACTCTGAGCCTTCCAGGAAAAAATTTCAGAAAGTGTTCCTTTGCTGTTGTTAATTGCAAAATAAACAGCTCTCCCTCCCAGGGAGTGGGGTTTCCTTCTCCTTTGGTGGGCTTCCCTCTAGCCATGCAGGGGCTGCTGGGGACCGATTTACACCTGCAATTCCAGACCAGTTCAGAGTGCCCACTTCAGTTTCTCAGTTTGCATTATTTCACCAACCCAATGACGGGCGGCTAATCATTCCAGCCTTTTCTGAGCCATGTGTGGCCTCTCCCAGCCAGCAGTGTTCCCGCTGGTTGTTAGATGTGTACCTTAAAGTCAAGATTTCTCCCCCCAAAAGAATAATAGCAAATTCTGCTTAGCATTTTCTGTCAGCCAGGCACTGCCCTAAACACTTTAAATTTTTTATTTATTGATTGCTGAGAGAGAGAGAGAAAGAGAGAGAGAGAGAGAGATTTGTTGTTCCACTTACGCATTCATTGGTTGATTCTTGTATGGACCCTGACCGGAGTCAAACTTGCAACCTTGGCTTATCAGGATGATTCTCTAACCAACTGAGCTACCCGGCCAGGGCCTGTCCTAAACACTATTAGTGTGCTCACTGCTTCAGGCTCTTGAAGAATAGCCAGACAAGGCCCAGGTAACAGGATGGGTACCGAGTTTCCAGAATCCTCCATGACTAGTTGTAGCCAAATGACTTGCAGGCAGGCTTGCGGACAGATCCCAAATGAGTGTCCTTCAATTAAAATGTACAATTTTGAGAATTTGGGGTGTGTTTTTTTTTTAAACAAACAAATGAACCACTTGAGTTGCCTGTGTATGAAATGATTGCTTGGCAGGTAGAGTTATTATTATGCTATTATGTTAGAAATGATTAACAAGGGCTTAATTTCATTCCAAACAGACTGTGTCAAGGCGATTGGGCGCTGCAGAAATACAGTGAAATATGAGAATTCCGAGCCTGTAGCAGAGGCTGAGCTAGAGACCCCAGTCAGTCCTACCCCTTTCTAAACAGCCTCAGCCATGAAACTTTCTTGACCTTTTCACCTTTCAACTTTGTTTGAACTTGGAAAGAAGACTTTTGAATTATTTTTAAAAAAGGAAAAAAGAGAAGAAAAAGACGGGAGTAAAAAGGTTGGGGGAGGCTGTGGAGGAGATGTGGAGACTGAGGGAAGGGTCTGATTATATGTTAGCGTAACAGTAATACCAGGAAAATAATCCTCCTCTTGTGTAGGAGATTCTGCTACTGGGAGCCACAGGGTAATCAGCTCACATGACATACCCAGAGGCTAATGCTAGCCTGTGCTGTTTTTGAACATATTCAAACAAAGGCTGATTATCCAAACAAGAATTTGGACTGCAGCAGTCGAACCGGTAAACTATAGTTAGTAAAACTTGGCGCCTTGCGAGCCTGGAATGTTACAATTGCAGCTGGGTCTTCGTTTGTCAGGCAGCCACACTAAGCAGTAAAAGCAGAGATTTTTATCTCCCCAGGACTCAGTTTTAACTCCTTGGTTGCAAAGAGGTAAGTGCCCACTGCCACGTTAAGGAGGCCGTGGCATTTTCCCCGTGTTCTGTGGGAGGATGAAAGCAAGTTGTTCATCTTCTCCGATCTTATTCTAGAGAGTGAATAATGGCTATTCGTTTATTCCTTTAACCAGTCTTTATTAAGTGCTACTGTGGACAAAGCCCTGTGCTAGATACTCTATTTCTGTACAGGTGGGTATAATAGATGGCATAAAATTGTTATCAAAAAGTTACTCAGTATTGCCAGTAACTTTGTGAAGGGGGATGGGGAAGATACATAAAGGCTTATCGGAGAAGGTGTCATTGAAATAACTTTGAAGGAAGGTAGGCTTGAATCTTCTAAGGTGGCTTTAAAAGTGATTTTATGCAGCGGGAACAGCACAAATAAAGGAACAGAGGCAGGAAAGTTGCATAGTGGATGTGAAGGGAAGTAGTAGAAAAGAAGTTTGCCAGGCCTAAGGGAGTGGCCTTGATTGGTAAATCAAGAAACCATTGACAAGTTTTCTTTAGCTTTTACATAGCTACCTTTAATAATAATAAGTTAACATATGTGGAAAGTTCATCATCTCTTGGGACGTCAGGTCCTCATGATAATTCTCTGAGAAAACTGAGATTCAGAGAAACTGAGTAACTTTCCCAGAATCACACAGCCCATTAAGTGGCAGAGTCAAGATTCAAACCCAGTCTGACTCTAGTTCCCCAGCTCTTTCCCACTTTCCTGGTCTACTCACTATGCCTTTTAAATTTGCTGATGATCATAATGCAGAATGAATTAGGCGTATTTTTATATGGAGGCAGGAAACTCGATTCTAATGGAATATCCCTGTTCTTGAATTAGATGGTTATAGTGCAGAGTCTTACTTTACATGAATGGTCTTTATATTGGAGATCCATATACAGCTGCAACAATCACCACTCTTGAGTTGGTGGAAGCATACGGGTCCTAATAAGTTCATGGGAATCAGAGTATTTCTTCCTGACCAGTACCGTCATCACGAGACAACCTGCTCTCCCAGTCACTTCCGACCGTGATTTTACGGTAGCAGAGCTGACTGGCAGCTCAGGTCTGATATGCATTTACGACGTTGCCTTTTCTGAGAAACACATTTGATGCCATTAGTCGATGCCTCCCTACTTCCCGGTTTCCACAGGGCATCTTCACCGTGCTCTTGTCCTCTGCTGACCCCGCCACCCTCTTGTTTTCCTTCCTGTCCTCTTTGATATACTCTGTTATTGTAAGCCAGGCTTGCGGCTTCTGGGAGGGGTGATTGGCAGGGTCAGTCAGACATAAGCACTGGAACGTGCGTCCCAGAGGTGGAAGCCAGATTTCCTCTCCGGGCCCCGAGGCCAACTCCTGTGATAGCTCTGTGGCTAGAAATAGCAAAGATCGAAATGGATATTGCAGATAGTCCAGACAAGCACATAAGAAATCCAAGTGCTTGGGTTCTTCAGGTTTTTAAGTTTATTAGTGGATGTTTTGAACAATAGAAGCGATATAACATGTCTGTGTGTCAATGTTTCATATGCATGGCGTATAGGTTGGGTTTACAGTTCTTAGGGGAAGAAGTAGGTGCTGATTTAGTGAGCTTATTTTTGAAAAGCAAAAGCAAGAGTGAATAAAATAGCAGACTGTCATATTACAGATAGTGGGAGTCCATTAGCACCACCATTATTATTTAGCTTGGGTTCAAACAGGTTCTCTGCCTAGCGAGTTTGGAGAGGAGAAACCAGCTTGAAGGGCATTTCCATCAACGATAGTTCCGTATCCAAGAGGGAAGCCTGGGTTTGAAGTACTGACGTAGCTGTACATGTCTTCAAGGGGGTTTATTTGTTTGCTTTGTCTTTTAATTCAGTTTGCAAGGCCTTGAACAGAGAGCTCCGAAACCTTTGAGGAAACTGTTGAAATGCTAGAGATAAGTTTCCATGACTTATGGTGCTTTTGGAAACTAGGGTGGCCTCGTGATGAGCCATTTTCCCTTCCTGGCGTTAATTATTTGCGTTTTGTCAGTGGCTCTAAAATTAATATAGAAAGGGAATTTCGTTTACTTTGGGTGATCATGTTTCACTGTATGAATGTCTCCGGCGTAGCAGAGGATAACATGCTCCTGTTAAGATCTAGCTCATGCTGAAAGTACTCACCGTGGCTTTTGGAGATTAGGTTTCCCTACTTAAAATTAAGAACTTAAAGATTTTAATCAAGATAATCTTAAAATGTCTTAAGGTGCAACGTATTCTGGAGGTGATACTACTTGGAATAGTAAAGACCAAAGGAGAAGTTGTGAGTTAATGTTTACTCTTTTATTACTATTTTAATCAAATGGCTTTACAACTTGACCTTTTAAATGTGAATATGTTTTTTTAAAAGAACACTCAGGTATGTGAAGCCATAACTGCTGTGCTGGAAGTTCACAAGCCGCCGTCTTCTACCTGAGCTTTAAATATGTGCAAGAGGAAAATACCTTCATTGGTATTTCCTGTGGGGCGATTACATGGCCGTGGTGACAGGTATTTTGGTGGAGGGAAAAGCATCTTTTGGGCCTGGCTGGTGTGGCTCAGTGGTTGAGTGTTGACCTATGAACCAGGAGGTCACAGTTCGATTTCTGGTCAGAGTACATGCTTGGGTTATGGGTTTGATCCCCAGTCGGGGGGCAGCTGATCAATGATTCTCTGTCATCATTAATGTTTCTATCTCTCTCTCCCTCTGCTTTCCTCTCTGAAGTCAATAAAAAAATATTTTTTTAAAGACCATTTTTTGGATATTTGGGAACTGTAACCATGTCACCTCAAATAATAATGGTAATGATGTTGATGATAATAGCAGGAGCTACCACGTACTAAATGCCTGCTCTGGGGACAAGATAATTTCTGGTCCCCACAACTAGCCTGTCAGGTAAAATTGTGTCTTTATTTCACAGATGAGAGGATTCAGCCTAAGAGAAGGAGATAAGCTTTGAACCCAGTTTTCTCTGACTCCAAAGTCCACATTCTTTCTGCTACACCACGATATTGAAAGGAATGAGTTGTAGCTGATGCTCATTTAAAACTTACCCGTTTTACCACGCATGCCCTAAGAAGTTCACAACAGATCTTATCTAGGAGACCAAATTCTTTTACTCATGCCACTGAGCTCTAGGACTAAAGGACTCCTTTCTCCTAAATTAACCCCAAACACGCTGAAGTATTTCTTAACTAAAACTTTCCCCCAAAAGAAGCATTCTTAAAAGGCACTGAGGGTTGTTATTCTTAAACTGATTTTGATGAATTCGAGGGCAAAAATAGGTTCGGCTTGTGATTAGATTTCAATATGCCACTCTTCCTTGGGAATTTTCCTTTGTTTGGGCATGAAGGAAACTTGCCATGAGAAACCTTCTGCTCCTTCTCACTCCACTCTCACTCCTCCTCCCCACCTCGCACCCTTCATGAACCCAACCTGAAATTACAATCCAATTAGGATGTCTTTAGGGGACCCTCAGTACAGTAGATACAGTGAATTCATAGATTTGACATTAGGGGTTTGATAGTGACTCTGAAAGTCAGTGAAGAATTGGCTGTTATTACTGATTAGTATGTTGGCATATAGGAGGCATGGGCAAAGCTGGTGGGTCAGCCTGTTTGATCACCCAGCACTTGCATCTACGTCCTTGGGCTCTGTTGTTCTCTACTTGTTGTCTCATGGTTTGATTTCACACACACACACACACACATACACACACAGCAAAAAAACAACAACAATGTAGCTAACTCTTTATGCTAATGATGGAAGAGAAAAGAAAGTAAATAAGCCTAATAAAAGAACAGTTCTTAGGGAAAACCAGTTCAAAAATTGTACTTTCTCTCCCTACTAACAGCATTTAACACCTAGATGTTGAAAACAATGTTTGTTGAATAAATGCTTACATTTTCCAAGAAACCTACGCCCTCTCATAATAATGGAATAAGATTCAGGAGATGAGTGTGTTTTAATTAAAGGGGAATGGTTTCCCAGCGCTAAGTACACCCAAGACCCAAATGGCTCTTGTTATCCCACAGCAAGAAGCCAAGAACTTGAGGAAGACAGTTCAAATATCCGAATTAGACCTAAAAGAGACCCTTAGATATGGCCTGCTTAGCCCTTTCACAAATCACTATATCTTAAAGCACAGAAAAATATTGATAGTGGTGTTTTAGTAACGTTCATGTCTATTTTAAATCCAATCTATATTTGGGTGCTGTTGCTAGGCTTAGACCCCAGCCCTCCTCTGTTTATATTTGATGTTTTCAACATGACAAGAACTTCCTCACTGACTAGCCTGCGATGTGTAGATACTTCCTCCAATTAGAAGGACATCACTGGATGCAAATTATTGCAAAGAGCTGTGGCAGAACTTATAGTTACAGTCTCATGAGATGCATGAAGCCTGGAATTCAGGAAGCTGAAGGGAGAATTCGAATTCATATCCTCTCTTCTAGCAATCAACCTACTTTTTTTCAGAGGGATTAATCTCCCGGTATTTTTTTTTGTTTGTTTGGTTTGGTTTGGTTTTGAACCATTGTTGAGCAGAAGAAATAGTGGTGATCACTGCCTTTACAAACTAACCCCAATGTCTTCCAAACTGATTCTTGAGAACTTCATTTATAATCTCATGTAATGAGTGCAAACTATTCCATCATTGGCAATATTAGGATTTATTTTGCCAATTCTTTAGAAGGTAGTGTCTTTAAAAGACAAAGAAGAGGCTTTCAGTGGGTTAAAAAAAAAAAAAAAAAAAAAAGAACCTAAGGAAAGTCAATTCAATCTGTGGCAGTAACATGAGCAAAGGCGTGAGCTTGGAAATGGCAACCTGAAGGTAGCAAAACTATGTCATAAAAAATAACAGTGTGGCTCAGTTGGTTGGAGCATCGTCCCTTATACTGAAAGATTTCGGGCTCAATTCCCAGTTACGAGGGCTGTGAAGCCAATGGGACAGCTCTTTAGGGTCTAGAGACCTAATCTTTGTGGACCAACGTCGTGTTAAAGCTGGGAGGCCTCCTCCTTTGACCTCTTCATTTGAGCAAAAAGGAAGCTCTGAGGGTTCGAGTGATCTGCCCCAGGTCCCACAGTGATTGAGAGGGCTGACACAGAGACCCCGATGTGGGCCACCCACATATTGACCAGGGATTCTTTTCTGTGCTGGGACAGCCCTATACCTTTCCTGACCCCACACCCGATTGGTTTACAGCAGCATTCTGGACCTGGTTGAATCAGGAATCGGGTTAAAATACAGGGTGGGGCAAAAGTAGGTTTATAGTTTGTGAGTATGCGAAACACAGAGTTTATTCTTGTATTATTACTTATTATTTTCTACACAAACAACTATAAACCTACTTTTGCCACAACCTGTGGATTGAAATTAGTCCCTGGGTCTCTTCCTCTACTTCCAAAATCTTCTAAGGGTGTTCTAAGCATCCCAGTGGTCAGAGGGTGGACTGAATGTGTTAGGATAGCATATCCAGTAACATTTGGGACATGGCTCACCTGGCATGGCCTATGTACCTGAATTATAGCTGTTGTTGCAAGTCCTCTCTCATGGTAACAGAATTTCCTTTTTCTTTTTTAAAATGAATGTGGCTAGTTTTGCCTTTGCGTGTGGGTGTGGGAGTGTGTAGAATAACCTAATTGGCAACCAATCATGAAGTTCTCTTTGAGCCTGATTCTGTCCCATCATTTGGAGACCCATTTTGGTTAATTTGTTTTTCCATATAGTTGCTAGTGGGAAAAATGCATTGCTTTGGTACTGAAATTAACTTGATTGATGTGTCTTTGACTTTGTCATTTTCCAGTGGCTCAAAAGGTTATTTCCCAAGTGTTTAATTTTTTTAAGTACAGTGTATATTAATTTAACTGCTACTTTCTGATATTCATCACTCTGTGAAAAATTATTACAACTGCGTGCATTGAACAGACTTTTATTTACACTGCAAATTCTATTCATTGTAGAGTTATTCAACTCAAAGATACCATGCAAATTTGACAAAGACGAAGTTTTTAGAAACTTAAACCATTTATTGATTTGCTAAATATAATTTTCACATTTTCTTTATAGTATTCTATAATATATCTTTCAGAAGGAAACACTTAAAGACTAATGCAATCTACAGGAACTGTTCATTCAGAAGTAATGAGTGAAGAGGTCATTCTTGTCTGAAATACTTACATTAAAGGGTTTCCAGTCTTTGAGGTATAAAGTTCTTCCATGAAAAATATGGCTTGCATTGGGCTTCTGAATTCTGTACAACATGTCACAATTTTTGCTCTTGGGCTAAAGATAGAAAGTAAAATAAAATGTTCTTTGTCCATTTAGTTATCCTTGACTCCATGAAATTCTCCAAAGTAATTACTGGTGACCACAATACCACCTACCAGCAAGAGAAGCATTGACCTGGTGCCAACTGCCTTATTGCTGACCACAGCTGCTCTTGACTAGAGCAGATGTTTCTCCTTTTGCCTTGCCAGTAAAAATTTATTGAGCAGTTTTGCAAATACAGAGCAATACACTCTGCCTGATGAGCAACCAGAGATCTTAGCCACCTTATGCAGTAATGTTAGATTTCTCCTCTCTACTGTGAGGCCCCCACTCCAGGTCCCATGCATCTCACCTCCCAGGCCTCAGAACTTTTAAACTACAGTCGTCTTCGGTTTGCTTCCCTACCCACCCATTTAATTTTCTCCAAGAAAATAATGTTGGAAGAGTAACCACACTTGTGGTTGCAACTTGCTGCTTTAAAAAGCTGTCTCATTGGAACTTTGCTCCTACCAGTTGTGGGTTTGCAAAAAGGAGTGAGGGTACTTTACTGGGATGTTTTGTTAGGGTGCCTTTCTGAAATTTTCCACATCTCTTTGGTTTGGATGTTGACTTGGAAATCTCTTTGGAATTAGCTTCCTTTTGGAGAGCTGTCAGCCTTCCTAAGTACTTCTTGAATCCTTTCCCCATCAAGGCAGCCAAGGGAACTTCTGATCGCACCGCTTTGTATCTATCATGGATGGTGCTGTATTTGAGTCTGAGAGTTGAAGCACTTTAAAGGCTTGCTTTTGCTTTTGAGTTGGAATGAATGACTTAGTACAATTTCTCTCCATGTTCCTTGTCCAAACATAAAGGAATGATTTTCTAGTTATAGCTGATACTACTTTCAAAAGAAAAAAAAAAGGAAATCTAAAGGACTACTCCCCCCTTCAGTGGTTATAGCCTATTCCCCAAGACCTTTGAAAGAAAACAACTCATGAAGATAATTCATGCCAGCCTGGCATGGATTCCCACAGAGCCTTGGGCCTAGGGAGGACAGGTAGGATATAAGATCAGAGGGCAAAGGCCATGTGGTGAGAATTTGCCTGGTTTGTGCTTCCTCAGCAGGGATGAAGTAGTAGTGACCTGAGTCCCTCAGTGGCTATTCCAGGAGTGTGTCACTGTGGGAATTTATCTAGCCGGCTTTGTGGCAGATGACCAATTCTGATAGCTTGATGCAAAGGCTCCTAACACACATGATACCAGGACTTCATTGAATATTCTATTGAGTCCCTGTTAGGATACAGAGGATAAAGTGAGTGACTACTTTAGATCTGTAGATCAAGAAGTTTGCAGCAGTATGTTCACTTTTAATACTTTAACCACTTGGAGTAATTTAAAGTAGTAGTATACACTCAAATACTTGTAACTTAAAACTTTAATCTTCTTTGAGTTTAAGAGAAGAATTTGTTCAGATTAATGTATATTTTCCTACTTTCTCTACTATTCCTGAAAAAAAAAAAGATTATTTTTAAATAAGAACGTTGAAAAAATTATCAGCACTACTAGACTTGGTATTTGGCTCAAAACTGGGGCATGTTTTTTTCCCCCTCTAATGTTTCCAGAGCAGAGCACTCCTTAACTAGGATGAGAAAAGTTAATTTTAATCCTCCAACGGCTTATTTGCTAGCACAAAAGGTCACGAAACACACCCAAAAACTCTACTGCTGAAATCTTAAGGACAGCGATCTCAGCAGCAGAATGGTCCAGGTCTAGAATCTCAACATAGAATTGTGTCTCTGGCTGAAGAAACAATTTGCTTTAGGAGCAATTAATACAAAACTACTGAATCGAAGAACCTTCTCTTAATCTGTCTAAGGGAAAACGCTTTGTTCATGCTGTTCCGGGGATCTCAGAAGAGAACTATTGAGAAGAGGTTGTAAAATGGGGGTAGAAGTTCTTTCCAAGGATGTTCCCTGCCCAATCTATATATATAAAAGCCTAAGTGACCGGCCTACTGGCCGGTAGCTATAATACACACTGACCACCAGGGGGCATATGCTCAATGCAGGAGCTGCCCCCCTGGTGGTCAGTGCACTCCCACAGCGGGAGCACCGCTCAGCTGACAGACAGGTGCCAGATGCCAGGCTCACAGCTGTGGCAGCACGAGCCTCTCCCATGGACACTCCCCCTGCGAGCTTGAGCGGTGGGCGGCGTAGCATCCAGCCCGGGCTCAGGATCCTCCCCGGCCGCTTGCCTATCGTGCACTACCTTGTGCTGTGCTGTGCGGGATCGATGCAGACAGCAGGCTGGAGCCCAACGAGCTGGCGGATAAGGCCAGGCTAGGGCGACGCGGAGGTCCACTGATCCCTGCAGGCCAGGCCGAGGGACCCCACCGGTGCATGAATGTGTGCACCGGGCCTCTAGTATTTTTATAATTACCACCCATTAATCTGGGATCCGTCAGAAGGAAGAAAGACTTGCTGCATCAAACTAGTTTATGTAAAAGAGGGAATGTAAAAATGTGATGATCCAATTTTTTCAAGCTTTGTTTTGAGCTGATTTTTTAGGGTATTAAAATGTCACCTGCCCCAGGGATTAAGAATCAGACATGGAATGAGGCAGGCTTGAAGAAGATCCAAAAATAAGTTACTAAATCATAGCAGCCATTGGAGGACTAGGGAAATGGCCTCACTTTCCTATGGGGAAGGTCTTTTCCTTGAGTTTGGTCTTTTGTTTCCTCAGCACCTCTGTGAATTAAAAGGGAGGGGAAGAGAGGCAACCCAACTTAAAATTTAAGTTTTGATCACTTTAAAGTAGTAGATTTGTGAACAAGTGCTCCTTTAGACAGTGTGAATGCTGATGTACTGTGAAAGTCGGGCCTGCTGAGCCATTGGAAGAATTCTCAATATATTGTGCAAGTTTTGATGGCAAGAGGACTGAGAGCAAGGCTTGTTTTCCATATAAAAAATCGCCTTAGGAATGAAGGTTGTAACTGAGGACTGCTCTGTACTGTATCAAGCCATAATATCCAGTGAGTCAAGAAGGCATTAGGGAAACACTGGAGACATCACAAGAAACATTTGAGTTAATGTTTGAGATAAGGAAGATGACTATCTCTGAAAAGAACCCGAAATTAAAGGGCTCAGGCTCCCATTTTCAGACAACTAAAGGGAGTTCCTTTTAGGGATGCTTTCTTTCCTTCCCGATGGAAGTCGGGGGTGAAGAGCCAGGGTGGAGAACCAGAAAGCAGGCTGCTAAGCTCACCTAGGCCACAAGATCTTGGGCTGCTGTTGCCCATCTCGGCTTCAGTTTCTTCACCTGAAATTAACTGATGAACCCACACCATCTCTATGGGCCCTTCTGGTCCAAGGAGTCTGTGAATCCAGTTTTTGAACATTACCTTACAATGGATAATCCTGGGACGCTTTCATCATTTATGGCTGCTGCTGTGGTATTCCACATCACTGGGAATACTTAATCCTTAGACCACTCAGAGACCAACTCTACTGTTTCCACCTAGCCAGGCATTCAGAGGGCCAAACACCCTCACCCCCGGTCCTGCACCCAAGAAACCCTTAACTCAGAAAAGACATTTCATTTCCTGGGAGCCTGTGATTCAGGCATATCTCACTGGTCATGGAGCTGAGCACTGTTTGGCCAACTGGAAGGTGAGACAGTGGAGGCCTCGGCCCCATGAAGATGCTATCAAGTGAGCTGGCCTTCCAGGGATCTGTCAGCTGGTGACAAGCTGGGGCGAGTCCAATCCCTCAGTTCACTTCAGGCCTGATGCTAACGAATGTGGGATTCCTCGCTGAAGAAAAGGCCGGATCCTGGTGTGTCCAAGACTCTGCCCTCGAAATGTCTGGGTTGATGACTGATATGTTAATCTCTGGGGACAGGGCTGTACAGTTGAGAAAAGTAGCAAGAGCATCAGATCTCGGTAGGTCATCTGGCCCCCATAAAAAAGCAATAGCAACTGGGGAAAGGCTAGACTGCTAGGTTCCCAGCTCTATTGGATTATTAGACAAAGCTACCCACTCCATCTTTGTTTATAGAACTCGTTTTCAGGGACAAGTGTTTTATAGTGAGGCGGAGGTTGCTAAGGAGCTATTTATAATGAAGATCTCAACTACGTGAGCCCTCTATCAAGCCTGATCTAAAGGAACTTTGCATGGGTGGCAGTTTAGGAGAAAAAGGGAGAAAAGGATAAGGGGGAAAACTAATAAAAATAGCTGAGATCACTCAACAGTTATCAAGAAACAGATACTACAGTTTTATAACACTAAGTACTAAAAGTATATGCACTCTTAAAAGGCAATTAAAACGTATGCTCTGAAACTATAAAACATTTTCTTTTCATCTGCAACATAGAGGGCAGATTACAACACATTAATAACGTTTTGTTTAGAGTTCAGTTTCTGATGGTTTCCAAATGTAGTCTGTGTAGATTAACCAGAAGGAGTCCAGTTCCCTTTTTTAAGAGCGCTTGTAAAGGAAAGCAATGTGGTAAGATTGTTATGAAAAGAGAGTGTATTTAGGAAATAGCACTTAGCAGGGTCTCTCTGAATGGCTGCCAGGTCAGGAAGCTGAAGTGCAAGGCTTGGCCCTTGTTCAGCCCCCCCAGTTCCAGCTCCTTGACCACACAGTACGTCAGGAACATGTCACAAGCCAGCCAGGAAGGCTCAGCCCCGCCCATGGGCCAGCTTGGCACGGCTGCTTTCACATAACCCAGGGCTCCAAAGGGGCCGGAGGCAGGCATTCCAGGGCCACGGGAACATGCTATTTTTTAAAATAGAAATGAAGAACTAAAAAAAAAAAAAAAAAAGCCTGGGAATCAAACTGTTGCTGAGTCCTTCTGAAACATGGCCCCTCATGGAGAATGTCAGAGCTGAAAAAGGCCTTAAAGGTTATCTCATCCTCTGCCCTTGGCTTATAGACAAGGGAACTGACCAGCCCACAACAGTAGTGGCAGACTCAGTAGTGGAATCCGAGTCTCTTAGCTCTCATTCAACTAAGCCCGCTGGCTTTTGTACCTCAGTGGGCTAAGCCTTCTGTCTTAGAAGCTCTATCCTGTCCTTAGCGTCCTGTACCGCCAGGGAGCCCTGTGGACCCCTCCCTCTTGGATTTTGGCTAGCCAGTGACTTACTGCTATACTAGTTGCTCCTACTACTTGCCTTCCTGTCCTGTGTCTGAGCCTTAGCTTCCTCGTCTGCAAAATGGAGCGAATGTCAGTGTTTAGTCCTCATAAATATTGACTGAATCAATAAATATATGTAGTAATTACAGTGCCTTGAGAAGGGCTCAATACTGTTAGCCATTATTATCATGAATGATAGCACTTATTCGGCATTATTACTGCTGTTTATGTTGTCATTATTATTACTGCTATTGTTTCTACAGTTGTTGTATCCCCAGTCTTCCTCAGGCACCTGGGCTTGGGTGACTGGGGTGTCCGTTCTATCATTAATAGAGTAGACTGTCATGAAGGGCATACTGACTCAGAAATACCTCTCGGCCAGTGCTTCATGAAGCCCTCCCATCAGGGTCCCGCCGAGGACCAGAGGTTTAGAGTGTGCTGGTGCTGTTTCGGGGGGAGGGGTTGCCTTTCTAACTTCATTATGTAATTTTGGTTGAAAGGGATTTAGAGATGATTGAGTAATTATGTCTTATAGTTCAGTCTTCTCAGCTTACATGTGGGAAAACTGAGGCTCAGAAAGATAAAGTGATTTGCTTGTCTCTGTCTTGCCTCCCTAAATTTCAGAATTGACTGGAGCTCTTGTCTTTATCTAGAGAAGGGAAACTGGAGGAGTAAGAGTCTTAGGATAATACCCACAAGACCAAAATCCTTTATCCTTTCTTCAACATCAGGTCCACTTCGACCCCATCTAAAGCCCCAGTTGTGACCTTATTCCTTAGTCAGCATAGAGACAACCCTGAGGAAAATGCTAGAGAGCCCGCCCCTTCCGTTGGTATTACTAGAGAACAATCCCCTATAAAAGTTAAGTGGATGTTTGTTTTTTATTTAAAACCTTGAACAGATTTAACCCTGTCGGGCGCTACTGTGCTGCTTCACACACAGCAGGGTCCTTTGAGGCCTCCCATAGCACTACTCAAAAGAAGACTTCCTTCCAGGTTGCTCTAAAAACTGTGACCAGCACGTTCCCCTGCTTACTATCAGGCTCGCTGGTTCAGAAAGTAAAATTACTTTCTTAGTTTATGCCTCAGTTGTCTCTTCCTTGAGCTCTTTATCTCTCCTTTTCCTTAGTATCGCATCAGTTTCCTGTTTTTCTACAATGTTGAGCAGGTCGTTGGTGAGATGAGGAAATTTAGCTATACTGCTTTAAATAGCAGATAAGTATAGTATTTGGTTGCTGGAAGGGCCTTGTGTGCTTACCAACAATAAAACTGCATCAAGCCATTATTTACCTAGAAAAATCAACGATAAATCCACTCCAAACTTCCAGGAGAACCTTCTAGCTTTTCTCTTTTAAGATTTGAAGCTCTGGTATTGGCTGGGCACATGGAAACAGCCCTATTGTGCCCTCCCACTCTCTCTTTTACCTTCCTCTTTGGGACTCCCTTCGGCTTCATTAATCTAGATTTGTTCTGAAGGCATTAAAGTCGATTTTCAAAGAGCTGTAATTGTCACAGCAAGAGCACAATGACTTATTGAAGTTTCAGATTTTGCTTGGTTTGGAGCCTACCAGAGATTGGAACAGATTCCCCATCATCTCTACCACAGAGTTGGATGAAAATTAAGTTTCTCCTTCCCTGGTGCTTGTCAAAAATACCCTTTTCAACTAATCACATTCCCAATTTTCCAAAGAGTAAAATCAAACTTCAAGAGGTAGCTACTCATCTCAAGGTCACCTGACAAGGTCAGAAGAGAGCTTTGGTGAATTGCCCAAGTTTCTTTCCCTTACAGCCTCCAAAACACCCCCAGATTATACTTTCTTTAGTTTCCACACTCCACTTTCCTATGTTTCTACTTAGTCTGACAACATTTTCAATAGGCAGAGTCTTTCCAATGTCATCAGCACCCACAAGTGCACCCATCCTTCTCTGGAAATGTAATCCTTGTACCGGGTGGTGTTCATGACAGCCCTGACGTCAGAGTAGACTTGGCTTTTTGCCTCCATCTCAGTAGTTGGCGTAAGTGCAGTGTATGTATTGAAACTTTCCTATTAGAAACTTATTCTTTGGAAAACTTTTATCACTTTTTTTTTTTTTTGCTTGACCATACTGTGTGTAGGGCTTGGGGATTAAAGGTTTCCTGACAGAGCTGTTCATGTGGAGAACCTTACTTACCACAGCTTTCTTTTCGCTGAGTTATTTGTATAAAGTCCTGGCAATTTGTTCAGATGTTTAGTAACACCTAATAAAATAATAAGTAGATGGGGTTTGACTCTAAGTAGGTTCGAGGCCTTGATGGTTTTCTCGCCAAGTTACTGTATGCAGCTTTGCTCCTAGACTAGGGATGGGAGATGCACGTTATCCTTTTTCCCCGAAAAAGTAAGTCTGATCAAACTGAGAAATTGTTTTCTGAAACTCCAGGTTACAAGTATACCGTATGTATTTTCTGGCTTTGATCTTTACTTTTTACAGGTAGTAAAGATTTCCCACCCACAGTCAACCTCTACTGGCTAGTGTCTCATTACACAATTGAGGCTTCCTTTTTAACATGAAAGTGGTATGTTTCAAAGTGCCTTCACAGTGACTCTGAGCTGGATTAGACTACATGGGGTCCTCGAGCCTTCCTCTTAAAACCAAGAAGTAGTTTCTTTTTGTTGACATTTAGAAATGTAATGACTTTGTCCACAGAGTGATATACACCCAAGGTTGATGTCCACGTCTTACCTTTAAAACCATTGAGTCTTGGGCCAGACAGGGATGAATAAGATTCACAGGTGAACAAGAGACAGAGCCACATTAAAAAAATGACCACTTCAAAAGGGACCTACGGGTTGTAGGATTGTTTATATCCCATGACCTTACCTCCCACTACAGGAACCCAAAGTAATTCCCTCAGCCTCAACCCCAACCAGTGCAGATGGCCTTTGAGCAACTAACAAGGGGTGGACCTTGTTACTATACATAAGTATGTCTCTGAGAAATTCCTAGGGGTGAACTCAGGTTCTGTTGGAGGTATTTTCTCTATCAAATCAAGAATTTTGGATTTTTAAAAATTTCACATTATGCTCTATACTTTCGGAGCATTTCTACCCACATCATATACTTTTAAGCCTAAATCTGTGAGGTCAGTATTGTCATCGCCTTTTTCCCACTAAGGCTTAGAGATAGAATCACATTGCTAGTCAAGGGCGGAACTCTGTCGTTCACCCAGGTCCTCAGTCATTCCTCCAAGAGTACTTTTTACCTTCCTTTGAAGGGAATACTTCAGTGACCCAGTAGAGTCTTTATTTATCCCCAAATAGCAAATAGTTTGATCATGTCAAAATATTTTTCTCCTCAAAAATGATAATGATGTGTTGCCACCTCCAAATAATAGAAATCTAAATTCATTAATTTCTTGTTTAAGATAACACTGCAGTGGGAGGAACCAGGAACTTGGGAACAATCAAATCATTCCAAATATGACTGTTCTGCAGTCAGTGTGGGGACTTCACTCTGCCTGTTTCTTCTTCTACAAAAATGATGAGCAGATCACCTCCAAGGAGTCTAGTGACTCTAAATGGAATGACACAGCACAGTGTCTGGCATGAATAATAATGAAGTCCCCCTTCCCATTTTCACTTTGGTTCAAACCAATCTTTTCTACCTTAACTCCCACCACTTCCTTAGATGAACCCTTTGCTCAGGCCACATTTACTTATGTGTCATCTCTTGAGCAAGCTTCTACCTCCCCACCTTCAGATTTTTATCCCCTTCCTCTGAAGAGCCCTCCTGTCCTCAGCGACCCTTCATACACTCTTCTTTAGTCGCCTATAGAATGTCTACCCACTTTCAAGGGTTAGACCAAGGACCAGTCCTCCTCAGAGCCTTTTGTGATCATTCCAATCAGAAATCGTCTTTCTTGGAGTGTTTATATCTTCAATAATCACTGCCCTCATATGGCACTTGCCATGCTTTGTCTTATGTTGTTTGTATTTATGTATCTTGATTATCGTTTTCTCAGACTTTAAACTCATGGTGGGAAGGGGTTGTAACTTCTTGCCTCTAAATAGACAATGTAATATATAACCTGGTTACTGGGAGGTTGCATGGTATGATCAACAGAACACAAATTTGAGAGGCAGACTTATCTGGGTTTGAATCCTGGGCCTGCCATTTCCTTTCTAGCTCTTGGCCCTAGACAAGTTACTTTATCCTCTGAACCTCTGTAAAATGTAGAGCATCAAATCTACTTCATGGTATCATTGTATGGATTAAGTGAAATGACATTTAGACTGTCTGGTGCTGAGTAGGTACTTAATAAATGTTAGAGTCTTTCCCTTGATTGTAATAAAAAATAGATGAAGTAAGAGGATGCTCTCCCCCTTATGCTATGATTTTATAAACGGGGGATTTATTGATCATCATGTTAGTAGATTCATCTAATACAATGGGGACCGCAGTAGCTTATTTGGAAAGCCAGGTGTTACTCTGTGGAGGAAGCACACACAGAACACTAGCTAAATATTGACAACTGACTCTTCCATCCCGTTCCAGCATATGGATTTGTATTTGTAATTCCCCCTAGATAAGATTTCTCCGTCCCTCTTAATTTCATTAATCCATTCTAAACTGACAGATGTTGTGGTGAGCCTTGAGCTCCTGGGGATTCTTATTTCATTCTGATTAAAAGATGAGTTTCCTTCTTAAACCCAAGGGTCTAAGTATACATTGCCCTTCTCTCCTAAACAGCTTATTTGAATGTCAGAAGTAAACTTGTTATTCTCTACTGGGTACTAAACAAGCTTTCTAGTATCTGAGGCCCTTCTAAAATGTTTCCTTCTAGTCGGCAGAAGAGTGGTATATGGGGATAGATGAGCAGTAGTGCCTGGTGCTTTGTAGTTGCATAGTAAATAGTAGTGCGAGCTTCACTTTTTATTAACTTTTTTTTTATTTTGGAAGGGGCTGGGGACAGTAAGCAGAACTCACAGAACTAATAATTAGTGTTGATCTCTCATCTTCTCAAGGGCACATAGAATTTGAGAACATTGAACTTCAGCCAGATAACAACTCAGAGTTATGGACAGTGTTCCGTCATGGTGTGTGTTTAGCGTCCAGCTCTGACTTTAACAGTATAGCACTTGTCAGTTTCTAGCCACAGAGGTTGAGAACATCAGATGGTCTGTTTAACACGGGAGAAATTGAGGCTGCCGAAGTCTGGTCCATTCATTTTTTTAAAAATGGATTTGTCTTTTAAAAATATATATATTTTTATTGATTTCAGAGAGGAAGGGAGAGGGAGGGAGAGAGATAGAAACATCTGTGATGAGATAGAATCATTGATCGGCTGCCTCCTGCACGCCCCGAACTGGGGATGGAGCCCGCAACCTGGGCATGTGCCCTGACTGGGAATTGAACCGTGACCTCCTGGTTCATAGGTCGACGCTCAACCACTGAGCCACGCCAGCTGGGCTGGTCCATTCTTAGGTTACTGGCTACTGTGTGGACTGCTACACCAGAAAGCACGTTGGTCAGCAGACGAATTTTAATGAAGCCTTTAAGTTCTCCACGCACGGGAGCTGGTTCTCTTGTTGTTCTTGGGTGTTTTCCCCTCTTTCAGCTGCCTGCCTCCAAGAAGAGGCTCATGTTCTTTCCCAGGCCACCAGCCTTAGAGTGGGCAGCTGTCCATGGCTGGCCTACGACAATCATTTTGGAGATCTCCCTGGACATCAGACACTTGCTATCACTTCTGCTCTCCTGCTGGCTGATCCTCCCAGTACTTTTAGGGACACCTGAGGTCATCTTTTTCCTAAGGAGTGTCCCTGTGTGGCGTCTCTACTGCATAGAACTGTGGGTTTGCTCTCTATCACATTGGACTGGTGGTACCTACTATTTATCGAACTGCTCTGTGAGTTAAGCATTGTGCAGGTTGCTTAATATGGATTGTCATTAATCCTCCCAACAACCCTTTAAGGTGGCACTATTTTACCCATTTTACGGGTAAGTAGTGGAGAAGTTAAGTAACTTGCCCACGTTACTGAATGCCAAAGCCAAGACTTAACCTCACAGCCCTATTTTTCCACTGTTTACCAAAAGCTCAAAATGGCCCTGAAACTGAAATTACTGTGTGGAATTTCACACAAACGTTACCAGAAATCCCCAGGACATTAATGCATGGATCAGAGTCGAGTGTGTTAGACGCATTAGCCAATTTGGAAAACAGTCGATTTCCACCGTTTTACAGGAAAACCCAGAGAAGCCCGAGTACATCGGACACATTGGAATTGAAAAGCTGAAGTAAAAAAATATTTATTTTAAGGTCATCTGTTTATACTGACACGAGGTCTCTGGAAAAGGAGGGAGCTGGCATCACGTTTCTGAAATATGCAATTTTACAATGGGAACGTGTTATAAAACGCCCGGCCACTGTTGTTTTCCTTGGGATTTAGGGTGAGAGACATGAAGGCTGACAACTCTCTTCCTGTTATAGGTCAGAGCTTCAGGAACTCTGTAATCTTCCCACCAGCTTTCTCTCTCCTGGAACTCACGGGTAAAATTAGATGCTGGCTGGACTTCAGTAGCTGAGTGTGAGAGCTTTCAGAGGCCGAGTCAGACAACGGCAGCCGCGTTCTCACAGTACCGCTTTGTCCAGGCTAGCACAGTTCGGGAAACCGAAGAGTGCCTGGCGGCTCTGCCCTAAAACACCATTAATGACAATGCCCACGGGAGCAGGGACATTATCTCTGTGCAGTTCATCTCCTTGGAAACAGGATAAGGTTTATCTTCCTTTTACTAATATGCTGCATGGACCTCCTAACCTGGCGCTACTCTACACATACTGTTCAAGTTTTAAAAAACACACTTCTGCCCTAGCCGGGTTGCGGAGTGGTTAGAGCGTCAGCCTATGGACTGAGGGAGTCCCAGGTTCGATTCCAGTCAAGGGCAGGCTTGAGGCCAGGCCCTGGTCGGCATGTGTGCGGGAGGGTGGCTCTCTCACATCGATCAATGTGGCTCTCTCACATCGATGTTTCTCTCTGTCTCTCCCCCTCCCTTCCACTCTGTCTAAAAATCAATGGGAAAATATCCTCGGGTGAGAATTAACAAAGATTTTTTTAAAAACCACTTCTATTTGAGGGTTCAGATGCTCTCAGGTTGCAACTCTATTATATACACTCTGACGGACTCTACGGGGCAGACGTGGTGGAAAGGGTGTGGGAAGAAATCGTTTAGAGAATGAGAGCTCTCCCAAACCGGCATCGAACACATTTATCTAATTTGACACATTTTGCCTGGAAGTCATAGAAAGAGACCGAGGTGCCCCATCAGAACATAAAGAGCCAGAGACTAAAACCAGACTAAAAAGGGCCAACCCATTAGGGAAGTACCTCCCCGGGGAGCAGGGGCACGGGGAG
The DNA here is from genome assembly GCF_014108235.1 of Myotis myotis. Classification (NCBI taxonomy): domain Eukaryota; kingdom Metazoa; phylum Chordata; class Mammalia; order Chiroptera; family Vespertilionidae; genus Myotis; species Myotis myotis. The sequence goes on along the minus strand of NW_023416321.1, from coordinate 21,673,242 downwards.
AGGAGGTTAGATGGCGGTTATTAAACACTGAATCAAGAATATGTCCAGAGCGGCTGCTGCCCGGGGAAGCCCCCCTCCCAGCCTGCGCCGGGCAGGGGACAGTTAAGGAAAAGGAGTTCTGCTTATTCTCTGCTGCAGGATGCCACCCCCTGACCCTTTATAAGTCAGCCTCGCCTGATTACTCCTTTTAATTCAAGGCTCAAAACAGCTTGTAAAGTTTTTTTTTATCATTCCTCTCCAGATTGTGTGGGCCACACTGTAGCACGCACGTTCCCTTGGTCCCACATCTGTTTTCCAACCTCATTACTCTTCTGTTATTACGTTCATTAAAACAACAACAAAAAGGAGCTGTTTATTTCTTTTCGGCATGTTCTCCCCCCCCCCCCCCCCCGTTTCAAAAGCTAAAATGGTAAATCATGCGATGTTTGATGTGCCCATCTCCAAAGTTCCAGCAGAAGACAGTGATGGTTGCTTCTACAGGAATTGGTTGGACCTTACTGTTTAAATTGGGTGTCCCCACGCCAAGGCTCACAGCTCAGAGGAAGATGTGTCAGTGTATGTAGGCTGTGACTGTCGAGGCTGGTCATTTCTAGATGAGAAGGTTACATCACACTCTCCAGGGCCCAGAGTAGTAACAGGACTTTTTTTTTTTTTTTTTGACTCATGAGACACCTGAGCACCTTGATTTGAATATTCTTATTTAAAGGTAAATGGAAGCAGAGAGGCATAGACTTAGGATTTATAGTGGTTTCACTTTGTGAAGAGAAAGCTAAGAGAAATGAGATAAGGAAGCTCATCAACACCACTTCTCTTCAACATTGTATAGAAGTGCGAGCCAATGCCACGAAGTAAGAACAAGAGATGAGAGATATATGAACTGGAAAGAAAGAGACATAGCTGACCTATTTGTACATGATACGATTTGGTACCTAGAAAACCCAGGAGAATCCACAAACTATTAGAATTAAAAAGAATTCACTAGGGTTGCTGGATACAGAAGTTGATGGAGTTCCTACATGCCAGCAATAACCAATTAGGGAAAAGTTCCTATTTGCAATAACAACCAAAAGCACAGAGAAGCCAAGAATCATGCTTAGAAAAGATATATGAAACATTTAGAAAAAAGTCATAAAAGTACATTGAAGGGATGAAAGACCCAAATAAGTAGATGTGACACGTTCATGGATCAGAAGACCCAATCGATTAAAAGTTGTCAATTATCCTCAGATTCATCGAGAAATTAAATGAAATTTCAATCAGAATCCTAACAGGTTTTGCATCAGTCTGGCGGAAAGTATTTACTGAAGACAGTTCATGAAGGGCCTCTTTACAAAGGTTCGGACAAAGCTTAGGGAGACTAAGAAACCAATAGCAAGAAGCCTTCAGCATCCCTGGGCCAAAACAGCAACAGCTGGAACAGCTGTCGGAACCGAGAGAGCTGTGGCTGTGGTTTAGGAGGAGCCCTCCTGACAGACCTTTGGTAGAGGAGCAGCTGGCGAGACAGCCGAGGGGGAAATATCTGGACTTATCTCTCCTCTGCTCTTCATTCTCCTGCCGCTGACTCACTGGCTGGAGCCAGGATGAAGGGACCCTCGGTTGGTGCTGTCCATCTGGAGGACAGACCCTGGGAAGCGAGCAATGTGGAGAAGAGTGGAAAGCGGATCTGAAGGAGCAATCAGAGAATATCCAGGACAGGTTTCTTCAATAAAAATGTTCAAAGTGATCTTGAACTTCACATGGAAAGACCAAAGGGTCAAAAACAGCAAAGAACAATTTTGGAGTACAACAGACCTATTATGCTTTTTATTAGAATCTTATTTAATTTCTGTCCTGCCAGATATTAAAATGCATTATAAACGATAATAAGACAGAATGGCATTGTTACAGAAATAGACAAACAGAGGAAGGGAGTCCACATGTGTGTAGAAACTTGAAATATGCTAGAGACAGCATTGCAAATTAGTACTGTAAGATGGACTAGTCGATAAACTGTGCTGGAACCCATGGTTATTCATGTAGGAAAAAGTGTAGGACTTCATCTTAGGGTAGCAAAACTTTAAAATGTTAACCACATGGGTGGGCAAGGATGTGGAAACTCGCCGATGGTAGATGTATCAATTGGTGTGAACATTTTGGAAGGTAATATGCAATGTTTAGTAAAGTTGCATAGATTCTAGCCCTGGACTACTTCTCATCTGAAAAAAGAACAGAATCCTCATCAGGTTACTGTGAAAATTAAATGAGTTGTTATGTATAAGCTACTTAGAACAATGTTTGGCACAAAATAAGCACTATTTACGTGTCAGTTATTATCATTATTTCTGGGATCCCACAGGTCCACCCCTAGGTAGGTAATCCTTGGGAAAGTTCTGACTTGTATAAAAGGAGACTCATACAATAATGTTCATAAGAATTGATTTTTTTTTTTAAAAATCATGGTATCTTCATTATATAGAGTAAAAATGCAAGAACTAAAGCTACATGCAGCAGCATAAATGTTAAAGGTATCTTAGGCCCAGCCAGTGTGGCTCAGTGGTTGAACATCTGCCCATGAACCAAGAGGTTGCTGGTTCGATTCCCAGTCAGAGCACATGCCCAGGTTGCAGGCTCGATCCCCAGAAGGGGCTTACAGGAGGCAGCCAATTAATGTTTCTCTCTCATTGATGTTTCTATATCTCAGTCCCTTTCCCTTCCCCTCTCTCTCTCTCTCTCTCTCTCTCTCTCTCAAGTCAATAAAAAAAATAAAAAATAAAAATATTTTAGGAAGAAAACAGTTGGGGAGGAATCAGAATAGTGTGATACTAGGATGAAAGACGAAATGGGATCGGGAAAGGTTCACAGAGATTTCAGCTGTAATATATACATATGGTTAAGTACCTGACCGTCCGGCCAGTCGCTATGATGTGCAGTGAGCACCAGGGGGCAGATACTCAACGCAGGAGCTGCCGAGGGGCCACACGATTCCACCTTCAGCTGTGGGTTATGTTGTTGCTGGGGCACTGTAGCCCCATATCTGGTTTATTGCACACTTGTGTTTGCGCACCACACCCTGAACAACAGCAACTTTACAGAGTGCCTTCTCGCACTCTGGGACCCCTTGGGGGATATCGGAGAGCCAGTTTTGGCCTGATTCCCACAGGCCAGGCCAAGGGACCCTACCTGCCGGAGGGACCCCGTTCACTCCAAAGACCCCAGGGAGGAACTGCGGGAGGTTGGCTCCAGGGCATGTCCGGCCCATCTCGCCCAGCCCCACCCCACCGGCCACCTTCTAATTAATTTCCTTTCAATGTGCACGAATCCATGCACCAGGTCACTAGTTTTTTATATGCTTGAAGACATTTTTTAAAAATATGAACCAAAATGAGAGCTAAGCAGTACATTATGGTCAGGTCCTAAAAATATGAAAGAGCCCGACCTGCATGGCTCAGTGATTGAGCATCCACCTATGAACCGGGAGATCACGGTTCGATTCCCGGTCAGGGCACATGCCTGGGTTGTGGGCTCAGTTCCCAGTGGGGCCATGCAGGAGGCAGATGATCAGTGATTCTCTCTCATCATTGCTGTTTCTATCTCTCTCTACCTCTCCTTTCCTCTCTAAAATCAATAAAAAATATTTTTTAAAAATATGAAAGATATTAGAAATAGGATAAAAAGAAACTATCTTGTAGAGGGATGGTATAATCTTTGGAGGCAGGCAGCCCTGGGTTCCATTCTTCCTTTTTTAAAAATTGTCTATGGAACCTTATCTAAGTTACTTAACATGAGTTAACCTCACTGGAATATTTTGAGGATTAAATGAGATACTGTTTATAACATAGCATAGTGCCTGATAAATAATAGATAACTGTTCCATTCTTTCCCGCTTGTACAAGGAAGAAAAAGGTCTAATCAACATTTTCCTTGGAAAATATTCTAGACTAAATTTCTGCTTCTGTGGACCTGGTTTCTACAATCTTGTCTTGGCTTCAGTTCATGTTGACTTTAAGCAAGGATTGCCAATTCATGCCTAAACTTATGGCAACAAGCTCATTTGATAAAGAAATGAACTGCAAGATCTCACTGCACAAAATCAGCGCTCTTTTTCCCATCAAGTAGTGTATTTCCCAGTGATTGGGTGTGCAGAGCTATCTTGGGCTTTGAGTGAGAAAGAGGAAATGATCACGGTCCCTGCCTTTATCCTAAAAAAACCGTTGACTATTCTATTTTTGTAATACCCACTTGTGAACTGAAGCCTTCTCTTGCTAACTGAGCTCGGGAATAGTTATCCTCCCGCCTTCCCCCGAAAAGACAAATGTCTTTATTTTCTGAAAACCCAGCGTCACCTTTCATGGAGACTAAGCTGTTTCCCTTCCTCTTCTCTAATGAGTTGCTGTTTGATTATTGTTTTTATAAAGTTATGAAATCCATATGAAAGCGCTGGAGTCAGGGTCAGTTTCAACAGGGGGAAACTTGTCGTCACTTTCATTAAAATTATATCTATTGTAGGCAGACAGGCCCCTTTTGATCATTAACAAGCCATTTTATGTTTGTTCGTGGGTTTTTTGTGGTTTTTTTTTTTCATATGAATACTTCTGTAACAACCAAAATAGCAAATGAAGGATTGTAGTTTGGGATTTGACCTCATTTTTACTCTAATCTTTAGGGAGTCAGATATGATATTCAGCACTAAGAAGAGAAGGTATGCAATAGGTAAAGACATAAATAGTTTTACTAGTAAAAATCATGAGCGGGGAGTGGGAGGAAGGGAGACAGAGAGAGAAACAAAGAGGGATGGAAGAAGAGAGAGAGAGAGAGAGAGAGAGAGAGAGAGAGAGAGAGAGAGAGAGAGAGAGAGAGAGAGAGGGAGGGAGCGCGCTAGGCCCATTAGTAGACAAAGAAAATGACTGGTGTGTGGATTTTTAATAGAGATCTTTCTTGCATGCTTCATGCTTGTCACAAGGAAACTCGCTGTGAGCAATGCCATTTAAGGAAAGGTCTGGGAAAGGAGAATTAGTTTCCAAAGGAAAGTGTGAGCAGCACCTCGAGCTTGAATGATTTAACACTAAACCCAGACCTGGTATCTGAGAAGCTATATCTAAGGGCGGAGAGGTGAAACAAGAGGCCTAGGAAAATTTCCCTCTCCAGTGTCCCCAGGGTTTACCAAGATGACCTTGCACGTAGACACTGTTTTCAGAAACTGACATATTTAGGAAATCTGTTAAAAGATCTAATTGCTACAATAAGTGTGACTCATCGCCCTTTGCACCTTGTGCTGCTGTGGAGCCGGTCCCATCCCGTGCCGTGCCGTGTTAGAAACTTTCTGTAATCTAAGCCTATTTAGTCTATTTTCTCCCACTTTGTAAACACCCTTTTTCCATAGTTGCAAATGTCTCCACCATTATTTGTTTCGATTTGTAAATTGCAGAAAAGCTAGCATAAACAGTGTCCTCACACACGCACATCATCCACTGCCAGAGATTAGCTATCTCTGGCCAGAGATACATCCAAATGGGGCCGCCCCATATTTTCTTGCTAAAGCCAGAATTCCCAAAACAAGGTGTTTTTTTCCCTCTTGTCCCCACTCTAAAGTTAATTTTTAAAGTTGCCACAGTGGTTGGTAACTTAAAAGATAATAAGTCCTAATACCAAGCCTTTTATTTCTTTAGAAAGTTAAACAAGAGACTAACTGATCCCTCCAAAATACTCAGGGTCCTTACCAATAGCTATAATGGTAGGGACCATGACTTACTTATCTTTGAATTCCCAGCATTGAGCCCTGGTTAATGAGTGAGTAAGTGAATGAACGAATGAATGAATGAATAAATAAATAAATACATAAATGAATGAATGCCATGTTGCCAAAAAAAGTGTTATCCTTGGCAAGAAGCATGAGATGCCCATAGGCTTACAGTCTGACCCTGAACTCGAGGGTGGTGGCGAGGAGGTGACACATGGAATTTTCCAGAGCATAGCCAGGAAGGGCTGTGTAAGAAAGGACGGTTTGACCTGAAACATGACCACAGAGTGAAAGACTCTGCTCCCTTAGTTTCGTTCCCTTGTTGTCCACGCACCTGTCCTATATAGGCCCGTGGATGCTCGGAGCTCACTGAAAACCCAACACCCCCAGCCCCCAAAACTAGGTCATGTATCTCTTGAATATTTAACATCATGTCCTACATCTTGTGCCGGGAGAGAAACTGTCACTCACTTGTAATGTCACTCGGACCACAGACCTTCTGTCGTTCAGTGAAGATACAGGTTTCCGGGTCATATTTGATCTTAGGGACAGTTCACACCTGTACTGGTTCCTCCCCTGCCTGTTCTGCATTCATTAATTCATTCATTCATTTATTCATTCAGTACTTTCATTAATGAAAGATTCTCTTGGCTCTTCAGACATGAAAGACAGAGAGTCTATTTTCGAGGCATATCCTTGTTCCAGTTGGGAAGTTAAAATTATAGAGTAAATGATAATGTCATCTGTCTGTCTACCCTCTCCTTCCATATCACCACCACCGCCACATTTTTTAGTTTTCTTTTGCTTTCCCTTTACCCATTTCAAATTATTATTTTTTTCTGGTAAAAACAACAGCAACATATAACAAAGTTTACCACCTTAACTATTTTTAAATGCACAGCGCAGTATTATTGGCTTCATGCATATGACCGTGCAACAGATCTCTAGATTTCTTTTTCATCTTACAAAACTGAAATTTGTAGCCATTGACCAACAACTCCCCTTTCTCCCTCCCTCTCCAGCCCCCTGGTAACCAAACTCTACTTTCTGCTTCTGAGGTTGATCACTTTAGATATTTCAAATAAGTGGAATCATACAGTATTTATCCTTTTAAAAGTTTATATTTTTGTAGACTTAATTTTTTAGAGACGTTTTAGGTCCACAGGAAAATGGAAAGGATGCCACAGAGAGCTCCCATACACCCCTCGCCTTGACAAATGTTCAGTCTCCCCTATTAGCATCCCGCACCAGAGTGGTATCATTTAGAAGAACATAAGAAGCATAGGTTGTTTTTTTTGTTTGTTTGTTTGTTTATTTGTTTTATTTTTTTTATTATTAGTTAAGGTATTACAAATGTGTCCTCATCCCCCCCATTAACCCCCAACCTCCCCCCCACACACACTCAAGGAAGCATAGGTTTTGATCCCAGAGGCAAAACCACTGGTATTGAATGAGCGATTCATTATAGGGATTGGACCTCTATGTGACCTCCTATGGTTCGGTAGCTGCTGAAGAAGTCTGTGGCCTTTGAGTATCGAGTTGGGCCTGAGTACAGACAGTCCTCGGGTTATGTCAGACTTGACGTACATCATTTCGTGTTTACGTCGCCATCTCCCATTTATTTATTTTTTTAAAAAAGTTCCTTCATTTCGACGTATGTACATATGTGCTTTATGTTTTTTATTATTTATTTACCACAAGTAAAGGTCAGGAATTATCTTTCTTTTAAATTTTTTTTACTGTTTCACTGCTCTGTCTGTGCTCCATGTGAGCGACGTAGGTGCTTATGTAGGTGGGTTCCGACTTACGGCGAAAATCGCATTTCGTTGCACCGTAGGAACGGATCTCCCACGTAACCTGAGGACCTACTGTATGTATCAGGGCTGATGTTGAGAAAAACAGCTCCCTTTCAGGGGCAGAAGGAAAGGACAAACTCTACCCCATGAGGCAAACTGGAATCCATGTTGGTTTCTCAGTGCGATCAGCCTGGATAACATGGGGACCTGCAGCAGGAGCTGGCACTCCTCACTGCAGAGCTGCCCGTGCCCTCGGCCCAGGACTCGGAGAATCGGAAGGATGATGTCTGGGCAGCTGGTGGGTATGCAGGCCTGGTAGGATGAGCAGCCGTGGGTACAAGCTGCCACAGTGTGATGGGCCTGGCACTTAACCATCAGAGGATGATTGCTGCTGCATTTCCACCTTCTCACATACATTTTTCTTACAGCCAACCCTAACTCACAATCTTGCAGGGAAGGACATGTTGGGAAATGTAGTTCCACTTTAGCTAAGTTGATTCCGTACAAAGCCGCCACAGTAGTAATTTTTTTAAAGAACCTTAGGAACAATTGTAAAAGGCAACTCATTCACCAACGATGCGGAATGTAAGAACAATACACAAAAATCACTTGTATTTCTATACAGTAGTCATGCGCAAATAAAAAATGGGACTGAGGAAACAATTCCATTTATTTTATATTAGCATAAAAAAATAAAAACATTTAGGAATAAATTTAACAAAAGAAGTGCAAATTTCATTCTCTGAAAAATACAAAGTGTTGAAAGGAATTACAGAAGATTGAAATAAATGGAAAGACATATTATGGATTGAAACATAATATTGTTAAAATGACAGCACTCCCAAATTCATCTACATTATTCAATAAAATCCTTATAAAATCCCAGCCAACTTCTCTGCAGAAATTGAACAGACGCTCCTAAAATTCATATCTAGATTCAAAGTATGCAGATTAGCCAAAACAATATTGAGGAAAAAAAGAACAAAGTTACAGGCTTCAATTTTCCCAATTTTAAAATTTGCTAAGTTGCAGTAATCAAGACACTGTACTGGTATACGGATAGACATATATAGATAATGGAATAGAATTGAGAGTCCAGAAATAAACCTTCACATTTATGGTCAATTGATTTTCAACAAGGATGCCAAGACAATTCTTTGGGGAAAGAGTCTTTTCAACAAATGGTGATGGGACAGTTATATGTCAGCATGAAAAAGAATATCATGTATAAAACCTAACTCCAAATGGATCAAAGACGTAAACATAAGAGCTAAAGCTATATCACTTTTAGAAGAAAACATAGGTATATATATTTGTGATCTTCGATTCAGCAGTGGTTTCTTAGATGTGATATTAAAAACACAAAATGAAAAATAGAGAAGCTGGACATCATTAAAATTTAAATCTTTTGTGCTTCTAAAGACAATATTGCAAAAGTGAAAAGACAACTGACAGAATGGAAAAAAAATTTTGCAAATCATATATCTGATCTCTGACTTGTATCTAGACTATATAAGTAACTATTGCCACTCAATAATGAAATGGGAAATTTAACCCCATTTTAAAATGGGCAAAGGATCTGAATAGACAATTCTCCAAAGAAGATATGCAAATAGCCAATAATCACATGAAAAGGTACGCAAGTGTTACTATCAATCAGGGAAATACAACTCTCCACCCATCAGGATGGCTATATTCAAAAAGATAGATAATAGTAAATATGGAGATGTAGAGAAATTGGAGTCCTCATACACTACCTTTGGAAATATAAAATAGCGCAGCTCCTTTGACAAACTGTCTGGCAGTTCCTCAAATAGTTAAATACAGAGTTACAATATGATCCAGCAGTTGTACACCTAGGTATATACCCAAGAGAAATGAAAACATGTCCACACGAAAGCTTGTACACAACTGTCATGACAGTATTAATCCCAAATAATAATTAATAGCTATTCATACCCTAGAAATGGAGACAGCTATCTGTCAATATATACCCAAAAGTAATTGAAAGCAGGGACTCTAACGGATTCTTGAATGCCAGTGTTCATTGCAGCAGCCTTCACAATAGCTAAAAGATGGAAACAACCAGTAACCATCAATAGATGAATGGATAAACAAAGTGTAGCATGTCCGTACAATGGGATGTTAGCCATAAAAAGGAATGAAGTTCGTATCCATGCTACAACATAGATGAACCTTGAAAACATTGGTGACTGAAAGAAGCAAGTTACAAACGACCAGAAATTGTATGATTCCATTTATGTGAGATTTTCAGAGTAGGCAAATCCAGAGGGACAGAAAGTAGATGACTGGTTGCCTAGGGCTGGGGATATGGAAAGTTTGGGAAGTGATGGCTACGAGGTACAGGGATAATTAAAATGTTCTTATTAGATTGTGGTGACGGTTGCGCACTCTATGAATATACTAAAATCTGTTGAATTGTACCCTTTAAATGGGGGAAATGTGTGCTAAGAGAACTATATCTCAAAAGAGCTGTTGTTTTTTTTAAAAAGGGAGGCGAAGTAGGACTGGCACACTTAACAGAATAGAAGCTTTTGCTTATTTCTTTTCCTCAGTTAGTGATTCCTTTGTGGGGAGATCTGTGAACCCATAGGGAATTCCATTCTTCGTCACTTGGGATCTTCTTGAATGGCAGCTCCTGCCTCGCCTATTGTTGCTAAGAGATCCACTGTCCACTGTTAGTATTTTGCAAACTTTTCCCTGGGGCCTCGCAGAGGATATTTTGAGAAAAAATTTGGGCCTGCTGTTGATGTGGTCCAATGTCTGTTCACTTATCCCCATCCTTGCCATTGGGATAAGCATATGTTACATTCTATCGCAGTCCCTTGGAGGATACAGAGTTGTTCAATCCATCTTGGTATAGACCACAAACCGTGTTTAAAATAGTGGGCCAAGCCATTGGGCCTCCATGGTGAGGTGGCACTGATCCCTCTGCTTGAGTAAAAAAAAAAAAAAAAAAAGCCAGGCAGGTAACCACAAGCCAAGCTGGGCTTGGCTGCTCCATGCTGGCTGGGTGAGTGTGACCACGGGAGTTTGCTAGGCCTTCTTTGACTCATCCTTTGTCCTCTTCTCGGTCTCTCTCTACATTAACTCTTTATGGAGCTTGGCTCCTAGTTATGAATACTTCTTTTTTGTTAAATGTTCATCTCTGGGGTGGTTCTCTCCTCGCTGTCAGCAGAACTCAAGAAAGCCTCTATTTCATTGAAGAGTTGAGCTGTAAAGGATCAAAATTCTTATAGTCTACGCTGCCTACTTTACACTCGAGCGCCCTGGATATCCAGAGAAAGGTGGTTAGCGTTTGCTAACGTTCAGGAGGCTCTGAGATGCCACTGAATCCAGGAAGTTGTATGGGGAACATACATACCTTATTACTCTTAATCAACACAGCCTGGGGACAGAGTCGTCACAGATTTATCTTTGGAAGGCCATGTGCAGTAGTTGGCATGGTAGAAGGAATATCTAATTTGGAATTCGGGTACCTAGGTTTGAGTCACAACTCTGCCAATTGAAGGGTAACTTAAGTTTTCAAAGTACTTCCCTTGGAATGCGTTATGATTTGATGAAATGATGGACAGAAAAGATTCTTGTAACTTCAAACAAAAGGTGTTGTCACATGAAAGATTGGTATTCGTGTGTGTGTGTGTGTGTGTGTGTGTGTGTACACTTAGGAAGAAGTGGCCCCTGCAAATATGTTCTTATGACAGATTCATGTTTACATGGGCAGTGCCAGAGCTGAGGGTTCTGCCAGCTCTCCTCAAACATGCCTGCTCATTTGGGCAGCATGGGTGAAGCCATATGGGTATATCTGAACTTTTAACAGATCAGAGACCTTTTTCCAACAAGTCTCAACTCATCAGCCTACTTTATTTTTATTCCCAGGGTATTTCAGCTTTTTAAATAGGTGTTACCATACCATGCAGTTAAAACAGAAAATTGGGCACAAAATGGTATACGGTGAGAAGTCTCCCACCCCATCTCCTAGTCTATCCCCAAAGGTAATGCTGTTACCAGTTTCCTGTGTGTCATTCTGAGGATATTCTGTGTACATACAAACATCCATTTTCCTTGACATCAAAAGGACACCGTTCTATGCACGTTCTTTTGTACTTTAGTTTGATTATATGTCGATATGTCCTGGAGATATTTCCTTTTTTTTAGTATTTAGGGAATTTTATTATTTTCAGAGACAACATAGTTTTTCATTGTAGGGTTTTACCATAATTTATTTAGAACCTCTATTGTTAGACACAGGTGTTTTTCAAACTCTTGTCAGGTGCTTTTCAAACTTTTGTCATTATAAACAATGCTGAAGTAAATATCTTCCTACATCTTTGAGCACTTGTGTAATTGTAGCTGTGCAATTAGTTTTCAGCAGTAACATCCCCAAGTTATAGGGTATGTGCACTTGTAATTTTATTATCTAACTAGAGGCCCGATACATGAAATTTGTGCAAGAGTAGGCCTTCCTTCCCCCAGCTGCCAGCACCAGCTTCCCTCTGGCACCTGGAACCCAGGCTTCCCTCGCAGCTCTGGCTTCATCCGGAAGGATGTGTGGTCTAATTAGCATATTACACTTTTATTATTATAGATGCCAGATTTTCCATAATAATTGCTATATTAATTTATACTCCCACCAACAATATATGACAGTGCTTATTTCTCAATACCTTTCCAAAACATCATCATAACAGATTTTTCAGACTTTTGCCTATTAGATAGGTCCAGTGTGATATTTCATTATCATCTTAATTTGCATTTCTCTTAGACTGGCATTGAGCATCTTTTCTCATATTTAAATTTCACATGTTTAAACTCTCTGTTCATGTTCTTTCCTCATTTTTCTATGGTTAGTGGGCTAATCAACTATTTCCATTTAGACTGTTTCAAACACTGAATTTTGATTCAGAAGACCACATTGACTAACTCTAACCTAGACATATCAGTTACTGTGTACCTGCCTCTTAGATTCTTGTGAATATCTAATAATAGCAAATCAAATAATATATGAGAAAGTGCTTTTTAAATTGTAAAAGAATTATTTGGTATGATTTCTTGGTGAACACATCCATATATGCTTTCCTTGGGGCTGCACCTCAGGGTTAGAGCATCTGACTATACATACATGCTTTTATTATCCTTCTCCCTAATTGGTCTCAGGTTTGAAATAAAATTGGTCTCTAGAAAAAGCTAACCTCATAAATGTGAAATTCCCTTTCTTGCTTCTTTGGGGATATCTTGCCAATGTGAAGTCTTTACTGAGCCTCCTGGTTGGGAGCTGAAGAGGGGGCAGAGGAGGAGCTGTACCTTTAGTGAGAAGTTCTCCCCAAGGGTCCCAATGAGTAACTTCGAAGAGTTGGATGGTTGGGAAAAGTGGGAGGGCATTCGGTGAATATGCAAGGACAGAGAAGCCAGTTCATTGGGGTTGTGCTGAAAGAGTTCAAAGGCAAATTCTTTTGGGAACTAGAGTTGGTTTACTCTGAGATAGCCGTGACTTCCTGTGTAGGCAAGGGAAAAAATTCCCTGGCCTGACCTAGGACGGCCCCCAGCAATGTTAAATGACCAAGTTATAGACAGTTATGTTTGGTCCTTGTTAATAAAAGAGCTGGTTCAAATGCAAAGCGAGGAAGCCTGTCAACACAGACCACTGCTAACTAAGCCTTTCCAGAAGTTTCTATACCTCCATTTGAGAAGAATTGAACACTATTATTTTTGTTTCCATTATGGTTTAATGAGTTGGTCATTCCTTGATCTACCTAAAATGTGAATTTTTAAGCTACTTTTTAAATTGATATTTTTTAGAACGTGAGGAAAGAGGGGTGAGAGAGACAGAGACAGAGAGAGAAAGAAACATCAATTTGTTGTTCCACCTATTGATGCATTTGTTGGTTGCTTCTTGTATGTGCCCTTACTGGGGATTGAAACCACAACCTTGGCATATCGGGGTGATGCTCTAACCAACTGAGCTACCCAGCCACAGCCTTAAACCTTTTTTATTGAGGTAAATTTTTCATAAGTGAAATGTAGAGATCTTGAGTGTGTAATTAAAAATGTATTTTAACTGTTGGAAATATATATATTTGTAATTTCCCCCCTTAAAATTCAAAATAAAGCAGCCCATGGCACCTTATATGTAACTAATACCGTGATGTTGTAATACTAGAAGCTGTGATGTTATGTCACTTCGTTTTGTACTTTATGTGTTGAAAACAATTTGGGCCTTTAGGCTGTTCAATGGTGTTTCCTCTTCCTTTCGGAGATTTTACCATTTTATTTACTTGTTTTTAATACAAATGGGACCACTTGGCTGTGAGAACACCAAGGAACCTGATGAGTCTTGATTTCCTACTATTGATCCCACGGATATTTGTTAAGCACCCGCTTCATGCCAAGTACTTTATATTGCATTTGTTTCATTCTCCCGCTCTGCCCCTACTTCGGGGGAGGTAGCCGTGACAAAGGGATGGCCACGCGGGTTTAGAGGGGATGTATACCAAAATGAAGCTTAAAAAGTCAATTGATTTTCAGTGATTAGAGCTTGGGAACTATAATTCGAGTTAGAGCCTGAAGTCCCTTTCATTGTACCTTTGCTGTAACGATCTGAGCCGTGCTGATCTCTGCTTTGCTTTGCTCTTCTTTTCTTCCTCTGGCTGAGCATTGGAGGATGTTATTTAGGCTGCATGATCCTGGCCATTTATTGGTTCCCATAAGGCCATGCTGACTGTTGTCAACGTGGAGAGGAGGAGCCTTCAGATGCGCCATCAGGGTCTCTGCTGGGAGAGCCCTACCCTCCTGCTCACCAATACAGTGAAGAGGGGACTTGCCCAGGCCGGCAAGGCAAGGCCTAGCACAGTGACCTGGGGCCTCCCCAGCAAGGGCAGCGGCAGCTTTCCTGGCGCCCAGCTTAGTGCCCAGTCCCTAGTCACTGAATGGGTGGGTGAGTGACATTCTCAAGCTGTGGTCACCAAGGCCCCTCCTGGCTCTCTGATCTGCAGACTCTGGAAGCCTTGTTGCCCTAAATCCCTGTTCTCAGTCCTCTGCCCAGCTCTGACCTGGGGGCCTCTTCTGCTCCCTCCTGACTCAATCCAGCTACCCTGAAACCGCCTTCACCCGAGTACACCAGGGACCACGTGAACCAGAGAAATGAAACATGACAGCTGAGAACTGAATTGGGGTCCTTTGCTTTCCCATCCGGCGAGGTGGGGTTTATCTGGCTAAAATACGGAAAAGGGAGAGAAACAAATATGCTCTTGAGTAGGTGTAAAAGAGGGAACCCAGGGCTGCTTGTCCAGCGCGAGGAGCCCCCAGGTCTGAATGGTGCTTATCTCTGCTTTCTGCCAGCAAGTGTGAGTTACACTTTCTTGGCCCTCGAGAGCGAGGAGCTCTGCGTGTTTGGTTCAGTTTACCCATAGGCTCTAGACCTGACGGAGGACTGACTCAGTGAAAATGTTTACTCCTCTAATTAAGCAGAATTAAGGTCTGGATTCAAACTGTCTGAGGCTGCAGCTAGGCATAATTGAGATGCATGGGCTTTGTGTAAATAATGTACTTCTAATTGGCTTTGATTAAGTGCAAATTAGGATCACACTTCACTCCAGTGTGATTTACATTCCTAAACCCTTTTACTAACTGAAGTGGTGTGGGTGGCCGATAAGGCTTGTTTATCGGGGTGGAGAGGGCTGGGAGCTGGGGATGCGCACTTTCCGAAGGTAAGGAGTGGATTCTAACCTCTTCCTTCCCATTTCTGGACCCTGCTTTGGGCACCTCAGCTTAGTCCTCTATATTCTACCGCTCCACCACATACTTTCTGATTTTCAAGACTTGCGAAGCTTGTGTTTAAAAAAAAAATAAAAATCAAGTGAATACTGGAGCGTGCCTTGTGCAACCTGAGACCTAATGCCAGCACCAGGCTCTGGCTGTCAGAACATTGTGGCACCTTTGTGAGTCGTTGACCAGAAATGTTTCATCAAAGGAAACAACTGGTGGGAAGTTTCCTCCAAAGAGTTCCCAGTGTGCGAGGGTGAGTCACCAGGCCACTGCGAAGCACGGTCTTCCTCTGGGATTGCTTGGCTGTGTTCGGAGGGAAGGTCTGTGCCAGTGGCCCTCGGTGAGCCTGGATGGGGGATGTGACACATTTCTTCTTGCTCATAAATCCTCTGGGTCTGCATTTGAAAGGCATCATGATGAGGGGAAGCAGCCGTGGTTGGGTTTATTGATGGGCGCTGACTCCGGGCCGGGAAGTCTGGCCTGTGGAAAGGCCTCTGGTTAGTGTGCGCCTAGTAAATGGGCCACCAGAGGAGGAGGGGACATGGTGTTTATGACCCTCAGGCCATCCACGACAGTTGGGCCTGGAAGGGCTGTCTCCAGATTTCCTCACATTAGCGCTGCTGCTTGGTGCTGGGACCGAGAAAGTAACCTGACAGAATAGGGATTTTCACACTAACAGAGAGGCCGGCCCGTCTGTGGGAAGGCGGTGGGAGGAAGCGCATGTGTTAAATCCTCACTTCACAGCCTGGGGGGAGAGACTCTCGGAGCAAGTCACCTTCAGGGAAGGTGGGACCGTAAATATGTTTGGTATCTAAACTCTGCTGCCCTGGGCCAGCTCAGCGAGAAGGCGGCATAGTTAGACCAGCTACCGTCTAGAGAAGGAAGGAGAGAACGCTTTCTGGGCCCTTTAAACCTCATTCGCTCACTTGTTAAGTCAGCAAACGCTTGTGGGCCACGCACCTCCTGAGCCCGGCACTGGAACTGGGGAGGTGACTGGGAAGAGGTGGACTCCCCCCGCCCCCCCACCCCCCCCCAGGAGAGCTCCGTCTGGTGGCGGCCCAGACCCGCGTCGGCTAAATTACAACCAAATGTGGGAGCAACAAGGAAGCAGATGGTGGCGGCTGCCGTGGGGAGCACTGTCTGCCACTCCGCGCTGGTTCAGAGCAGCTTGGAGTCAGCTTGAGGGCCACGTGCTGTTCCAAAAACGTGTACTTGTTAGCCCTTTCCCTTGAGTGGGACCAGCACGAATTTCTGAAGAAACACAGCAATAACAACAACAACAATAATGAAGAACATTTGTTCCGTGCGCTCTGCGTGCCAGGTACCGCTCGTTCTAAGGGCTTTTGATCTCGCTCAGTCGACTCTTCACAGCGCTACGTGGGTGCAGTTATTATTCCCGTTTTAAGAAGAGTGAACTGAAGCTTGGACTTCAAGTAACTCGCCAAAGACAGGAACCAGGACTCGAGCTCGGGGCTGACGTCTGCACGGCTCCAGCTCAGAACCGCGGTGTCGCTCCGGCGAGGCCCCCCGCCCCGCCCCCCCACATGGCTGCGCGGCCGAAGCCCTGGGCTCCGGGGCTGACCGTCTCACCAGCTGCCCGCGAGCTCTTAGCAAGTTGCTTCCTGCCTCTGCCTCAGTTCCTCCCAAGGCCCACCATCCAATCCAGGGAGGCCGTGGCTAGGGAAAGAGTAAGGTCTTTTGCTGTTGGCTGTGGCTGCTGTCAGTTGTGAATTTAGTGGCCTTGACTTGCCATCTGCAGCCCCGAAGGGAGTGATGTTGATCGTTGTCAGTCTGCCTGACCTGTGTGCTCGATTCCAGAAGCCTCGTCCAGCAGGGCTCTGTGTCCCTCTGTGTTAGGAGTGGCCCAGGAGGCAGGGCCCGAGGCTGTGGAGGGCAGTGGCTTTGTCCCAGGGCCATCTCCGCGACAGACTGTCCTCGCTTTAGACCAGCATGTACTTTCCACTTCAGATCCTGTCAGGCCTGGTTGGCAAATGCGGGTTCTGATCTTTTAAACAATGGGTTCAGGCCAAGACCTGGATTCTGAGCTCTCCTTCACCTGGTAGGTGAGGAGGAGTCCTTGTCTGGCCTACAGAGAAGAGGAGCCAATTCTGAGGCACCCACACAATATGGCCTCCCACAGGGCCAACAAGTTCCCTGAACCCTAGCTGGTTTGGCTCAGTAGATAGAGTGTTGGCCTGCAGACTGAAGAGTCCCGGGTTCAATTCCGGTCAAGGGCATATGCCCAGGTTGCGGGCTCAATCCCCAGTAGGGGGCATGCAGGAGACAGCCAATCAGTGATTCTTTCTTATCATTGATGTTTCTATCTCTCTCTCCCTCTTCCTTCCTCTCTGCAATTAATTTTAAAAATATATTAAAAAGAAAAAAAGACGTTCCCTGACAGTCTTGAGTGCAGACAGGCCGAGCAGGGAGCCACTGCCCATCTGCCAGGCCTCTCGAGAAGCGGTGTGCCCGCCTGGGAGAGGCCGTACTGAGAACCATGTCCCACTCAGGCCCAGGTCTTTTGATGGTGGCTGGGGTCTTACAGGTACCTCGGTGCTCCTGGGAGCCTTGAACCAAAAGATTTTTGTTTTAGAGAATAGAGGTAGAGGGTGAGGAAATACACTCACGGTATTTATTTGTTGACCAATAAATGGTTTAAAAGGACCCGTGTCCGCTTCATAGCATCAACCCTTCAGTCCCTCGCGGTCCCCAAGGACCGGTTGCCACGCAGGCCTGACTGCCCCCTCTGTGCACATGGCCTCTTGGGAAGGACCCAGAAAAAGGGCCCCTTCCTTCCCACCCCTTAGTCCACTCGTTGGAACAACTTGTTTCAGAGTCTTAATGTTGTCTGCTCCTTCTAATCACGTTCTGGGACTCTGACCTATGTTTCTGAGCACTAAGCCCTACAAAGGAGAGAATACAGCCCCCATGACTCAGCCAGCTCCCTCCACGTTCGAGGTGGGGGCACTCACCTCCTAAATTCTCATTCGCTCTGGAAAAGGGGCTTCTCTCATGACCATTTGCAAACATATTCACAGGAGCCCAGTTTGGCTTTTAGCTTCATTTGGCGCTTTGCTTACAATTCCCCGGTATCAGACATGATGTTTACCTCCATGTGCATTACTGCCATGTGAAACCGCTCTGTCCTCCGAAAGCAAATAAACCGGCTTTAATGGGTGTGCTGGCGGCTGGCAGGCAGAGGGTTAAAAGTTTCCGCAGGCAGACTGGCCAGCAGGAGTTAGTGGTGTGGAGTAAGAGGGACGCCAGGCTGTCTCTAAACTTTTCGGCCCTCCCCAAGTACAGAGATGAAGGAAGAGCCTCTATAAATCACTGGAGATTAGAGACCTTGCTCTTGCCGACTCCGCAGGGTTGCACTGCTTAATGTCAAAGCCTCACGTATTACTTTAACAGCACTCCTTTTCTTTATTAAATCCACTTTGAAATAAAATAAAAAAAAAAAATGATGATCTTTCCAGTAAGGGGGAGAAGGCTAAAAGGATTTAGAAAGTATCTGCTGTGTTACATTACAGAGACTAATAACTGTTTAGGGAGTAAGTAACATTTTTGCACCATCTTAAGCCATAAAAATGCAAAGATGTATAAAGGTCTGTTCTTTCCAATCAATTTGTTAGAACGTTGATTTTGCCCCGGTTCCTTTGCCCTCAGGCGTCTTCAAAGAGTGAGAGCAGGACCTGGGAACAGGAGGTGTGAGTGCTAATGACCAAAAGGTCTGGGAACACACTCTTCACGGAATTGAGCAGAGATGAGGGTGTTGTGTGTGTGTATATGTGCATGTGTGTGTATGTGTGTATATGTGCGTGTGTGTGTGTGTGTGTAGGGAGCATGGGAGGGACTGGAGGTCCACTTTTATACTTAAAAGAAAAAATGCGAGCTCGGTGTCCACTGGAGGCCGAGACCGAGCTTATCTCCTTCATCTGACTTTAATGAAGACATATTTTAAGCAGCTGCACCCATGGCCAATGTCATACATTGGCTCAAAACTTCTACCTTCCGAGTGGGAGGTTTCTCAAAACTAAAAAGTTGCCAGTAATTATCAACTAATTGAGGAGCTCTAGGCAAAAGTCTGTTTGTCACGAAACTCAAGTGTAAACCTAATTTATGCAGATGAAATAAAAGGGTCTCTGAATTGATCATCGTTACAGCTGGTGATGGGTAGACGAGATTCTTTATTTTCTCTGCTCTTTAAATATTTTTCATAACAAAAATAAACACATCAGTTTAAATAAAATGCTTAGCACTCCGTGAAACAACACACACACACACACACACACACACACAATGTGAGCTCAAATATTAAATCGCCAACGATGGCATTTTTATTTATACTTGCAGAGAGATCTTAAGATGAAGAAAAGCTGCCCAGAGAATTTGGGTGCCTCTGATTTGTTTACTATCCATTAAAGCTTGAAGCTTTTTTCTGTGTGTTTTTTTATTAGTAGTAGTATTTATTGTCAAATGGCCATGACTTAGCCAGAATTATTTTAAGAAGGTAGGATTCTCTCATTAAAAGCCCAGCAAAAGCTTTCAAACTCTTGGGAACACATGTGCTCAAGGGGGCACTTTTTTTTTCTTTTTTCAGTTTGCCCGTGTTAGCCAGCCTCCCCCAAGCCAAGTCCATTTTGTGTTCAGGGTTTCATTTGTTTGTTCAGCAAACATTTCCTGAACGGCTACTACATTCCAGGCGTGTTACTAGCTGCCGGTGACAGAAAGCTGAGTAACCTGGGCTCCCACTCTCGGGACGCTTACAATCTTCAGTGGAAATATAAAAATGCTGATTAAATATAACGTAGGCACGACACCTTGAAAAACAGCGGCCACGTCTCAGTGCCGCCACACTCGCCCCGGGGAGGGGAACCGCTTTCTTCCCGCGGATCCCAGACCATGGCCTGGAGAAGGACGGCCACCTCTGAGAGGAGCAGGGAGCCCTTTGCAGCCGGTCCCTAGGTCAGGATGGTGGTGTTTCCCTCGGCATTCTGAAGTTTGGAAGGAGTTCACACCTTTAAAATAGGGTTCAGATCTGCCAGGGGGGTGGGAGGAACCACACGCACAAAACACAAACGGCTTGTTTTGCCGAACGTCCGGTCCAAACGCTGACAAGCCACAGCTTTGATTCTGACAACCAGCTTGAAGGTGTCACCGCGGCAGGCTCCTGACACAATGAGCTGCGGTTCTGCATTTATGGCCGTCTGTGCTCCGTGCATGCTTTCATGTGTTCAGGACGCTTGCCCAGATTTAAAGTAGCAGCTCTTAAAATAGCTGGAAATGGACGTGGAGTTCAGGTTTGGTTGGAGTGGGGTTGATGGTTGTGTGTGTGTGTGTTGCAGTCTCCAGCCAGGGTGCCTGCTTGGGCCGCAGTAAGTCACTGTTCCTGTAGCAACTTACACAGGGGTCCATTGTGACCAGAAAAGAAAAGGCATGTCGGGTGAGGAGGAAGAGGGAGGGAGGATTGCATCCAGTGATCCGGGAACAGTTGCTGGGACCAGCATTTAGTGTTTTATTAGGAGAGAACAACTCTATAAAAGGAACAAGCGGTTCAATCATTATACAGCGGGGCGACAGGAGGCAGCTGCCAGCACGACTTTGAAAACCCTTTCAGATCCTAAAAGAGTTGCCACATATAACGTGCTGCAGCTGCTGGGATCATTTAGGAGAAACGCAGAACTTGGCACCCACTCGCCCCTCGGGGGGTAGGATTCTAGGATCACCCCCTGTTTTCTTTAGTTGAGTTCCAACTCCACCTACCCCCCACTTCCCTTCTTTGCCACTGAACCTTCTCGCAGCAGTTCTTATATTTCTCTCTTTCTCTCTCTTTTTTTCCCCAGGTAGGTTTACAGAGAATTACAGAGAAAAGGACAGCTCCCTAGTTTGATTGAAAGGGGGTGGGGGTGGCTCCTGCATCCTGAGGAGCTGAGTTGGGAGAATACAGAGGGCCCCCTCACCGTGTGCCCAGTGCTTGGGCCTGCGGAGTGAGTTACTGTAGCCTTGCAGACCATCACTTACGTGATGTCATGTAAGTAACAAAGTATGTGGATTTCATTTTAAAAAATTTGCCTGGGGATGTCTGCTTTTCATCATCAGTACATACAGAATATTTCCATAGTTGAACCCTCAGTGAAGTGGTTTATAAGGAGCAGGTGATTAAAAATCTCCAATTAAGTCATAGAAACTTAAAGCAATAACCTGTGATCATTTGCGCCAGAAAAAAAAAAATCATTTATGGGGAGTTATTTTTTACAAATGCAGTATTTGATATATGTAGACTATTTCTGATAGAGATTTCTCAAAGTACAAAACGCCAATTACCGCTAAGACCTGGCAACCAGGAGAGTTTCTGTGAGCGAGCTCAGAGCCCTCCCTAGATTAGCAAACGATGTCAGTGCTGTCACTTTGAAAGAGAAGGTTCCCAACCTCCCTGGAGAACAAAAAAAGAGGAAATTCAGGGGTGCGAGATTGGGGGGGTGCCCTAGTTTCCTATGCAGGAGGGATATTAGAACTCCTTTAGGCTGGAAATCGCACTTATAATTTGAGAAAATCCCTTCTTCTTCCAACCCAGGAGATTCTGATCACTTCTTTCCTTTCTGACCTTCCCCACTCCGATTTGAAAAGCATTCCCATTCTTATTGGGAAAGATGTATATCTCTCAGATATGTTGAGATGGAGAAAAAAGTTAACCATTAGTTTAAGCTTCTTGACTGATTTTTAAGATGAGAAAAGTAAGGCCCAGAGATGCTGTATAGAAGAAAACAGAACAAGTTTTCTTGCTCTGTCACAGCCCAAATTGAGCATTTCTGAGACATCAAGTCACAACCCTCATGTACTTGCCAGGTGACCAGGGATCCCCAACAGTCTAATACAAAAGAACAAAGACCACATTGTTGGTGAGGTGATCTGAGGAACCACATATTGTCATCCATGTAAATCCCATGACGTGCCGCAGGACTCAAGCGATCCACTGGACGTAGCAACTCCTTTTGCTGGGAAGTAGGTTGTTGGGGGATCAGCCTGCATTTGGTGCAGATGGGCTCGGGGATAGATACACTGTCTTCTCCAAACACCATAAAGCAGCTTCTCTGGAGACTTCTGGTTCACTCCTGACTCTGGAGGCCTTTGCCCCTAAGGCCATTCTCTCTGCTCCTCTGGGCCTTTACCTATGGCCGTCGGTTCAGCTTCTAGGCACCTCAGCAATTCAGAAAAGGAGACTGCCTGCACCCACATGACCAAAGCCGCGGATGACATCACTTCTCAAGACTGCGGCTGACAGCAAGGCCTTGGTGTCACCTCGTGGAGGAGACAAGCTGAGAAGCCCGGCTTCTAAGTAGCCCCTGCTGGGTGATGAAGTCTTGATAGGGGAATGCACTCCCCCCTGAGACTTATCTCTCACCCTTTGGAGGGCACGCTCCCTAATAAGCTGCCTGAGATGGACAGTCGAGACAAGGAACTCCTTTCCAGTGAGTCAAAACATCTGGAGTGATGGTGCTGGATTACGAGGCAGCCCCGCCAGAAACCCCTTTCTTCCTTCCTAAACCCAAATTCTCAAGTGAAGTGGTTTATAAGGAGCAGGTGATGGCGGCAAGGAGGTGTTAGTGATGGAGGCTCGGCCAGAGAGCAGTCTGGCTCCTGGGGGAGGAAGGAGTAGAGACCCTCTATCTCTGAAACAACAATGCCCAGCATCCTCCCCAAGGCACCCGGAGGCTGATGGCAGCTGCCTCTCTGGCTCGGAGGTCGTGGAGGGCGTGGCTTCTAGGTGAAGGGTCTTGTCTATTTCTGATACCCCTCAGTTCAAGACCAGTCTTATCGAGATGTCTGTTGCCATTTGAAATTTCCAAATTTTAAATGTAACGGTTGCTCCAACAGCTCCTGCACGGGCCTAAGAGAGTCATGAAAAGTTTCACTTTCTTCCCTGAAAATGAGGTGTGGTTCTCTTCCCCCTCCCCCCCCCCCCCCATCCTCGCAACCCAGGGACTCCTAATATAAATGTGTATTATCACCATATGAGGCAGAATATATCTCCCTCCACCACTCCCTCATTCGTCCAATCAGATTAAACAGACTTGACCCAGAG
The DNA here is from genome assembly GCF_014108235.1 of Myotis myotis. Classification (NCBI taxonomy): domain Eukaryota; kingdom Metazoa; phylum Chordata; class Mammalia; order Chiroptera; family Vespertilionidae; genus Myotis; species Myotis myotis. The sequence goes on along the minus strand of NW_023416321.1, from coordinate 21,649,862 downwards.
GTCATTTGAGTTCTCCAAGTTCTTTGTGGTTACTTTGAGTTAGACTTTAAGACAATTTGCTAGGACAGTTGCTGGTAGGATCAGTGAAGCTAAGCAGCATGATCACTATGACTTGATGGTTCCAAGCAGGCAATTATGTTATTGTTCAAGCTTCAGGCCTTCTGTGGAGAGACTTTTCTCTTGGATTCAGTCTCACTTTTGAAAAGGTGATTTTCACAAAGGCACCCAAAACAGGGGGCTTCTGCCCAAACCATAACACTGACATCACCTTTAGCCAAGGTTTTCATTCCCCAGCCTACATGCCTTCCTTCCCCTTGCTGTGCTTCTGTAAGAAAGAGATGTGTTCACTGGAACATGTTCCCACCATTTTTAAAAATATATTTTATTGATTTTTACAGAGAGGAAGGGAGAGGGATAGAGAGTTAGCAACATCGATGAGAGAGAAACATCGATCAGCTACCTCCTGCACACCCCCTACTGAGGATGTGCCCGCAACCAAGGTACATGCGCTTGACTGGAATTGAACCTGGGACCCTTCAGTCCGCAGGCCGATGCTCTGTCCACTGAGCCAAACCAGTTAGGGCTGTTTCCACCATTTTGTTTGGTTTATTCATTTATTCAACAAATGTCTTTAGGCACCAACCATGTGCCATGGGAGCCTTCCTGGAGAAATGATTGCTTGAACCAAGTCTTGAAGGACAAGTGGGAAGCAGCCAGGCAGCAGGGAAGAGGGAACAGCATGGACAAAGTCCATGGACAAGAGAGGTCAGAGCGCAAACAGAGCTTCATTTTGTTCAGAAAGGCCAGGATGTGGCGCATAAATAGGAGCTGAAGTGGGAGAGACAGCAGGCTGATCTTGAGGCATTGTGTGTCATGGTAGAGAGCCTGCAGTCTTTGGGGTGCTCTGTGGAGTTTTAAGAAGGTGATATGGTCAGATATGTGTCTCAGAAAAACCTCTTCAGTTACAGTGTGGAAAATGGATTGAAATGGGAGTGAGACTGGGTCCAGGAAAACCATCACGTACTGACTGTATTCATCTTGATGATGAGTGATGAATGTCTGCAGTAAGGCAGTGGTAGTTAAGAATGAGAGGAGGTGAGAATGTGAAAGGTCGGGGGCTCTGGGAGAGTCAAGGGCATAGCGAGTCCAGAATGTAGTAGAGAAGGTGGCATCTGGGAATATTATTCAAGGTCTGGTTGGGCAACTGAGTAGAAAGTGGTACCATTCCTAGAGAAAGAAGGAGGGGAGAATGTATGCTTACTTTGTAGCATGTCCAGTTTAGAAGCCCAAAGAACAACCTAGAGAGGGACCAACATCATACCCCTTGACTTTCTCTTTCTTAGCTTGGCCCATCTCTCGATCCTTGGTCATTTGTCCATGTGTGTGTGAATGTGTGTATGTATGTATGTGTGTGTGTGTGTGTGTGTTGTATGTATGTGTATGCACACGTGCACACCGGAGGGGGAGAGAGGAGGCATGTGGAAACTCTCAACATCCAAGCAACATTAGCATAAACCCTCCTGTTGAGATTATTTCCAAAATTTGACCAGATGTTTAAGCAAATTAACAAATGATTAAAGTGGCAGTCGGCAAAGACCTAGGCCCCTGTAGGGGTAGGCGAAGGAGCAAGGCCACAGAGGGACCCAAGCCCAGGTGTTCTCGCTAGAAAGGTCCGTGTGGTGCAGGTCCCCAGTGGCTGATGGGCAGAGATAAAACAGGGCGAGCCGAGTCTGACAGAGAAGATGAAATCGGGAGTCTAGAAAAATCACAGATGTTTGTGTTCCTTCTGAAAGTAACTTCTGCTCAGTGGCTAGGCTTTCAAGAACGTTTTACTCTATCCATTGTTGGTAACATATTCCCACTTTTCGGTATAGTGGAGTGTTTCATCTCTTTAAAAGACTGCCTCTAAATAGTCGAGAGAGAATAATATCAAAGAAGGACCACTGATTAGCACTGTGCCATGGTCTGCATGCAGGTTAACAGTCTGGAGACTGACACGGCTACACCCTCCAGCTTCATTAGGAGCTCACGGTGGAGCCTCCAGCAAGTCACTTACCCTCTATGGACCTTTGCTTTCTCCTGAAAAGTGAAGGAATGTATCCTAACAGGTTTTTAGGGTCCCTGCAAGCACTGTTATTCTGTATCTGTGTCCATTTCTGATTTGAAAAGGCCATAAGTCTTGCTTAGAATGGCAGATTCTTCTCCATCCCCAAAGACACGGGCCTGGACATCAGCAAAATACTTCAGTAAATTGTACTTCCCAGCACAGTTGGTGCCTGGCGTGTGGCAGGGCTGGAAGATTGCCACAGAGACACTCACGGCAGCCCTTAACCCATCAGGGTACATTCAGAATGTCAGGCTTAAAAATCAACTATCCACACCACCACCCCCAAAAAGTCAGCTTCCTAGCAAGCCTCATCCAGAGCCTGCATCCCTTATTGATCTGCCAATAAAAATAAAACAAAATGTAAAGGACGTTGACGTCTAGTATGTGGGAACTCTCCCAAGTGTCCTGCCCATGCCAGCACTGGCTCATTTTAGCATCTTCATCCTCCAGGTGTGTTCAGCTTCTAGCTCCAATTCTCTACCCTGAGAATAATGATGACTGCCCCCCTGCCTTTCCAGGCTACTCCCAAAAGGGGGTCAGATCCAGGGCCCCCCAAAGGAAATGTCCCACAACCTCTGAGGTGGCACTCACACTCCATCAATTTCTGTGTCTCCAGCTATACTCCCCCTCTCCCATCTCTCTCTCCCGTCAGCCCTCTCTCCCCTTGCATGGAAACAGAGCTCAGTGTCCTGAAATGCAGGCTACCTTCTAGTTAAAAGTAGTCACGCATCATAATGTAACACTTACCTTGCAAAAGATGGGATTCTGATTCAACCTGGGAGACGTATTTGAATGAATTCGTTCATGACAAATTCATGGCAATTTCATAGCATTCTTCAGAGGGCTTGGGGTTCTCTTTAATACTTGTACCACATATATGGGGCAGTTAACACATAGCAAGATATTTATTTCGCACAGAGATATCAGAGATCCAGAGAGGCTTAGTGACTTGCCTGTGGTCACACAGCAAGTGAGTGATCAGCGAGGATTGGGAACCGTCCAGGTGGTAATGAAACTGAAATGTTTTGGCTCTGACAGAAGAGTTCAGCCTAAAGATGTTGGTCTGAGGCAGGGAGTGCAGCTTAGCCTTCAAGTCCCATTGCTCTCCCACGAGAACTGTATTTTCCACTCCTGAATTTTATTATGACAGGTTTTTAAAAAAATGACTTAAAATTTATGTGTATGTACGTGCATGAAAATATGTAGCTGCTCACAGATACATATATAGAAGATGAAAGAGAAAAATGGACAACTTATAATTACAGATATTTTTGTTCATCTGGTATCCAGATGATCTCCCTTGATTCTGACAGTTTTGACAAATCAGTTTATTAAAATTGTAAATGTAACCCAGAGCTGTTTAGTACAGTACTAAGCAGAAGGTGCTTTCTCCTCACATTATATTTTGCTGTCGCATTATTAGAACTAGGTAGGGCTTACACTTAGCGGACAAAGCAGCCTGTCTTCCACGAGAAAGATGTATCTTCTCTGTTGGTTTCACTGTCCTGAGACCCTAAGGATATTTTCTTCGAGCTTTGACCTTGACCAGGCACAGAGATGCCTGTTCCTCATGTCCCTTCTTCCCCTTCAACCCCACCCCCCCCCCACCCCATCCCTTCAGCTTCAGGTTTCTAAAGAGAAATTGCAAAGAGAAAACTTGCTCCCTAATACCCCAGCAGGCATTGTTCAGGGAGCATTTGGGGGAGGAAATCATCCGCAAGGCAAGTTTCAATTTGGGGCCTATAAATCCATGGTGCTAAGTAACAGATCTTCACTGTAAACACTTCGGGAAAGTGTGTAGCAGCAAAAAGTAATAGTGTGGGGCCCTGGCTAGGTAGCTCATTTGGATAGAGCATCATCCCGCACACCAAAAGGTTGAGGGTTCGATTCCCCATCGCGGGTTCCATCCCTGGTTGGGGCTCGTACGGGAGGCAACAGATGGGTGTTTCTCTCTCACACTCACATCCCCTTCCTCTCTCTAAGTATGTCCTCGGGTGAGGGCTACAAAAGTGATCTGTGGGAAGACAAGATGGAAATAGTGAGTGCTGTCATAAACAGAGAGGAGACATTTACAAAAGTGGACCTCTCTTTACGCAGTACAGTCACTGTAAATGGGGGGAGGGGTGGGCGGGGGCGGGGGGGGGCAGGATGAATGCCTTTTTTCCATCAACTGCCATAGAAAGCCCAGGGAGTCTTTTATTTCGCATCTGAGTGGCTTCAGTTGACAGTATGTTCTACCACTCCGATTTTTGTCTCTCCAGGTTTCTCTTCCCCATCACTCCTAGTCTCTGCCCATAAGTCATTTGTAAACAAGCATATATATATATATATATACACACACACACATATATCTGTGATGGGTCATCTTCCTGCCATGAACTATTTATTGGTAACTCGTAAAGCCTATGGACCCCTTCTCAGAGTATTTTTCAATGTATAGAACATAATTATTAAAATATTTCCTATGCCCACAAATATATAATAATGCATACTTATTTTTTTCCACATATTAAATAACCAGACCTGATCATTACTATAATTTCTGTCAGAATGTGTATACACCAGGGGTCAGCAAACTGCAATCCACGGACTGTTTTGTAAATAAAGTTTTATTGGAACATGGCCATACTCACTCTCCAGTGGTTCTCAACCTTCTGGCCCTTTAAATACAGTTCCTCATGTTGTGACCCAACCATAAAATTATTTTTGTTGCTACTTCATAACTGTAATGTTGCTACTGTTATGAATTGTAATGTAAATATCTGATATGCAGGATGGTCTTAGGCGACCCCTGTGAAAGGGTTGTTCAACCACCAAAGGGGTCGCGACCCATAGGTTCAGAACCGCTGCTCTAGGCCATACTACTTACTACTTTCATGTTTTTGCAGCAGAGTGAAATAGTTGGACTGAGATTGTTTAGCCCTCAAAGGCCAAAATATTTGCCATCTGGCCCTTTACGGAAAGTTTCTAAATCCCTGGTGTAAATTGCAGCAATAGTAATATGTCATAAAAATGCTGATTTCCATAGGTGACAATCACAGGTACTGCTGACCGTTGCCTACATTCATAATTGATATAAGTGCTAAACTTCAGTTAGAGGTTAGTGAAAATATCAGTAGGATTTTTTTCCATCCAACTCCACGGACGACCTGAATTCTATCCCTGGCTCCCTTGGGGACATGTGGATCCCTGGTTAGTAACCTCTGAACGGGATTAGAATTAAAAGAACCTCTCAGCAGAAAGAAATGACTTTTTGACAGTGTGGAAAATCTGGTCCCTTTCCACCCCTCTCACACATTGGTATGTTGCAATTTCATATTTTCATATAAGGAATTTTTAAGTGGTAAATGAAAAAGAAGCCCTAACCGGTTTGGCTCAGCGGATAGAGCGTCAGCCTGCGGACTCAAGGGTCCCAGGTTCGATTCTGGTCAAGGGCATGTACCTTGGTTGTGGGTACATCCCAGTAGGGGGTGTGCAGGAGGCAGCTGATCGATGTTTCTCTCTCATCGATGTTTCTAACTCTCTATCCCTCTCCCTTCCTCTCTGTAAAAAATCAATAAAATATATTTAAAAAAAGAAAAAGAAGCCAGATCATCCCTAGAATTAGGTGCATCGGAGCCACTTTGGGCTCTTTATTACCATCCTGGCCATGGCAATACCGCCCAACATCTTGCTGGGGAAATGTCATTTCTGTCAGCTGATCCTCAGAAGAATCTGAGGTTCTCTGCACATTCGATCAGCTCCTGCCCGCTGCCCACCCCACTCTTGCCTCACCAGGGGAAAGAGCCAGAACTCCCCCCTGCCCACTCCCAGGCTTCTCCCGTCCTCTCTGCTGGGTAACTCGCTGTTTCTCCTCTCATCTTCTCTTAATGTGACATCAAGACATACCATGGGATCTGACTTGGCCATTTCTGTGGCTATGATGTCATAGTCTCCAGAGACAGCCTCGAGTATTCAGCAATAACTCATGTCCACTTAATGTGAAAATTGGTGCCATTGAATAGCATCTTCAACATGCTAACCACACCATTCCAATAATGAAATGCAAATTTTTCTTCTTTTTCAGTGGGGTCACTGTTAGACTCTTGAGGAATGGAATATTCTCTTTATTGTGAATTGAGAACTGGAAATAACGATGCAGAGTTTGCTTAGATGAATTTTAAACCGTCTCTTTACCTTAGAGCCTGAAGCTATTGTATTTAATCCTCACAGCGGACTCAGAAAGTCCATATCATTGTTATTCCCTTTGTAATGCTAAGGAAGCTAAGATATAGAGACTTTAGGTTACGTTGGTAAGTGGCAGGGTTCCAGAATTCATGGTGTGTGTTTTTCCAGCTTTGGCAGAAAAGATACTTTATACGACTCTTTATTTGTAGGATCAGTTATGGGCCCTGGGTGTCTTTTTATCTAAGAGAATCCTGTAGTAGCTCAAACTCTGTATAGAAAGGCAGTGAAATGGAATCATTCTGACTATAGACTCAGGATCTAGATCACTTCCTAAGTTGCTCATCTCTGCATTAAGGGCTTTGGGAGAGCCCAGCCAGCATGGCTCAGGGGCTGAGTGTAGACCTCTGAATCAGGATGCCACTGGTTAGGGCACATACCCAGGTTGCAGGCTTCAAGGTCCCTTCACCTTCAAGAAAGCATGGTGGGCCCTAACCGTTTGGCTCAGTGGATAGAGCATCAGCCTGCAGACTCAAGGGTCCCAGGTTCGATTCCGGTCAAGGGCATGTACCTTGGTTGCAGGCACATCCCCAGTAGGGAGTGTGCAGGAGGCAGCTGATCGATGTTTCTAACTCTCTATCCCTCTCCCTTCCTCTCTGTAAAAAAAAATCAATAACATAATTTTTTTTAAAAAAAAAAAAAAAAAAGAAAGAAAGAATGGTGGGCCTGGCTGCGGTGGCTCAGTGGTTGAGCGTCGACCTGTGAGCAGGGCAGACACATGCCCACGTTGTGGGCTCGATCCCCAGTGTGGGGCATGCAGGAGGCAGCCGATCAATGATTCTCTCTCATCATTGATGATTCTTTCTCCCTCTCCCTTCCACTCTGAAATCAGTAAAGATATGTGTGTGTTTTTAAAGGACTTCAGAGAGAACCCTATCTGCAAGACCCCTTCCAGTGCCGCGTAACCCTCTGTGGTCCTCGAATATTCAAGGCAAAGGCTGGCTGAGGAAGCCCGATGTATGTGAGCACCCCAGCTCCCCAGCCGGGCCCTCATGTTGGCCGTTAAAGGCAAGGGCTGGCCTGGCAACGGGACCTCTGAGCTGGACCGGCCGGCACCGCAGCCATCGTCCTGTGTGAACAGCTCTGCTGATACAGCAAAGCTGGGGCTAGTATTGATTTTTCAAGTAAGATTTGAATGTCATCTATTGAGACAAAATGAAGAGGATGTAGATGGAGCCAGAGCTGCGCCCTGCTGCAGAGGCCCGGGCCATGGGTATCTTCTGAACGGCCTAGGACAATGCAGTCCCTCCTCCGTGAGGGCGGGGGGAGACTGTAGGCAAGGGCCTGTGTGGGGACACAGCAGCAGCCTGGAGCCTGGGGGCTGCCAGAGACGCACCCAGTGGGTGAGAGGGGACGCAGGGGCTTCGCCGAGCAATTAGTGCCGTAGGTTCGATGGAGTTTGGATGCTGATCTGGATTCAGCCCCATCTCGGCTTGGCTTCCGAGACGGAGATTTGAACTGACAGCCTTACCACCTGTTGTTAATTGGACGTTGGTGCTTTCTCTTCCTGCTGTCACTGCTCATTACTGTCCTTGGCTTCTTTCTAAGGGAGCGAGGACAGTGGGGAGTGACCGGCCCGCAGGAGGGGGGCCCAGGTGCTCCTCCTCTCTTCCATCGCCTGTCTCTGGCTCTGCATGGATTGGGGCAAAATCGGTGTTTTCATCCTCTTTTGTCACACCGGGCTGTGGTTTTCTGCTGACCTTTCCGACTCCCTCCTGAACGGCAGAGCTGGGAAGTCATCTCGGTGATCTCGGCACCGGGTTCTGTGCCTGGCACTAGGTAGGTGCTCAGTAAAACTCGCTGGATGGCTGGGTGGAAGGTGGGCGTAATTTTCCCAGCCTGACCCCTCCTAACCGTGCTCCATGCCCCACAGCGCTATTGTTGTCCTTTTCTGATCGGAGCCTATTGCGCCAGCAACCACCATTCCAACAAAACTAGAAATACAGGGGTCATCTTCACCGCGGCCTCCTCCACACAGAGCAACGATTCCTGCTCATTTTTTTTTTCCATCTGAAAGTTCTCAAACCTGTCCTTTCTCCTTTTCGTTCCTGTTGCCACCACCTGGTTCAGTGCCTCATTACCTGGTCCTCCTGTCTTCCCTTATCTGCCCGGTGCTGCTGCAGCTGGGGCCCTGCCCTGCCCGCCCGACGCCTGCCAGAGGCTCCCTGTTCGCCCAGGGCAGAAAGCCCAGGCTCCTGAGCGTGGCCTACAAAGCCTCCCTCTGTAGCCACAGTTCTGACCACTTCCTTCCTCGGTTTTTATGCTTCAACATCACCAGGATTCTCATAGTTTCCCATGAGTCATAGTATTCTATGCCTGGAGTGGCCCTCTCACTTTTGCCTTTTGTCTTCTTAGTCTTACTACAGACTCAGCGTGTATGTTGCTTCCTCTAGAAAGCCTCATCTGAAGGAAGGTCAGGCGGATAGATGGAGGGAGGGCGGGAGAAAGGGATGGGAGGAGGAAGGGAATCGGGGGAAGTAAGTACGTACGTAGGTAGGTTGGTAGGTTACATCTCCTCTGGGCTTTCATAAAACTCTGTGCACACTCAAGGTACCTCATACAGGTAGACACTTCCATAGGGTATTGAGCTTCCCACATGTCTCTCCGTTGCCTACTATCCTCAAGTTCTCTCCATTTCCTAAGTTTTTATTCTTGTTAGGATAAAAGCAACAGGTAAAGGTGGCTCTTCTTAAGAGGGTGGCCATTATTACAGACCCTGTCCCTCTAAAGACTGAGTGAACTGAGCTACACGGCCAGGTCTTAATCATCTCTTGGTGGCACGTCAGCTTTTTCCTGGGCTTAAGTAGGACAGTTATTTCTAACCAGTTACACAATGAAAGAAACTAGTCATTGGTCATTTCCTGGCATCAGCTCTTCCAGGAGCAGCTCTGGGTCCTTAAGCCAGGGTGGCACTTGAGCCTCCAGGCCAGTGGCTCAGCTCCGGTGACTCTCTCAACGCTGACAGTGCTTATCAGAGGGTCGTTCTGCTGAGTCCTTGTGGGGTTGTTGTTGTTGTTGTTGTTGTTGTTGTTGTTGTTTTACTTCTTTCCCCATAAGCCACTGACTCAGAAGAGCCGGACTGAAGCTCAGGCCCTAGCGCGGGTGGGGCTTGGGTTGGCACTTCCTGAATGTCGGTTCCCATCCCACCGTCACGAAGAGTAGACTGTGCTCTACCTCAGCCATCTAATTCCTCTGGGACTGATCCCAGAAGGAAAATTTGCTTTTGGGGGGAACAAAAATCCAACCTGTAATTTTCCCCCACTTTCCCCTCTCTACTTTTACTATCATTTATGTGCATTTTACCCAAGTTCTTTGAGAGGCATCTCAGAGAACACTAACCCGTCCTTTCTTTCTCTAGTTGCATTTCCCACAGCTGTAAGTATAATGAATGTTGAATTAACTTCCTGTAGCCTCTGGTCAATAGTAAGTGGCCCCTTTTAATTTTTTTTCCCAGTTCTATTATGATATAACTGGCATATAATATTGTGTAAGCATAAGGCGTACAACATAGCGATCTGACATATGCATATATTGGGAAGCGATGGCCACAACGAGAGTAGTTAACATCCATCGCCTCACCCAGTTACAATTTTTCCCTTGTATGATCTACTTTTAAGATCTACCCTCTTAGCAACTTTCAAATACAGTATTGTTAACTGTAGTCATCATGGCCTCATTAATAAATGGTCCCCTTTACGCGTCACCTTCTGTGTCTGAGATTGACCCGGATAAAATAGCGATAATCCCAATCTCCCTCAGTGGGATTTTGTCCAAAAAAAAAATGAGTACGCAGAAACAAAGGGACCACATAAATCCCAGAAACGACAGAGAGGCCTCTAGTTCCATGTCCCCGTGCCCTGTGCTGAGTTACTTTTTCCCCTTTTCAGTGTTCTAGAAGGGATTCTGTTCCTGACAAAAGACTTCATAGCCAACTTGCTGGAAAATAACCAAATTAAAAGTATTCACTTCCAACTCTCACTCATTTTTGGAACACCTTCTATTAGGCACGTGTATGTGACCTACGTACAGGGCATAGCAACGCATCCAATGTGTGGTTACAGGTGTCACACAGTTCTCTGCACAACTCCAAATGACGTACCTTTATGCTGTTGAGACTTAAAGTTTCCAAACATGAATTAACTTGATCAGATAAAGAACATAGTTCATTCACCCGGTGAAATGTTGCTCAGTGGTTAGAGCGCTGGCCTGCACACCGAAGGGTCACAGGTTCAATTCCTGGTCAAGGACATGTCATGTACCTGGGTTGCAGGTTCTTCTCCCACCCAGGTCGGGGCACATGCAAGAGGCAGCCAATCGATGTGTCTCTCGCATATTCTTTCTTTCTCTCCCTCTCTCTCTCTCTCTCTCTCTCTCTCTCTCTCTCTCTCTCTCACAAAATTAATGGGCAAAATATCCTCGGGTGAGGATTAGCAACAACAACAAAAGAACCTAGCTCATCCAATTACCGTCTGCTTTATGTATTTAGCTGTGTGTGGGCTCCTTAAAAGGGGCCTGGGAACCAGGGTCAGAACTAGACCGGCCAGGCAGTGAAGTTTATGCATCACTGTGCTATAAACAACAGTGTGGGTACCAGTGGCCAAGCCCTGAGAGCGTGGCTGAGGATGTGGGGACTCCCGGTGTTGTTGTTTATGCCATTTGGTAAATATTTCCACTCCAGCCCTCAGCTAGCTGATGGCATTTCATTTTACAGCCCATCATGATGATAGGAACCAACCCCAGGAAAACATCAACAGGCCGTTATAAACCATAGTGTTAGGGGATGAATGTGACCCCAGAGACCTCCACTCCGTCCACCCCCCATCCTTCACACACCCCCTCTCCACTCCCTTTCGTGTTCAGTGAATTTCTTTAGCCAAAGTGGTTGCCATGGCTCTTGGGTCAAAAGGAGGATATTTGGAGGGATTTTTCTAAACACTCGCATATAAATGTTGAGAAATAGGACTCTAAAAAGTAGGAGTCATACACAGACCCCAGCCCTTCTCAGTGAGTAAGACAAAAGGCAGCACTATCTATAAATACAGCGCCGTGAGTTCAAATGAGTATTGGGGGGTGGGGAGAGTGGTCAGTGACATGGAGCATGCCTTCTCCTCCCGCTAAACACAGCCTCCTAAGACATTTTCCATTTTTGAACAAGGAAACAACAATTACATTTTAAGTTGCATTGGTTAAGAACAGAAAAATATAACTTGGCCTGAGTCCCCATCCTGGCCTTTGGAACGGGTTGGTCTGTAACACCACACTAAGTCTGTTTTCTATCAGTGATTCCTAGCCAGCTTATTAAACAGATTTATACAATGAAAGAATCTAATAACAGAAACATTCACCTCCTTTATTACTTGGCATTATTTATGGTTGGAGTTTTTTTTTCAGCTACTTTTTTTATGCACCGGAATCTGGCAACATTATACTTAGAAAGTTTGTGTACCGCAGCCTGAGTGGGTTGGGGGAGTATTGGAGGTGACCCCTCTGTCCCACCTTGTGGGCTCCCCCACCAGGGACGCCCACGACCTGCCCGTCCCGTCCTCTGAGTGTTCTCAGCATGGAATCCTGCTTCCTTGTGGAGTCCGTGCTTCTAACCAAAATAAGGATTGACCCCCACCCCCTCTAAGAAGTCATGCTTCTTTCAGCCCTGAGTTTAGCAACAGGAGAAAAAGAGAACCTTAGCCTGTGTGAGAATGCTTATAGTGAAATTAGATAATTTGTGACTGATGTGCAACTATCCATCAAAATGTTCAAGATGGAGCTCTGGCTGGTGTGCTCAGTGGTTAGAGTGCCAGCCTGCACACCAAAGGGTTTTGGGTTAGATTCCCGATCAAGGGCATGTCCCTGGGTTGCAGGTTTGATCCTGGGCCCAGTTGGGTGCATGCAGGAGGCGACCAATGCATGTGTCTCTCACACGTTAATGTTTTCCTTTCTCTCCCCACTCCCTTCCGGTCTCTCTAAAAACCAATGGAACAAACATCCTGTGGTGAGGATTAACAAACAAAATTTCTTTTTTTTTTTTTTTCAAGATGGAATCTGTTTCTTTTCTCCTCATTCATTCCAGGGTGAGGAGGGAGTGCGGAGAGGTAGGGGAAATGTTTTGAGAAAACTGGTGTGGGGAGATGAGAACACAGGAAGACTAAACTCTATAGCATCCCTCCCCAAATTGCCCTTGTTAGGGGAGGTAGCCTGGGGCCACCTGGAGGGTATAACTGGACCTGAAGTGGGTATCAGATGGGCTTTGGCGTGGCCAGTGTGGCCCCGACCCCGCCCTGCCTCGCTTTCCCTCTGCTTCCCAGCTTCATCCTATCCTGAGAGAATATTCTGATGTGTTCGTTTTCCCTGGAAAGGAACAGCTCCATCTCAGAAAGGTATTTCCCCCTCTACCCAAGGGCGTCCCTCTCCCAAGAGAAGACATTCGTAAGGCTCTCTCTCTGAGCAGCAAGTGGAGCGAGCGAGGTGATCCTCCAAGAGCTGGTTTTGGATCGTGAAGCCACCGTTGTGGGGAGGTGGTGGCTTGTTTGGGGGTTCATGGGTTGAAGAGAAAGGAGATGGTAAGGGGGACACAGGGAGCGTCCCAGGAATCCACACCCCCTTGTAAGAAGCAGTCCATGAAGTCAAATGGGAATTTGGGAAAGGTAGCCATGAACACCTGCGAACAAGAACATCGGTGGTTAGAGCCGAAGGTATAAAATTAAGGGAAAACTTATGCTTAAAGCAGTTTTCCTTCGAAAAACGACAGCATTTACTTACCACCTGAATAAGGAAGCCATATCCCAGTTATGTGGCAGGAACTAGTCCATATGGTTAATAATCTATATATATAAAAGGCTAATATGCCAAGTGTCCCCTTGGGAGTTCAACCAGGAGTTCGATAGCTCACTATGATATGCGCTGACCACCAGGGGGCGGCACGGAACATGGTGGGCGACCAGCAGCAATGGTGGGGTGCTGAGGGAGCGAGGGAAGGGAGGTGGGGGAATCTGATTGGCCCTGCTTACCAGCCAGGCCTAGGGACCCTACCAGTGCACCAATTTTGTGCAGCAGGCCTCTAGTAATAAATATAAGAATTCAGAGGTTAATGAACCTAGTTCTGGTTCTCAGTCATCTGTGGGAATTGCCATGGGTTTGCCAGGTGAATGGGTCAAAGAGATCACATTTCTTCTTCTTCTTCCAGATTCCCAGCCCTTCCTCCCTGCTCTGTCTGAGCTCCCATACCTTTGACCCACCAGTCCCTATGTTGAGGGGCCTTATGAATAATCTGGATGAGAGCACTGTAGAACTCTCAAATCTCTCTCTGGGCTGCACCAGAAACCAGCATTTCCCCTGAGCCCTGGCATTAAGTTAAGCCATGAACCCAAAATTAGGAGTGTAGGAGGCATGAGGAGGAAGAGGCCTCCGTGTCCTGCCCTCCAAAACTAAATCTCATTCTATCTAAACAGATCATTCTAGGGGCAAATAATGTCAGAGAAAAAGGGTTCCGATTCTGTCAGCCCGTGTGGAAGGTAGAATGAAGAAGAGGGAAGGCTTTGTTCCAAGTGGCTTCTGAGGATCTTCCAGATCAGTGGTGTTAGTTTAGCTCAGCAGATAAGAACATGGAGTCTAGAGTAGTCCATATCGCCTTCTATTCCCAACTCTGCCTCTTCTAGCTATGTGACCTTGGGCAAGTTGCTTAACCTCTCTGTGCCACAGTTTCTTCATCCATAAAGTAGTTTACCTACATCCTAGGGTTGTTGTGAGGATCAATGAGTTAACATTTGCAGAACACTTAACATACTGCCTGCCCACCACACAAAAAATACTGCCTGGCCATAAATGCCATATAAGCATTAGCTAGTATTGTCACATATTTTGTGTGAATGTACATAAATGCGATATATGTATATCCTTTTTTTTTTCTTATTTGAGCTCATACTATATGGAGGGCCTAACTTGCTCTACATATCAACATATATTGAAGTTTATTTTATGACATTGATTTAAATATCAACTTTCTTTTGAGAAATTTTTATAACCAACCCCATCAGAGATTACAGACTCTCTGTAGTAGATTGGACCTTAACTGTGGCTGATGGAGTTATATCCTTCAAAGTCCAAATTTGGGATCTCTAGTCAGGCTGTTTGGTTTGGAAAAACTTTAGATATTTGTTTTTTAAATCCATATTAGGACACATTATTCTCTGTTTGAAGAACTTGGCGTGTGCTAATTTCTAGGCTGCTTGAGGAACTTGTAGGTAAATTGCTGCTCTTAAATCCTTCTGAAATATAGGGCGGAAGGGAACTTGGCCTCCTGTGTTTAAAAGATACATGTTCAAGTCAAAGTGTTGGGGCAAATAGGTGTCTTCCCAGCTCAGCCATGTAAGACCTGCCCTTCTCTAGACCTTTGTGGTTTCTGGGAGTTCTGTTAGAATCAAAAAGGGGGATCTTTTGATCTGCTCCTTAACTGTGGGGCCTGGTTCATCATTAAAAGGTGGTCTCTCTGAATCACCCCTTAGAACAGTGGATCTGGATTCTACACTTTAGGGTTCCTGGATATCTGGGGAGGTATCCATTAGGCAGGCCTGTCCAAGGACATGGAAGGGAATAAGGAGAAAGAGGGTGTCAGCCCAGGTGGGCTAGCAAGTCTCGTGGATGCCAGGTCTCCCACAGGCAGATGCCCTGTGCAATCCACATCTGCTGCTTAAGAGGCTGGCGTGTTGGCACACCCCAAAATGACACTGACCTTGGCCATGCTGTCGGGATAATTGGACTTTCAAGATGAACTGCCCGAACAATCTCCCCACTGTGGCTGGCACAAACGGGCTTTTCTTTAGCAGCAGACGTCCACGTCTTCTCGATCCAACTTTTTTTCCTTGAACAAACATATGTATTGTGGCCAGTGCAAGGAAAATCCCACTCATCATTTTGTTCTGGGTTGTTTCTGTCCTGGGACAATAGTCCAGTGTGCCAGGGGCCCTTGGAAATCTGGTTTCCAAGCCCGGGTCCAGTTCGTCAATCTCCTTGGAAGACCCTACGGCCAGGAAGCCATTGGTATTGCCGAAGGACCTCCCACCGCCACCAGTGGCATCACTGGCTTTGTCTCGGATTGGCTTTGGTTTCTGTTGCCAGAGAGAGCGCTTCAGCGAGAGCTCGAGGGTCAGCTCTGAATTTATTAGGAAAATATTCCAAGTCAAAGAGCTTTCTCAGTGCCTGTCTTTTCTCTTCATTACCTCAATGGGCATAACGCAGGATTCGCATCCTCCTTTGAACATCGACATGGCTCAGGTAGAAGAAGTGTGTTTGCAAGCACTGCCGACAAGTAAGCAACCTTATATATATATGGATTTCAGAGAGGAAGGGAGAGGGAGAGAAAGATAGAAACATCAATGATGACAGAGAATCATTGATCAGCTGCCTACTGCACATCCCACACTGGGAATCAAACCCGCAATCCAGGCATGTGCCCTGACCGGGAATCAACTGTGACCTCCTGGTTCATAGGTCGATGCTCAACCACTGAGCCAAGCCGGCTGGGCTAAGCAAGCACTTCCAAGCGCTATGTGCAATGCGAGGCACTTCACATCTGGAATCTTGTCTGTCTCCTCAAAATCCCGAGTCTTTTTTATCACGGACTCCATGGGGATTGATCAAGAAACCTACTCTGTGTGAGGCATGGACCACATAATGAGGAATAAATCAGAAAGACTTGGTCCTCGCGGAGGTTGCCACTGAGTAGTGGAAGTGTTGTTCCCAGTGTAGAACTGTTGTTTCCATCGGAGAGGAGACCGAGGTTCAGAGAGTCATTACTTGCTCGAGGCCATGCAGCCTAGAAACGCAGAGCCACAATGCAGACGCCTGCCTGACTCCGTCGAGGGCCCTTCCACTGTGCCATGCTGCTTTCCTCCCGGAAGCTTCGTCTGTGGTTCCACTTAAAATGTGAGGAAACATCTGGAATATTAGTTTTCAACCGCATCTCAGACGCAGAAAGTGGAGCCCAAGGAATAGCCCCGTTGGCTCCTCACTGAGGGCGGGTAAGAGTAGAAAAGAATTGCTGATCGCAAGCATTCTGTTACCAGAATAACCCCACAGGAGAGGCCCGGCTGGACTGGGATTTGTGTGGGCCAGACGGTGGAGGGGATTTATTTCCAACGCTGGAGGACAGAGCTTGGCTCCCGGTCCAGCTCCGCATCCTCCCTGGAGCCCCGCTCGCCCGGAGGTGCGGCATCTGGACCAGGGCCTTCCGCGGGGCCGAGCTGCAGGGCCAAGGCGGTTAACGATTAAACAAGAAGCAGCCTTTGGCTCCAAACCTCATGGTGTGGGTTCCAGGGCACAGGATAAAAATATACAACTGGAAAGACAAGCTCCCAATTAAGTGGACCAGCTCGAGCAAGAGACGTTGCAATATGGTGTCGCCAGTGACCACACGCGGGCCTGCTGTCTCCTCGGACGCCCCGCTCTCCCCGCCCCATACTTAGTGTTGGCTCCGGGACCCTGTGGGGGACGCCCGCGGGCAGGACGCTGGCTTTTTCTCTTTCCCATTCAAACAAAAACTTGCTTGCCTTCCGCCCCGCGACTTATCTTGTGTCGTCTCAGAAGAGCAGCATCTCAGAACTGGCAGGGCCCTCGGAGAGCCTCCAGCCTGGTCCAGCTCCCTGGTTTGATGCTGTGGAAAGTGAGGCCCAGACAGGGGAAGTGACTTGGCCAAAGTCACGTTGTCACCTAGGGGAGTGGCAGGGGGAAGATTGACGTTTAGGGCGTCTGATGTCCCTATCATCACACCCACCCCCTCCCGCGTACAAAACCAGCACCATTTGGCAAGCTGCCCGTGGCACTTTTTTCCATTCCCCCAAACATAAGAAGGCTCAGCCCTCCTCCTCTGTTACAGGCACGGATACTAAGGCAGGGGGTGTAAGCGGCGCCCACAGAACGGACAAGAGCAGATGCCAGAAAGGGAACCACAGAATCCCAGCGAGCAGGCCTGGGCCCTCACCCTCTGACCGCATTCCCTCTCTAAGAACATGTGGTGGGAGGACCAGATTTGGCCTCCTCTGAGCTCCCAGCCTGCAGCAGCCCTCATGGCTCTGAGTTCTGGCTTCCCCTCGCCACTGGCTTGCCCTCTCCCCACTGCCTGGGACAACCTTACCACTTACAGTGACTTTGAGTCCTGCCAAGATAGGCCCAATCGTTACTTTCAGACTCGAGTTCTTGCCAAGCCCGAAATAGTAATTGCCTGAAGGATTCCAAAACGCCGGCTTTATCTGCCGCGGAGACTCAGTAAATCAAAACGCGGGTCTTATCTCTCCATTCTCTCCTCTCTGTTGTGTGGTCTCCTAAATGAAAAATGTGACCTCATTGCCCCAAACAGCTGGCCCGATGTTTAATTATTTCAGCTTGCTAACCTGATATGCGGGGCCAATAAATTGTACGCAGGGAGCAGAAAACGCTCTCTCCAGTCCCGGTCTCCTTTGTGAGAAATTGTTGATTTCAGCCACCAGAGGGAATTCCAGATTTGAGTGCGCTTCGCAGTCACTGTATTTGTCTGATGCTGGAATTGCTCTGCACCCATCTGAGGAGCAGTGTGCTCAGAAAACGCCTTTAATCCTCCCCCAGACATTCCAGCGGCGTGCCCTCCGCGCTCCCGTTCTGAGGCCCGGGTGGGCCTGCGGACCGGCTCCGTCTGACCCTCCTCCTGGGTGCTGTGCTCTCTCCTCAAGAGTCGCAGGTTAACGACAGAGTCAGGGGTACGAGCCAGGGACCTCAGTGATTCTCCCCAACCCTGAGCACTCTCCAGCCTCACCCCTCAACGCTCCCTCACGTGGGCCTGGATTCTGACCAGTCTCGGGCCCTTTGTCTCTGCTCATACCAGTCCCCTCGATGTCCCCTCACTCACCTCCTCACCTCACCTCCTCTTCCCTTCCACCGCCAGATGCCACCCGCTTCTCCTTCAAGAGGCATTTCAGGGGGCAAATCCTTTGTGCCGCCTTCTCTCTCCGTCAGCCCTTGGGAGACTCAGAGGTTCCCTGGCGGCCGGCCTTGCTCACCTGTCCGTCTCTCTGTCTCACCGAACTTCAGGAGTAGGACTTCATCTTCTCGTCTGCGAGTCCCTCACGCTCACATAGTGTCTAATCCATCGCAGGTGCTGAGCAGATGTGTGCTGAGTGGGAGGCATACTTTCAGGGAAAACCTGAGGATCTGAGAGCGGCAGAAGGTGCGATCATTGAGCTGTATATACTTCTTGTCCGATAAGAGAAAGGAAAAGGGGAAGGGAGGGAGGGAATAAAAAGGTCAATTCTCAGAAAAGAAACCCTGAAGGGGGTGGCCCCTTTCTCTTCTCAGTCAAACACCTGCCCCATTCCTCCGGGTAATATACAACAATTCCTGCCATTTAGGTTTATTAAATTAACAGTTTCAACTTAAATTATGTTTAGCTGTTTCCCCCTAAGGAATTCCTCACGTATGCGATCGATTGTGCAGGAAGCGAACTCCAGCCACTGCCAGGCCTTCGTGCAGCCGCTCCTGGGTGAACCAAGAGTCCTTTCCGCACCCGCCTCTGTGATACCGTTGGTCTGGGAGGCTCGTGGAACTTCTGCGGTGGGTTTAGCACGAATAAAACTGGCTTTTGCTGCTTTATTCCCCTAAAACCTCCAGGCTTCCTAAGCATAGTGTCTTCTCTCTGCGTTTAATATACTTGTGTGTTATGACCTTTCTATTGTACTTAGTGGTTTCCCCCCAGGTATTTGATTGATTTGTGCATTTTGGTGCCAGGCTTTTAGGAAGCCTTTGCTCCTTGCCTTCCTGCCACCCTCACAGCTCAGGACGAAGCCGAGGGGCCAGTGAGAGAGCCCACCCAGGGGTCCACAAAGAGCAGAATGTCATAGCAATGTGAAAGCAGCACCGCCTGAACAGTAGGCTGTGTGCTTTTATTCTTTCATTCATTCGCCTGCTGATCCTTTTGCTATCAGCAAAAAGCCCTTCTCACGTACCTGTTTATTTGTGGGCCTGGGTGAGGTCATCCTGATGAGCTAGACAGTTCCTGGTGCTGGGGCCGTGGACCAGGGAGGTCCCCCTCCTGATGGAGTGATGGGGACCGTAGGAAACGGCCCTGTGCAGAGGGCTGGGCTGGTAGAGCAGTAGCAGCAGGAGGGGCCACTGGCAGGGGGCCTCAGTGGCACATTGGGAATCCCCCAGACCCTTGGGTGGGGCCGGAGAGCGGGGACTGAGGGTAAGGCAGGGCCCTGTTTCCCGACACCTGAAGCTGATCGAGGCAGGAGGCGGTGCAAGTGTGGTGGGCTTGTCCTCAGGGAGGACAGAGCCTAGGTGTTCGGTCCAGTGTGGGAGGCGCCGGGTGGTCTGTCGAGGACAGGGGGCTGACGCTGACCCTCCTCCCTCCGCTCACCCCAGGGCAGGCTTGTTGAAGAACCTGGGTGAGGTCCGGGGGCGGAGGCGGGAGCAGCCGGAGGGAGCATGCCAGCTGGCCCTGACTGAGACCAGAACGCCCTGACCAAGCCGGCTCTGCAGGCCTGACCCGTCAGACCAAGTGGCAAAGGGACAGCGAAGGCAGCGCGGGTGCTGCGGGTGTCCCGGGAAGTGCAGGAAGCGGCCAAGCTCAGTCCTGCCTTCTGCTCCTGTCCTTCCACAAGTACATGGGAAGGAGGGTCTAGAACCCGATAAAGCATGCCCAGGAGAAATTCCTGCAGGTGGGATCAGCCCTTTGTTTAAGAACATGGCTGTGGCCAGCAGTTAGTCAGGTTTCTGCCGCTGAATTCTGCCCCTATTTGAGGCAGGAGTAGAGCTTCCAGGAGTAACTTTCTAATTGGAACCTCCCTTCTCGGCTCCAGGATGTGCAATCTCTACTCCTTGGTGGCATCTGAGCGCCAACATCTCCTCTCTTCCTCTCCTGCGGTTGTAGTCTTTCCTGAGACCCCAGGGCAGCACCATCTCCCTTCCCCTCTTGTCATCCGCGGCCACACCCCACTCCCCTCCCCTAAGTGCAAACGTGGCCACATCCGAGTGTCCTGTGGCCTTAGCAAGGGACAGACAGCTTAATAACACACGGAACCACAAACAGACCAGAGGTTATTTCTCATATTTCTCCCCGCCCTGCTGTGGGGCAGCCGCCTGGTGTGGGGTTTCTGGGGGCCACTCCTGCTCTCGGGACGTGGGCTATTTCCAGCCAGCACTGTCCACCTGCAGCTTCTGCGAGCGTTAGCAGTTTCGTCTCTCATGTTTGAGTCCAGCTGCAGCGCCTTTGATGTTGGCCCCGTCATGTTAAACGTTAACTGTAATTTCTCTGGGCCCTGGCTGGAGAGTGCATTCCTGCTGTTGGTATGATAATAGCCACTGCGATGCGGGCTGTGTCCTGGCCGACCACCTCAGCAGTTGCTCATGTGCCCGAGGAAGAGCTTCCTACCGTCTGTCAGGAAATGCGGGCTTGAACCTGGTCTGCAGGAAGCCATGTGACCCTGAGCCAGGCCATTCTCTTCTCTGATCCCCCTGGTCCTGCTCTGTGAAGTGATGGGGAAGGGGTAGGAGACCTCTCCAAGCCTTTTCGCCTCTAAGCCTGAGCTTCCAGGATTCGAAGATTCAGTTATTCTCAACTCCTCCGGCCTCTGCCTCAGCTGACCTCCCTCCCCGCCATTCTTTTCCGTGCGCATATCCTCATCGTTAGCCATGATCCGGGAACACTCCCATTATGTGAGAACCCAGGGTCATGCTGGCCATTTGAACCCGAAATCCACAGAGAGCTTTTTATTCTAATAAAAAGGCACCATCTTGGCAATGTGACACCCCCTACATCAAACTCTTATCGTATTAAGGAAACCTTAGAATTCAGATCTACAGGCTGGCCTGATAATTTACAATTCTGCTGGGATTCGTATAAGGAATAATTAATTATGTCTATTTGTTTATTCCACTGTCAGAATGTTGATGCTAGGTTTTCATATTGTCTCTGTCACTAAAGATTATAATTAAATAACATGTCAAATGTATTGATCATATGCTTACAAATTCGCTTGCTATGCCGTAGAGGCCTGTTGTTGTTACAGTATGTCACAAGATTAAATTCCAAAGTTTGCCAGGCCATCTCAGGCTGCTTAAGAGATCTTGTTTTCTTCTTCTTCTTCCTAAACCACAGATTTCTGATGGCTTGCCATTTTGACATTGACAAAAATTATTTCCCTTTCCTCTCTAGTTCAGTGCTGCATCTCATTTAGCGCTCAGTTAGACAAAATAGCCAGGAAACATTTACCTGCTTTAGCAACAGGACCCAGAGGGTGTAATTAGACTTTTTCCTAATATTTGCTTTGGATGTTTCAGATGTTTTCTCAATAGGCAATGAGGATTTCTTCAATCTGCCTGAAACATGTGTAATAAGCTCTTCCGTCATAATAATAATGTATCACCCGTGTACAATGCTTTCGCATCTACAAAGGGCTGTCGTACACGTGGTCTCAGATGATTTTGAAAGCATGCTGTGAAATAGGCAGGGATTATTACTGTTAGTTCATTTTACAGATCTTGTCACAAAGAGGCCCAGAGAACTTACGGTTTTTCCATATTATAAACATTCGTAAGCAGTAAAGCAGAGACTAGAACTCATGTCTTCTGCATCCCTGACCTAGTGTCTTTTGGCCTCCTGCGCTTTTTTCTAATGAGCTTTACAAACATAACTACAACGTGGTATCTCCAGTTTCCACTTTTTGCTCGTTTGTTTGAAGTAGGCTCTCAGTTTCTGTCTAGCATCCAGTCCTCTGGATCCAGGTGGCATGAAATTAAATGGCCACACGTCCCTAACCCAAGGAAGGACAGAGCGGAAGATAAAGGTGAAAGAAAGATGCTGGTTCTCTCTGACTAAGAGATGGACCCCAGCCCTCCTCCCCACCCTCATCCCCTGGTGCCTGTCCATCCTCTGGCTCCTTGAGGAGCTCGGGACCATTTTCAAAGAGCTCGGTTGTGGTCCTTGGGCCAGGAAGAAATGCATGAGCAAAAGCAGTGTTGGCACGTGGCCCAGGAAGAGGCCGTTGGGCCTAGGGTGGTAGGAGGTTTTGGCCAGGCAGCCCTTTCCTCCTATAATGAGGCACATGTGAGGGGTTCACTCCAGGGACGGTGCTGGAAGACTGGGTTTTAGAGGAGCTGCCACACTGAGTCGTTTTTAAGGCGGAAAGAATCCTTTTCTCCCGTCACTCTTGGTGAGGACCCAGGCCTGCCCGCTGAGGTCACACCCATCCCTCCAAGCCTTCCGCCATCCTCTTAGGAACGAGGTTGTAACTCAGCCACAGTTCGGCTGGGAACTTTCTTAAGGCTTGAGGCTTGGCCAAGAACATGGCCTCGCTGTGCCTCCCACTCTTCCTCCTCCCCCGCCCTCCGGCCTCCACTTCATTTCAAACAAGTGAGTTGTGTTGGTTCGTTTTTTTAATGAGGTTTTTCCAGCCTCTTGTTTTTTTGTCCTTGACCATAAAGAACTCCCAGTTACTTGAAGCTGAAAATAAAATTTGGCCAGAAGTAAGCTGAGAATATTGTCTCATTATTGGTGTTGATATTTTTAAGTCTTTCTTTAAAAAAAAAGAAAAGAAAGAAAGAGAGAAAAAGGCTCTGGGAGAAAGGGGGGATTTGTCATAGGATGAATATCTGTTTGAGGCCCTAGAGTGAGGACTTCACATCTTTTTCCTGAAAACAAGGCGCCTTCCTTCTTTGCAGGGGGAGTGGCGGCTATTTTGGTGCCTTTTGAAAGCACCACAACTAATCTGATTGAGCTGCTACGTGGTTGGTGTGCCTTTTTTTTTTTTTTTTTTAAAGGAAAAAGAAAAAGGATAATGGTCACATGGATTTAGCATCACATGGGGAAATGTGCTGTAGCCCAACAGTCTTTTAGACAGCTGATGACCATGGGCCAGATTGTTCATTTCACAAAAGGGAGCCAGTCTTTTAAAGATGAGAAGACTTTTGTCTAGAGCCCAAAGTTCCCCACGGGGAGGACTCATGGATAACCCACCCTGATTATTTTTCCTCTTCAATCTCCCTGGTTGAAGATGAGTGTCTGTGGAGCCCTCCGCTACCACATGGGAAGAAGTGCAGTGAGAAGTCGGCCCAAGGCAGTTCCAGCCCCCGGCTTCCAGTCTCAACTTGACACTCCCTGGAAACCCAGTAGTCACAGGCATGGCCCTGACTGCCTGGGGGTTTCTACTCTATCAAATGAAGTGGTAAAACGAATCCTTCCCGCCTTGGGGAACTGGTTCGGAAGAGAAAATTAGTTGATCATCTAAAAGTGCTTTCAGAAACACCTTAGATGTTCTCAAAATTATAAATGTGAGGGTGTGCAGGGGAGGCGAGTTTGGGGAAAGAATTGGTGACCGGGCTCCCCAGTTCCTTCCTCCATATGGCATCTCAGTCAAAAAGTGGGTCTCTGTTTCCTCCGTAGACCCCACTTCCTTCAGAGACCATTCATCACTGCGGTGCAGAATCCCCAGGAAGCTGGCGGCCCGTCTGCCGGGCTCCGCTGCTCCTAAGCTATCCAGCAGAAACAGGCGGCCCTCACTCATCCTCGGGTCCCTGGGGCCCTGTGTGGGTTAGTTGGCTCTTTGTTTCCCCTCTTTCCCAGGCTGCCTTTTCCCTGGTCATCTGTGCGTTCTTCCTGGAGGGAAATGATAACTCATTGTCAAGGCTTGGACAAGAGACAAGATGGGAGCTGCTGGTGTCTGAGGTGTTCGGGGGCTTTTCATCAGGTTCACACTGGCTTCCAGCTGGAGCCCTCCTCCTTGCTCAGCGGGACCTCCTCCCTGTGTTCCAGGGCCCTCAGGGGAGCCTCTGCCAGAGCACTTAGCACACGGGCCTTTCTGTGGCTCGCCCTCCTCTCAGGCCGGGACTTGCCCTTCCTGTGTCTCTGTAGCCCCCGTGCCTGACCCATACTATGTACTCAGTGAGTGTTTCCATGAACGAGCAAGTGAATGAATGAACTAGAGATGAAAGGGACCTGGAATACTTATACCCAACCTCCTTCATTGTACGCATTGATGAAAGTGAAGCCCATAGCTGCTCCGTGAATTGATCACGCAGAGAAAACTAAAATTGAGATTAAATAGAATAAATGTATCTATTTATTTATGCCTTTCTATACTATATTACACATGCTATTTACAAATAATCTCAGTCCCAGTATATCCTGATTCTAGCGTATTTACATATATATTCTCCAACTCAGAGTTGGCTGTGTGTTAAAAAGTTACCTGAACTAACTCTCTCCTTGTTCAAAAGCCTGCTGTTCTAAGAATTTCACGAGTTTTCAGAAAAAATATTTGAGCTTCTTGAGGAGAATTTTAAAAATAAATAAATAAATAGGCTAGTGAGTTACTGCAAAAGAGTTTTTTGGTTAAAAATTTTTATCTGGAAACCCATCTCCACCAGGGTCCCATCAGAGCACCTTGCCATCAGCTACCAACCTTCCTTTACAATTTACAGATAAGCCAATGTCAACACGACCATGTCCCCTGACCTGGTTAGAGAATCCTCGCCTGAGCTTTGGAAGCACCCCTCCCCTCTGCCCACCACCCACCAGCTCCTGCTGGGAGGCTTTGGAAGGCGTGACTCTCTCTCATGGACCAAGCACAGCCGATGGTGTTGTGCGGTCGTGGTCGCATTTAGGGAGCAGCAGAGACCCTGGTTTCTGTGCCCCATAGAGACTCTGGCCAAGAACCCTCAGCCCTTTGAACAGGGCCCGTCCCGTTCACCTCGGCGGGGCTGACACCCGACCTCCCTCCATCCCACATGTCCTGGGGCAGCCTCGCCCTGCCCTGCACAGCTTAGGCCTCACCCAGGTGGGGAGGGTGACCCTGTGCCTCGGGGTGGCGAGCCGGCTCCGGAAGACCTGCTGGTTCTCCCCGAGGCTGTGCTGAGCCGCCCAGTTACACCCAGTTCATTCTTGGTCAGTGGCAGGCACATTTCACACTGAATTCCACCCCGTGGGGCTGTGTCTAATTGGACAAATTTGAACAGCAGGCAGCATGGCCAGTGCAGCAAGGAACGTTGATATATGGCCCAAGCAAGGGACTAACATCTTAAAGTGACAGGGGTTCTTTTTCAAAGAATGACTGGCTGGACTCCAGGAGTAACAGGCCCGACTAGCAAGAGAGAGATGGGCCAACTCCACAAAGCAGAGTTGCCATGTCCGCTGCTCTCTGTGGCGAGATAAACAGTAGAGGGTGGTCCCTGGGGACAGTGTTCTGGGAATCAGTCATGCCGAATGCCTCTCCCACCAAAAGACTCACGATATCTGACTAAACCTGGCGAAAATATTCAGCAAGGAACCCTTGACAGGAAAAGAAAAATGAAAATGTGTGTTTTCATACATTACTGAGCACCTACCATGCATTAAGTCGACATCCATCACATGCCTATTAAATGCTAGTATGTGTGCTATTAAATGCCCTGTCGTTGGACACAATGGAGCTTGTAAAGTCTATGGCCTAGGGAGGAAGAAAAACATTAATCAAATAATTTTACGAATAAACGCAATTACAAACTGTGTGAAGTGTTATGAAAAAAATAGTCCATGTGGTAAGAGAGCGAATGCAAGGGGTTTTTGGGGACAGTTTCCCTGAGGAAGTCACATTTAAGCTAAGCTCTAAGGGGTGAGTTAAGTCAGCGAAGGGGGCAGGAACCTGGGAGATGAGGGGGATAGTCAAGGTGATAGAGGGCTTGTGTGGCTGGGCTCAGTGCCTGAGGAAAATGGCCTGGGGTGAGGCTGTGGGGCCTTGCTGCTCGTGTGATGAACTTTAGTCATATTGAGTTTTGCAGAGATCACTCTGGAGGACAGACTGTTACAGAAATCCAGTAGAAGACGAGGCCCTGGACGAGGCTGGCATCAATAACAAACTGAAGTGGTCAGATATTTAGGAGGCGCAGTCAACAGGACTTTGTGATGGCATCAGTAGGCGTGAGTGAGTGAGAGAGGAGATGTTAGGAGGGCCACCAGCCTTCGGACTTACTTTACTCCATTCCCTGGGAGTTCCCAGTCATTGGAGGAGGCATGGACATGTTGAGTTTCCATGGAGATGTCAAGATGTTGACTCCACATCTGCTACCTTTGACATCCTGCAGTCATGGTGAAACAATTCTGCCGTCTCCCTGATGGGTCAGATGAAGCCAGAGGCCCATCTCTTGATTAGGAGTGTGCACAGTTGTCCTGTCCAGAGTGCTTATCACAGTGCCAGGCACATAGTAGCTGTTCAGCACGTGCTTGTTGTTGACAACGTACTACAGGTACTGGATGTAGGAGAAGCACGTAGGAGATGAGGGAGAGCTGGATGACCTTGGGAAGGGTATATAAGACTATCGTATAAACGTATAAGACTGTGTCCTGCCTTCCAGGAGCCTCCAACCTTTTCTGAAAGGCAAGAGAAATGTTGGTGAGACAGTAGCAACTTTGAGAACCCTCAGGACAAAGGGGTGGAAGGATGGAGATGGTGGAGGCTGAGAGTGAGAGGTGGGTTCTTTGGCTGGTCAGTATCCAAAGGTTCCTGCTGATCTTCAGAGAAACAGCCCTTCTAGAAGGCATGTGGCACGCCCCGCTGGCTTGTTTCATGTTCCCCGGCTCAGATTCTGACAGGGTTCGACCACCAGAGCTTCTGATATTTCCTTAGAAGCAGAGGGGAGTGGGGGTCCTCTCTCCTTATTCAAGCAGAGACAAAAGGTCCAAACCCTTCTTATGTCCTACTTCCAGGGGACAAAACGTGAAAGAGGAATTCTTGTCAAGAAAACCATGAACAAAGGACACATTTCGGTGCCACTTCCGTTGTTGCCGCCTGGTGTGGGCTTGCCGTTGTGCACTCAGCGCAGAGCAGGTGTACAGCCTGTGCTGTTGGCCCGAAGCAGGGCTGACAACAGCTTTATCTGCCCATAATTGAGCCCGTGATGGGTTTGGGTGGTGTGCTTTTTTTGGTGTAGACCAGACGGGCCTTTTCCATGTATCATCGTGTGCTGGTCTGTCTCTTTTGCATGTTGGGCTAATCTTCTCCATATGTGTGTCTGGTTTGGCCTGTGCATCCCGACCTCCCATGAGGAGGGCGAGGCCGCTTCAGACAAGTGCGGAGAGTTGCCGCCCAGCCCGCCGGGCTCTGGAGCCGGGCCCTTGGCTGGCTCTCTGAAGAAGGCAGCTGTTTGGGGGCCTCCTCTTTCTCTTTCTAGAAAGGCTCTGTGGAAAGATGCCCCAATGGGCTTCTCTTTGGGGTTCAGTGGAGCATGAGAAGAAGGTGCTCTTTGAAGAGCTACTGCCGGTGACTCACCAGAGCAGAGGCTCACAGGCCTGAGGTGTGCCAGCTGTCAGCCAGGCAGCGTGTGGCCCTCGGGTAAGCAGTCCTCTAAGCCTTGAACTTCTTGCTCTGACTACCAGCAGCCCCTCTCTCCCTCCCTTCCCCCCAACCCCTGGAGACCAGCTTCCCTCCCTCCCCAGCGGGATGGGGCCATGCTCTCCCCGCTGCCTAGAGAGGCCACTAGACTGCTGATGGCTCTATGGCTGCAGCCTGCAAGGAGGGGAACCGCCTGACAGCAGAAAGAGAAACCTCATGTGCAGAATATGTTGCAATTTTACAAAGTGCTTTCAGATCCATTACTTTATTAATCCCCACAGCCACCTGTGAAGTAGGAATCGTTCTCCCCAAGGCTCAGGGAAGTCATTCTGCAAGTAAGAGGCCGAGAGAGCCTGGGCTTCCTGATTGATTGCAAGGTCAGTTCTCTGTCTGAAGCACTGCCCTCCCCAAATGCCCACTGCTGCAGCCTCGTGGCCCCACGAGCCCTTTCACAGACCCCATCCAGGCGCCTTCGGGGGCTCTTTCTATCTCCCCGGTGCCACCGCGGTCTGCCTCTGGACCTTGGTTGGCACATGGGACGCCTGTGAGAGTGTAGACATGAAATCTCTGTGATGGGAACAGGTTCTGTTGCTGCACAGGGAGCAGCTGGCCCCTGAGACTCCATCAGCCACAACTGCCATGGCTGTTGCTCTTGGAAGGGCTCCATCTTCAAAGGGGTTTGTGCCCGGCAGCCGATCCCCCAGAACCTCCAACGGGCACTGGTTCTCACCAGCAATCATTGTCCATGCCCTCAAGCAGGACCCAGGACAAAGCGGAGGCATTTTGTGAGCCAGGCGGGCCTCTGCCTCAGGGTCACCAACAGCGTGCCTTCCTCTCAGCCCACACTCCGCTGCCCCAGTCCTCACCAGTCCTGTGCAGACCACACCGTGGATGCCAGCCCTCACTTCCTCCCTGAGCCCAAGAGCCCCCTTTGCCCATTAGACTCGCTATCCAGCTTTATCAAGTTCCTGGACCTTTGTGGACCTTGGATTCCCTGATTGAGAAAAGAGGTCAGCATACCGCACTCATTCATTCACTCATTCATTCATTCATTTAATGTTAATTCAACATATAATTTGATGAGCCCTCGAGATTCAGATGCTAGGGCCGCAAGCCCTAGAGATTCAGAAAGGTAATCAGAGACTATCTCTGCCCTCCAGATGTTCATAGTCTAGCAAGGAAGACAGACGTATAAACAGATGATCATGGTACAGTAGGAAATCAGCAAAGTGCTTCCCTGCTCATGTCAGAGCTGTCTCATTGAAAGCTGTTGAGGGAAGGAGAACATGGGGGTCATTCCTTAGAAGTCACGGAAAAGCATGTAAGAAGTAGGGTGACCTGGATGACCTTGGGAAAGTTATATAAGTCCTCTGAGCCTCAATTTCCTTTCCATAAAATGGGGTGACGACGCCTGTGTTACAGAGTTCTTTGGTCTTTTTACAGAGTTTTATTGTGAGGGTAATGCAGGAAGTATTCAAGCTTTACCCATAATATGGCCAAACAGAGCAAAGGAGCTACAAAGAATCTTGAATTGTAATTTTGGGGAAAAGAAGTGTCACAGGGACAGGACAGCTCATTAAAACAGCAACTGGTATTTACTAGTGCCCAGTACATGCCTGCCCTGTGTATGGGCCTTGGCCCCGTACCTGAGGCTGAGACCTCAACTGCAGTCTGGCTTCCTGGGTAGAAAGAACCTGAACTGAACCGGCATCCGGTGCAGGACCTCTGTCACTCAAGCACAAAGGTCTCATGGCCCCCGCACTGTTGTTACCCAGGGGTACCTCGGACAGGCCTAGGAGCTCTTCTTCGGGCACATCGCCGCCTCCCTCATAGCCTTCCTTCATTTCTTTTTCTCATCATGTCGACATAGGCAAACCTCCCTTAGGAGGCCCCATTTTAGTCAAGTCTTCTTCCATGAAAACCCTCAGAGCAGCAAATTCCTCCCAGGTGCAGAGAGGGGGGCCATCCCCTCTGCTCTCGCCTGCTGAGCCCTGCTTTCCAGAGCTGATTTACAACGTGTCCTCAGTCTAAGCACCTGATTTTTGGGGACTACCTCTTCTTCCCCTCTCACCCCAAACAGATGTTTCTGCCCTCTCTCCTTAACATAGTCAGGTATAATGTAAACAGATTAGACTGCTATTCCTTGCCAGTGATTCAAAAGGTATTTCTTTAGTTGCTTTGCTGAACCCCACACGGTGAGAAATGCAAAGATGCAAGGTGTAGGGGCCATCCACCCAGCCATGTCCCCCCAAACAGAGTTATTG
The DNA here is from genome assembly GCF_014108235.1 of Myotis myotis. NCBI lineage: Eukaryota > Metazoa > Chordata > Mammalia > Chiroptera > Vespertilionidae > Myotis > Myotis myotis. Next base: position 21,619,944 of record NW_023416321.1, on the reverse strand, counting down.
CCGGTTAATTAATGTTGGCGCATCGAAAGAAGTTTAATTAAGTGAGTATTGGCCTTCTGCACCTCGGTTTCCTCATCTGGAAAATGGGGGTAGTAATAAAACCTCACAAAGCTCTTACTAAGGTCTAACAGAGAGTGGGCTGGTGGTTGTCGGAGGGAGGCAGATTGGAGGGCTGGGAGAAGGAAATGAAGGGATGAAGAAGTACAAATTCGTAGCTACACAATAGTCCCGGGGATGTAAAGTACAGCACAGGGAATGCGGTCAGTAACATTGTGATAACTAAGCATGGTGTCAGGTGGGTACTGGCTTCATCGGGGTGATCACTTAATAAGTTAAATAACGTCCAATCACTGGGTTGTACACCTGAGACTAATATAATATTGCATGTCAACTGTAACTGAAAAATGAGAAGTTATTTAAAGTAATAATAATCATACTGCAGGAACTATGCATGATGCCAGTTGGGTATTGCTAATATCTGGGGGGGTCTCTATGGAAAGTGATTGTGTAGCCACTATGCTGTCTGTACACCTGAAACCAACTCAAAATATGACTGAAAGTGAAAAACAAGCAAAGCAACGTGTCAGGCGGACCATCCACACACACACTAGGTGCTCAGTACATGGTAGTTCTCATTCATTTTCCCTCTCAGCTAGCAAACCCTCAGCGGGGCCTCTTGTGGCCTCGACACGGCAGTGGGCCCTGGGGATGCCATAATGGAGAGACCCGGGCAATCAGGAAGCCATTACCCCAGTCACGGGCAGGGAAACAGACATTAAACAAATAATTGCATAAATAAATATGTAATTACACATCTCCATGATCTTGCTCTTCGGGGACTAAGTCATCTTGCAAGAAGACGGTTTGGGGTGGAGAAGAGAAATGGCCTGTATTTCTGGGCTGGTAAGGCTGATGTCTCCTGGGTCTGAACAAGAGGTCTGGCCCCTTTTCCCATTTGAGAGACTGAGCCAGGACGGCGGGACGGCCCTCTGCCACGGCTCCTTCAGGGCTGTTCTGGGCTCAGAAGCAGCAGAGAGTAGGGTCCCGGTGAGCCTGCTGTCCCAGAGAGCATCCTGGCCCAGGGTCCGTCTCCAGATGCTGCATTCTGCCTTTCTAGCATCGGGAATTCATGGCCTTTCGTCGTGACTAGAAGAGAGGGAGAAAAAGCGACTCTGGACGGGTTTTCTTCTTAGAAATCCATACACTTCAGTCTGGCAGAGTCTGGGCTGCAGAGCGGGCACCTGAGTGGGCGCCGCCCAGCCTCGCAGCTGTGGCCACCTACCAGGTAGACAACTGTCTTCAGACCTCGCCTTCAGCAATGGCAGGGGGCTGCACAGATTCCCCCAGAGCCTGTGCCGCTGGCTTCCTCTGCACTTTCTGCTCCGATGTAGGGCCTGTCGGCTCTGCTGACTAGAGGGAGGCCCCAGAGGCACTGCCCCACCGGTGCTGCTCGGGATCAAGGCCTTGCTAGACGCCCAGCTCCCTGGTTTGCAAAGCAAACTTCAGCCTTGTACTATTTACCTTGGCAAGTCCAGGGCCAGATTGATGATCTGTAAAGTGGATTTGTTATTTGGCTGTTTGCTTTGGCAGCTCTTGAAAGCGCTTTGCTGATTACAGTCCCAGATGTCATTGCATACATTACCCTGCTCTCTATAACGGGGCTTTGAACACTTTAATTTGAACTACAAATACTATTAAGCTTTTTGCACCTCTCCTGCCTTTAGTCCTTGGATATTAAATATCAGATCAGACAGCCTGCATTCCCTTAGGCATCTTTCTCCTTGTTCTTGTCAGTCTCCTCCCCATAGAGGGCTTCCGACTCGTCCTCTGTGGGTCTTTCTAGAAAGCTTACTCACCTATGCCCACCCCCTTGCCAGTTCTTCTCTAACGGGGACCCTGGCTTTCCCGTTCGGAGGGGCGAGGTGTCACTCTGAGCCTGGCTGCGCACACTGCTGTCCCGGGTGCTCCATTCAGCTCACCCACAGGATTTTCCTCTCTCCGTTTGCTGTTTGTTGTCATGTTACCGATGGCATTCTTTGGGGGAAGCTAGATTTGGGGCATGAGTGTGTCGTGCCATTTTGCCCAGAGCAGACAAGGGTCCAATGTCACATGAAAAAGGCAGCAGCAGAACCAAAAAATAACGTGAACGCTTTCCCACCTCAAAGCCTGGAGCCGCTGCCCAGGCCCCCTCTCGTGCTGCGTTTACCACCCCCTGACCCCCGGTGGGCGGGAGCAGAGTGCAGCCCACCTTCTTCCATGGGGGCGGCTGCTGGTTCATATATCTTTGGGGGTTATGGGTGGAGAGAGCTGTGTTGCTGGCTAATGGTGAGGTCTATGAGTCCGAGTTCTCCAAGGTAATGACTTCTTCCTGTTGTAAATAAACCATTAGCCAGGTCCTCCCCTCAGGAAGCAATTTAAGGCCCAAGGGAGAGAGCAAAGAAGTCGGTTTGCAGCCTCCTGGAGGGGCTCAGCCCTGCCCAGCGCCTGCCCGGGCCTTCCCCTCGGAGCAAAGTGCTCCGTCACCTTTCCGCCCCGCTCCTGGCAGGCTTCCCTGGGCCTGTGATTTGCAAGCTCCGTATGAACTGCCTCTGTTTGTGTTAAGCTCCAAAGAACACGAGTATTTCCCATTTTCTTTTTCTTTCTTGCTCTCACTCCTCAGAGGTCATTGTTTGGTCCCGTTCCTCCCCTGCTGCCTTGCGCATCCACAGGGCTCTTAGCTGAAGCCTTTCAGCACTTCTCGGGGCTTTAGAGACAGAAAGGCCTCCCTGGCATCCACAATGGGTGGCGGGCGTGCCACTGTGTGTTTCTGTTCATCCTCAGACCAACCCTGCCAGGAAGGGCGTTCCATTTCACCGGTGAGGAAACTGAGGCTCAGTGGGGGCCTCGCCCAGTGCCACCTGGCTACCGCAGGGCTAAGATGTGAGCAGCCAGGTCTGTGTGTCGCCCGCTCTGTGCTCTTCACTGTGCTGTGTCTCCTCGCTGCCCGGTCCCTCCCATCGGAGCTCTGGGCTCTGAGTTACGAGCCCTTCCTGCTGTAAGCACCTCAGAGGCAGGTTGAACGGCACGCTTCCGTTTGGGTCCTGGTGACTAGTACTGGACCCGGCTCACTTTAGGTGTCCGATCAATGTTTGAATTCCACTCGAGTGGTTTTGATTTGAAGTGACTGTGGCTGGTCTCGGGATGGGGTGCTGGGGCGGGGTGGGGGGCGTGGCATCCAGCTTTGAAATATTTCAGTTGAAGAAGTTAATTCACTTTCTGAGTTTACTTTAGGGAGAGAGATTATGGCAGTATTTTTGGCCACCACTCTCAAATTCTTCTAAACCTTTACTATAATGAGCAAATTGAGCAGATTAAGGACATACTTAGCTGCCAAATGGTGTTCTGAACTGTGTAAAGTTCTGGCCGAGTAAGGCCAGGGTGGCTCTTTTTTTTTTTTTTTTTTTTTTTCTTATGTAAAAGATTGTGTGGGCTCTGTGAACTTCTCTGCTTTTTTTAGCTCTTCCTGTTTTATTGTGTTTGAAGTATCTTTGTGGTGACCTGTTGGGATAGGATTCTTCCATATGGAAGTGTTTCTTTAACTTTTTAATCATTTCTTTGGGGAAGCGGAGGGTTAGGAGTAGCAGATGTTTTTCTGGCTTTGTTTGCTGAGTAGAGGTAGGGGCCTTAGGAGCTGTGCGGCAGGCGCAGCCCGCCATCAGGAGAAGGCCCATCTCAGGGGCAGGAGGCGGCTGGTCCCCACGGGATCTGGGGGATCTGGCCAAGCAGGGCTGTGTGGGAGGAGGTCCTCCTGCCCTCACCCTGAGTAATGCCTTTCCCATTTCCCAGGAAGAGGACATGTTCCCCTGTGATGCTGAGAAAAGTTTTTGGTGGGGTTTTTTGTGTAGTTTTTTTTCAGTGTCCCAAGGCAAATCCTTATCAATCCTCAAATGGGAAGCCTGTCTAGTGCCCTTACCAAGGGACGGAGGGGCGGGCGGGGGGGGGCGGGAATTCCAGATAAAATGAACCCTGTTTCTCTCCTTCGTGGCAGTCACATCCTCTCTCTTCTCTATTTCTCAGTGAGCCAAAGCTTAGCATCTTGATTTTTTTAAAAAGTTGGAGAAACCCATCTGATTCCCCCATTTCCTCATGTGCTTTTGGACTCATTACTCAGGAGGCAGCTTGTGACCTGGGAAGGTTGTTCAGTGGAGGTGGTAGAAGCTGATGGTCAGCGGTCATGTTGTGCAGCTCTCAGCCTGAATACTTCTGGCCCCCAGTGTCCACCTCTCCTTCTGTCCCCAGGGCCCCCCTGACAAGACAAGGAAGAAAAGGTTTTGGTCCTGTGAGCGAGGGCCCCCAGGCCATAAGAATGCAGTGGGAAGACTGACTAATCCCTTCTTGACTAGACCATGGCTTTGCATGTAACCTTGGAGTTCTCAACACCGAGAGGTTGAGGAGCTGAGTAAAAGTGTCAGCAAAAGAAACTGAGAAGTAGCAGCTAGAGAGGTGAGGGGGAGCCAGGTGAGGTGGGTACCCTGGAAGCCCCGTGAGGAGATGAATGTGAAGGTCACCCACTTTGGAAGAGCAGCTTCCGGGGAGAGGTGGGGACACCACCCTGATTGGGTTCAAAGAGAGAAAGGGAGGAAAGGAGGGAGGAAATTAGAGGCAGCCAGTGTAGACATCTCTTTCTAGGAGTTTTAAGGGAAGGAGAGACATGGGGTGGGGACTAGAGGAGGATGTAGGGTCAAGAGCTTCTTTCTTTCTTTGAATGGAATAAAGATTAACATAATGATGACATGAGGGTATGGGGTCTAGTGCATAGGTGGAGGGATTGACCTCGGTGGGGGAAGGGAGAGGCCTGCACTCAGAATCAGGTGGGTGGGCAGATGCAGCGGTGGGACTTTAAATCCCCTCCTCATCGCTTCCGTTTACTTGGGGAAGTAATAAGTCCTCAGCTGAACATGAGAATGGTGGCGAAGGTATTGAGAGCCTGAGGCTAGAGAAGCAAATATGAAGTCCTCATCTAGGAGAATGGGAGAGGGAGCGGACTGAGGAAATATGATTAGAGGGCAGCGTTCAAGGCCCACGTGGAGGTAGTCATCGGAAACTTTAAAGCAAGACTGGTTAGCAGGGTGTGGGTTTTTTATAGCTACAAGTAATTGCATGGGGACTGGACTGAACGGGGTTGTGGTTTCACCAGGATGGTACAGCAAAGGGAAAGGGGGTGCAGACGGTGAGGGTGTAGGCGAGGAATTGATTCCATCAATTGAATCGAATACATCCTGACGAGTTTCCTCATGCCCCTTCCTCTCTGGGCCAGTCGCTTGCATGGCCAGGCCTCAAGGTGGTCTCAGTTGCCCACTCCGCAGGCACGTGTTGGTCACCGGTTACAGCACTGGGCACGCAGAGGTGACACTGCCCTGCAGAAGTAAGTGCAGCGAGGGCTAGAGATTTCCCATCCAGGCACCGCAGGAAGAGGTTTTCTTCTAAAGGAAAATGAGAATATCCCTGCACACTCTAGAACAGCGGTTCTCAACCTCTGGGTCGCAACCCCTTTGGGGGTCCAACGACCCTTTCACAGGGGTCGCCGAAGGCCATCCGAAAACACATATATAATTACATATTGTTTTTGTGATTAATCACTATGCTTTAATTATGTTCAATTTGTAACAATGAAAATACATCCTGCATATCAGATATTTCCATTACAATTCATAACAGTAGCAAAATTACAGTCATGAAGTAGCAACGAAAATAATTTTATGGTTGGGGGTCACCACAACATGAGGAACTGTATTAAAGGGTCGCAGCGTTAGGAAGGTTGAGAACCACTGCTCTAGAAAGTACCCTCTTCTTAGCCACCTCATCCCAGTTTCCTAGCATGCCAGGCACTGGGGTGGGTCGAATCATGGAGGGTTGGCACCAGTTTGAGCAAACTGGACGGTGTGGGGCCCTCTCTCTGCTTGCCCTGCCCCCCGTCAGCTCTGCCACAGTCTTTTATCAACATGTTGGCCGAGGCAGGCACACTGCCCTAGACAGGAACAGAGGTCTGGTCCTGGTTTGTGGCAGCAGGGAGTGCCTCCGAGGCACCTGGGGAGCTTTGTAAAGATGCAGATGCCCAGGTCCCAGCCTTATGCTGCAGAAACTCAGATTATGATCTGGGACAGGACTTGCCCCTCCATACATTTGAAAGGCTCCCCGCTGATTCTGCCGGGTAGCCCAGCTGAGACGTCCTGGTGGAGGGCATGTGTGCAGAGGTTTGTGCCAAACAGCTGGATGGCACCATGACCTACATCCCACTGCCGTCCCTCCACCAGGTCTGAGTGTGAGCAGATAGCTCTCCTGGCAGTTCCCTTCTCAATATTATCCTCTAGGAACTTGTGATTATCCTCAGGCTCAGTCAAAAGCAGCTTAATTCCTCAGAGAGCAGTGCCAGTTGGGCATTATGCCTGGAACGAGGAAAGCAGATCTGTGGCAGAGTTCTCTGCTCAGTTCAGCTCTGCGGCCTCCATGGGGCATCCTCTCTGTTTGCCCCGCCTCCCCCCTTTCTCTTCCAGGGCTTTGTTTGGTGCCAGGTTAGTTAAGTCAGCTCATTCCAGAAGGACTGGGGGTCTGGCTAGATGCAGGCTTGGGTCTCGTTAGCCAGATGAAGTCTGCTTGGCAAGGAGGTCCTGGGTGGGCTAAGAGAGGCAAGTGTCAGTAATAAGATCAGAGAGCAGGAGGCTGGAGAGCAGGCTGAGGGTGCAGGCCAGGCGAGCACCAGCTCCAACCCGAGGGAGCACTGATCTGAGCCTGAGAGTCTCGTAGGAGCTGAACACGTGAACCCTTGCTACGCAGAGGAACCTGAGTTTACCTGCCTGCATCATCCTCTGACGTTAAATCCTCTTGGTCTTAAAGGGCCAGCCTCCTTCCAGTTGCTTCTGTATAAGAGACATGGGCCCCTTCATCCAAGACCCTGTGCTGAGTTGGAGCCATTGCATTGTGAAACCTACAGCTTCAACCCTGGGTATCCCCGAGAGAGAGAGAGAGAGAGAGAGAGAGAGAGAGAGAGAGAGAGAATGTCCCTCTTGGGCCCAGCCTCACCTTCACCAGGACTTTCTTCCATCTCTGCATCGATACTCATGTTCTGTCCAAATCTAAAACCCCGATTCTCTCCGGTCATCGTAGAGACATTAGAGAAGGTGGGGATCCCACAGAGAACCAGACAGACGGTCTCCCTGCCCTGGTGGGGCTCATATTCTAGAAGCGGAAGCAGGCGGACCAGCAGTGCCCTGAAGTGTGCTGTGATGGCGTAGGTTCCAGGGACTCGGAGCACACTGCGTGGCCCCTGACCTAACCTAGGGGGGCCGGGAGAGCTGCCCCGAAGTTCTGCTCATACCATCAAGCCTGAGCAAGGCGGAAATGGAGACGCAGAGCTGAGAGGGAGCCCCGTCCATTGGAGGCACAGAAAGAGGCTCATTGTGCTTAACGAGAGGGACAAGGCAGGGCGTGGGGGAGCGAGCCTGGAGACCTGCATGGCACCCGTGGCAGAGAGTTGTGGTGTCTTGGGAGCACCTTGTTTATCACTTTGGACAGGTGTTTTCTGGCTCCTGGGATGACTCTGGAATAGGCACACACACACACACACACACACATGCATACAAGCACACACACACATGCAAGCACACACACACACATGTGTGATCTCACGGGAATGGTTACTGCTCTGTCCCTTCTCATCTGGAGGCGGCACAGGGTAATCTGGATTATGACCCATCGCCGGGGGCAGGGGCTCACTCGGCCGTTATAATCATCTTTTCCTTCCACCTTCGGATACCACTCAGCCTCACACGGCACCAGCTCTGTGATGGAGAGTGGAAGTGACAAGGGCAAAATAAAAAAAAAATTTTTTTAGAAAACCCAGAACATCTTCAGTGGGAAACTACGGGCAGCAAGAGCTGTTCTCTGGTCCCGGCCGACACCCCCATGCTGTTCCTGGTGTCTGAGGAGACTTCTCTCCCGCTCTGCCTGGCAGCTGGCTGGCGGTTCTGCAGGGGCTGTGTCCTCTGCTTGTCACTCCTACACTTTAAGATGCATGGAGTTCTGAATCTTTAACAGAAAGAACTCAAAGGAAATCCCAAAGGCAGTTAGTCGACAGGCATCTGCTGAGAATGAGGGTGAGAGTTGTGACAGGTGTGGGGCGTTTGAGACGAGGGGGGACGCAGGAGGGAACTGACGAGGAATAAATGGGGGGGAAGGCCGAGGAGCAGGGAAGCCTGGCTGATTGATGTGTCATAAGTGTGTGTGGTTTTCTCCGGTGTGGCTCAGCAGTCCAGGAGTAGAACGGAGGTTTCAGATGGTCGGATGGCTCGTCCTGGATGGGGCTGGCAAAGCAGGCGGCGTCGCAGGCAGACCAGGAGGAGCAGGGAGGGGGGTGGTGGTGAGGGTGTTATTGGATCCGTGAGCCCTGAATGCCAGGATGGATGGTGAAAAGGTGTCACCAGGAGGAAGCCAGTGGATTGGGGTGATAGGGAAGGCTCCAGGCGCTTCCTTGGTAAGAATAAGGAAGTGGTCGAGAAACTAAGATGGCGGCATAGGTAAACACCGGGAAATTGTCGCCTCACACAACAATTGAAAATTACCACAAAGGACTGAGCAAACATCATCCAGAACAACAGAAAGGCTGGCTGAGTGTAAATTCTACAACTAGAAGGAAAGAAAAGCACGCTGAGAGCCAGAGGCGCTGCGGAGGTGAAGTGCAGAGGTACGGCGGCTCGCGCGCGAGAGGAAAGGGGGTGGCGCCTGAGGACACGGCTGTCTTTTTGAATCACAAGCTCCCGACTGCTCTGAACTCCGGTTCTGGGAAGTCTCTGGGGACCCAGGACTCATACGGGGAGAAGCTGGTCTGTCCGGCAGCGGGCGAACTTGAAGGCGGCTTTCCCTCAGAGGTGCTTGCAGCAATTAGCGGGTCACTGAGACCCGCGACTCCGGGCGGAGAATCAGCCATAGCTCCCTGATCCGCCCTTTGATTCCGAGACCCCGCCCCACCCAGGCTGTGGCAGAGGCTTTTGCATGTGAACGTACCTAACTGCAGCTGAGCCAGGCAGACCCGGAACTTCCAAGAGAAGGCCCAAGGCCCCGCAGCGGCTTGCATTGCTTCACAGCTGAGCCTCTTCGTGGCTCCTGCTGTGTGGCCTCAGGCAGAGGCTGAATTAGCACCTCCTTAGATCCAGGAGCCACTGTACCCAGTGGTCAGAGGGGGACCATCCAGACTGCAACTCCTCAGATCCATAAGGGACACACTCAGGGAGCAGACTCAGTGAGCACCAAAGCCCCACTGAAGCAAGTCTTGCCCCAGAAGGGTGTCTTCAGCACAGAAGTTCTCCCACTTTAGACACAGCTGATTCTCACAGCCAATTGGCCTGGAGGTCAATTCCTCCCAGTGATTCTACAACAGCCAAGGCACCAAGAGTGCACCAAGAGTGTCCACCCCAGGTAACTGGGGAGGCTGAGCTACTGGGCCCTACAGGACACCTGGCGCACAGGGCCACTCTATCAACACAGGGAAGCTGCCAAAATGCGGAGACAAAGAAACAGGTCACAAATGGCAGAAATGGAGGAAAGCAAACGATTGGATATAGAGTTCAAGGCCACGTTTATAAGGTTTTTCAAGAATTTTATGGAAACCGCCGATAAATTTAATGAATCCCTCAATAAGTATAGTGAGACCATGGAGGACATGAAAAAGGACCAACTAGAAATTAAGCATACACTGACTGAAATAAAGAATAATTTACAGAGATCCAGCAGCAGACAAGAGGATCCCAAGAATCAAGTCAAAGATTTGAAATACAAAGAAACAAAAAATACCCAACCGAAAAAGAAAAAAGAAAAGAGATTCCAAAAATATGAAGATAGTGTAAGGAACCTCTGGGACAACTTCAAGCGTACCAACATCAGAATTATAGGGGTACCAGAAGGAGAGAGAGGGCAAGATATTGAAAACCTTTTTGAAGAAATAATGACAGAAAACTTCCCCTACCTGGTGAAAGAAATGGACTTACAAGTCCAGGAAGCGCAGAGAACCCCAAACAAAAGGAATCCAAAGAGGACCACACCAAGACACATCATAATTAAAATGCCAAGAGCAAAAGATAAAGAGAGAATCTTAAAAGCAGCAAGAGAAAGACAGTCAGTTACCTACAAGGGAGTACCCATACGACTGTCAGCTGATTTCTCAACAGAAACCATGCAGGCCAGAAGAGAGTGGCAAGAAATATTCAAAGTGATGAATAGCAAGAACCTGCAACCAAGATTACTTTATCCAGCAAAGCTATCATTCAGAATAGAAGGTCAGATAAAGAGCTTCACGGATAAGAAAAAGCTAAAGGAGTTCATCACCACCAAACCAGCATTATATGAAATGCTGAAAGGTATTCTTTAAGAAGAGGAAGAAGAAAAAGGAACTCTTACCATTTGCCACAGCATGGATGGAACTGGAGAGCGGATAAATACCACAGGATCTCACTCATTTGTGGAATATAATGAACAACATAAACTGATGAACAAGGACTGATCCAGAGACGGAGAGGCATTGATTGGACTGTCGGGACTTGGAGGGAAGGTAGGGGAGGGTGGGGGTAAGGGGGAAAGATCAACCAAAGGACTTATATGCAAGCATATAGGCCTAATCAATGAACATGGACAACGGGGGGGTGAGGGCATGAGCGGGGGGGGTGGGGGGGTAGAGGGTAACGTGGGGACAAGGACACATATGTAATATCTTAATCAATAAAAAATATATATATAAAAAAAAAGAATAAGGAAGTGAGAGAAATAGACACATAGGAAGTTTTATGATCAAAATGTGGGATTTCTTGCTTAAAATACTGGAAGTGCCAACTGCAAGATCCAGGTGAGTGAGTTGCTGGAATGAAGGTCAAAGTCATTGGGGTGTGGAGGTCAGTGAATTACAAGGCCGAGGGTATTGGCTTGGTCATGCCCCTGAGCATCGTGTCTTTTCCGCATTCAGCAGTTGCTGTCGAGAAGGTGATCGTGGTGTATGTAGGACCACAATCCTCTCTGAAGCCAAGCGATTGACTTAGGTCTATGGAGCCCGGTGTCGGGGTGGGGAGCACAGTGCTAGACCGATTTTGTGAGCTCTGAGCTTCTCTCCTGATGGATAAGATAATTCCTTTGGAAGAGGTGATGTAATTCACAAAGAACATTTGTATTCCCCCGGAGAAGAAAGTACTTCCTTTTATTGTCAGATCACTTTAGCATGATTGAAAAACCAGGGACAAAACTTTTTTCAGATGCCTGAAAGGAATAAGCTATGAGATGTCTGAAATCCCGGCCCCAGGGTCCTGCGTGGTGGCCTAATGCAAAGTCTCTTTGCACCTCAGCTTCTTTCCGAAACGGGAGAACTTCGCAGGGTCGCTGGGAGGGTCAGTGGACTAGTGGTGCCTTAAAGCGCTCACTGCATGCCAGGCACTCTGCAGAACACGTTTGTCTCGGCCTGAATGTTGTGTATTATTCCCACACTATAGATGTATAAATTGAACCAGGAGAGCTACCTAATGTGCTCAACATGATGCAACTATTAAGTGACAGAAAAGGGACCGTCAAGCCCGGGACTTTAACCATCTCCTCTACTGCCTCTCTTAGACCCTGTGAACACAAAAAGGAGGCCAAATGCTCGGAGTGCTAAGTTGAGGAAAAGGCATTAACACAGACCAGTGTCACAGTCCCCGCCACACCATGTGAGAGGGTGTGCAGGTGCGGGAGGGTGCCACCGACGGACCGCCCCGCCCAGGTGGCTCCAGGGGGCTTCGCGGAGGAGTGTGAGCCTGAGTCCTGCTGCAGGAGGCACTTGTCGGGTCAGCTGGCCCCTCTTGTCTTGTTGGTCCGAAATGTGGCAGCTCCTTCTCCCTATGTCCTGGTGTCCCACAAAACAAACAAGTAAACAAACAAAACCCACATCTATTTACTTTTCCACAAAATTGCTCTTTAAATGTTTGAATCCTGGAATTGCAGCTGTATCGTTGTTTTCTGCAGGTTAAACAACCTCAGTTTGTTGCCTCTCTTCTATCTCTCTTTTTTATGATTTTTTGAAATCCTCAGAGGATATGTTTTTATTGATTTGAGAGAGAGGAAGGGAGAGAGAGAGAGAGAGAAACATCAGTTGGTTGCCTCCTGTATGTGCCAGACCTGGTATCAAATCCACAACCTGGGTATGTGCTCTGACCGGGAATCGAACCCACAACTTCGATTCGGGACAACGCTCCAACCAGCTGAGCCACAGGGCAGGAAGCTATGTTAAGGGGCAGAAAGGCCAGTTTAAAGATTGTCAGAATAATCCCAGTGAGAACTGATGAGGGCCTAAGCCCAGTGCCTAGGGAGAGTAGGGACAGAGGCTCAGGAAGTAAAATCCACGGGGCTTCCCGGTGAGCTGGGCGTGGGGCTGAGGAGTCTGGCTGGGCCACTGAGAAACCAGTGCTGCCATTCACTTAGGTGGGGGACCGTAGGGTGATGGGTGGGTCCTGGGCATGTTGAGTTGGAGGTGCCGAGGAACATGAAGTGAAGACGTGTGGTCTGACCCAGAGGGATTTGGAGCCGGGAGAGAATGGAGTTAGAAGTGCAGTTTGGCGAGTCAGTAGCATGTAGGTGGTAGTTGTGACCACGAGTGTGGGTGACCTCCCCCGGGCAAACTGAACAGAGAAAGTAGAGAAGAGGGTTAAGAGTAGAACCTGAGAAGCACCAAAATTTGAGGAGCAGAGGGAGCAAAGCAAGGCCTTGGGAGCGTGGTCAGAGGGAGGAGGACACTTCCTACATTAGAGGAGTGTAGAGCTCATATCCAGGCCTCTTTGTTGTAAAGGGAGGCCCAGAAGGGTTAATGACAACAGTCTGAGGGACATGAGAAAGCTGTATCTAGTAGCTTCTCAACCCTAAAGGCATTTCTAAAACTCAAATGAAGCACAATGAGAACTTAATTCTTTCATTCAGCTGTTAGCCCTAACTCAAGGTTGGATGACAGGCCCGAGTCTGTCTGACACAGTAACAGGAGGTCTCCGGGCCCCTCCTCCAGGCCCCTTGGCGCCTGGGCTCCCCCCGCCCCCCTCCCCCATGTGGATGACTCTGATCTTCCTCTAACCCAGTGTGTACCCTAGGTCCTGATCTTCCTCTAACCCAGTGTGTACCCTAGGTCCTGATCTTCCTCTAACCCAGTGTGTACCCTAGGTCCTGATCTTCCTCTAACCCAGTAGTACCTATCTAGGTCCTGATCTTCCTCTAACCCAGGTATTACCCTAGGTCCTGATCTTCCTCTAACCCAGTGTGTACCCTAGGTCCTGATCTCCTCTAACCCAGTGTGTACCCTAGGTCCTGATCTTCCTCTAACCCAGTGTGTACCCTAGGTCCTGATCTTCCTCTAACCAAGTGTGTACACTAGGTCCTGATCTTCCTCTAACCAGTGTGTACCCTAGGTCCTGATCTTCCTCTCACCCCAGTGTGTACCCTAGGTCCCTGATCTCCTCTAACCCAGTGTGTAACCTAGGTCCTGATCTTCCCTAACCCAGTGTGTACCCCTAGGTCCTGATCTTCCTCTAACCCAGTGGTTACCTAAGGTCCTGATCTTCCTCTAACCCAGTGTGTACCCTAGGTCATGATCTTCCTCAAACCCAGTGTGTACCCTAGGTCCTGATCTTCCTCTACCCAGTGTGTTACCCTAGGTCCTGATCTTCCTCTAACCCAGTGTGTACCCTAGGTCCTGATCTTCCTCTAACCCAGTGTGTACCCTAGGTCCTGATCTTCCTCTAACCCAGTGTGTACCCTAGGTCCTGATCTTCCTCTAACCCAGTGTGTACCCTAGGTCCAAAGATAAAAAGATAGGTTTCTGCGCGCGCGCGCACACACACACACAGACACACACATACATACATACACACACACACACATACATACATACACACACACACACACACACACACACACACTTGTTCTGGCCGGCTCTGTAAACGTGCCCCTTGCATGAGTGTAGCCGACATAAAATATATTGCTTCCTCCTCGTAGGAGGGATTGGCATTTCTTGCACAGGGACGGGGTAGAGGAGGCGCTCCTGGCCTTTTTGAACTTCCTTCTCAGCGAGGGAAATGAATAACATCCTGATTGGCCCCAGTGGAGTACAAGTGAAGGGAGTCCTGGCCCCCGGCTCCAGGCTCGTTCTAGGAGTTGCTTTACGCACAGGCGCCAACCTTGGCGCACAGTGAGACCCCAGACTAACAGTTATTTGGGCATTTTCACACTTACTAATGAAGTGCCATTTTACAAGGCACTCTAGGATTCCCCAGCCAGGGGAACCTATTCTCCTATAGGCAGCCAGGCCGGAGGGGAAAGGGCAGGGACAATCCACGTCCTGCGTCCTGCCCGCCCTCCCGCCCTCCGCAGTTTGCAGACGAGGCCTCGAGGTGCCCCGTACTCCCAGTTGGCTCCTGGCCTGTTAGCAGGAGGTACGAACTCCGTTTGCTTAATAGAGTGTTAACCCCAGGCCCTAGAACTTGTGTTAACACTTAGCACAAGGCTGGATCCGAGGGGAGAGGCCAGGGAACTGGCGGCTGAGGGTGGTTTGAGGGTTGAGCTGTGGAGTGAGGAGGGAGGAGGGAAGGAGAGGCAGTTGAATGGTCACTGGATGGAATGGAGCTGACTGGCAAGACCAAGGTTTCCTCTGCTCCTGCCTCTGTCACAGCCCATGTCTGTCCCCGCCCCCCCCCCCCCCCCCCCCGCTTCACTTTCCTTGTCTTTAAATGAGTAGCTAGAGCCAGATGTACTCGAAGGGACCAACAGCTGGAAATGCTTGGGGGATGGGCCAGGGTGGGCAGTGTCAGTGGCACACAGATGCCTGGGGATCCGAACCCAGTGCAGCTTCTGATGTGTTGCTCTGGGGCGGGGCCTTCACTTTGAGTAGCAAAGGCGTGGAGCAGCGCGCAGGCGTCCGCTGAGAGCCTCCGATGTGGCTTCTTTGAGCACCGAAACCTCTTGTAAGACAAACACAGGGCTGTGGTTGGTCCCCCTCCCCTCCGCCCCCCCACCATCCCCTTACAGCCCAACAGCAAGAACCACTTTAAAATCCTGGAATCGGAAGACTGAGCTGAAGACCCCCTTACTGGTACTCTGACCGTATTTTCAAAATCAAAATTCAGCATGGATTTTAATGGGCAAAGTATAGGCTTTGGAGCCAGAGGAACCTAGAACCAGAATCCTGACGATACCCTTGGTAGCGTCATCTGAACAAAAATTTTCCTTCTCTCTGTCTCAGTTTCTTGATCTGTAAAATGGGAATATCAGCCCCAACTTCATAGACTTGTTGCGGGGGGGTCCGGGGGGGGGGGTGTCCGTGAGGTGATGCGCATAGAGTGGCTATGCCTGGCACACAATAGACGCTCAATGAATGTGAGTTCTCTTGCCTTTCCTGATATCTGATCTGATCAGAGAGTGACTATTGGGAATTGGACACGGTCCTAGGAAACCCGGTTTGTGTGCGTGCTTGTCTTGAAAGATACTGTTCCATGAAGTTTTTCCATCCGCGGCGGTGCAGCTTTTCCGAGGACACAGCTTGTCTTGCGGTGTACTCTGAGCCTTGTCGCGGGAAGTGCGTTCTCTCTCCCCCCTCAGAAGCAGCCAGAGCATCCTGCAAAATGACGGTTGCCTTCCCTCTTGGATGGGGCGAGATCTTGGTTGCGCCAGACTTAAAGCCGAGGAGGAGAGGGTCTCAGGATCCCGTCTGGGAAATGCCAGTGTCGGCCTGGCTGGGGGGCCTCTCCTGGCTGAGGTAGAGCCGGTGGAAATTCTCCTCTTGGGACCTGCAATGCTGACCGACCTCTCGGGCTCCCAGGCAGCAGGCGGGGGGCCCTGCTCAGTGACCTAACGATGTGCAGGGGGCTCAGACCTTCCTTGACAGTCATGAGAGGTGTCCCCCAGGAAACTGTGTCTGGTTTAACCAAAGGACAGTGGCGGTACGGAAGGGGGCAGGGCAGGGACAAAGGTGACGGGCAAAGGGACTTGATTTAAAAATCAACTCCTTCCAGAGCTGCTCCCAGGCCCTTTCTGATCTGATGTATGACATTTGCAGAGAGGTGGAACTCTTTGTGGCATTTTTCACGCAAGTTGGTGCACATTCCTGGTGTGATTAAGAGGAAATAAGTCAGACGTACACAGGGATGAGTCAACATCGCGTGCAGCCGGCCAGGGCCACTGGAGGAAGAGTCGAGCTGTAGGCCCAGCTGAGGCAGGCGCAGGGCTTGTCGGGAGGCAACTCAGCGAAGTCGGACCCTCCCCTCCAATGCTTCTCAGGGGCTTTCTGTCCAGGTCCCAGCATGAGGGTGTCTGTCACAGGGCCTTTTCTTCTTCTTCTTCTCTCTCAGCTTTTTCTTAATGTTTGTTTCTTTTATGCTGATGACAGAAGTTTCAGGAAACATATAGAAAGGAATATACAGAAGAGTCCCCTATAACCCAACTACCCAGAGGCAACCGTAGTTAATAACCTTTGGTCGTGAGTCATTTAAAATGGTTTCTATGTTTCCTTCACATAGTTTGGCGATGCTAACTGTACAATTTTGTTTTGCTTTTTTAGTTTCACATTCTCTCTAAAAATTTCCTCTGTTATAAACATCATTTTTCATGGCTACATAATATTCCACTGCCGGAAAGATAATTAACTTAACAAATACCTTGTTGTAAGGCTGTATTAAAGCGGCATCGAGCGTCTCTATGCATGAAGGTTTGCTGGCATCCTAGATTATATACTTGGGCTAGATTGCTGGAAGTGGCTGGCATTCCTAGGTCAGGAGTGGGCACATTTTTCAAACGTTCTTAATGCACATCGCCAGATCGCCCTTTAGATAGTTTATCCCAGTAATATTCCCGTCACCAGCAGCCTGTCTCATGTCATCCTTACCTGTGTTGAGTATGATTCTGTTTATTCATTAAAGAATGTAGTGAGCTGAGATGTCCTACCCCCACCCTATGTAGGAAGCTCAGGGGATATAAGGGACCCAACCTCGGAGCTAAGAGGCCACTCCCCCTGCTCTCCTGTGCCCCCTGCAGGGGTCCTCAGAGAAGTGGGGGACACGTGCCCCCTCAGATGTTGTGCCTCCCCATGAAGGCCCTTGCTGTGTGATGACACAGAACCACTCAGCTCTGGGGATGGAGCTCCCAGACTAGGAGCTGATGTATCACTCCTCTAGCTGCTTGTCGTCTGGCCTAGAGGTGTCCCCAGTCACTTTCTTCACTTTCTAGTCCTTTCCCAGAATCCTACATCCCCTACGAGGAGCGCACGGAACCCAAGACAGCCCTCTGTGTTTGTGTGACCCTGTGCCTGTTTCATGTGCGTCTTATCAGGTGCTCACACAGCCCCAGAAGGCAAACACTAGTTTCTCTGGTTTACAGGCAGGTGTGTCACTTTCCTGTGGCTGCCATAACAAATCACCACAAACTTGGTGACTCAACACAACAGAAATTTCTTCCCTCGTATTTCTGGAGGCCAGGATTTCGTCAGCAAGGTCACGCTCCCTCCTCAGGCTCCAGGGGAGAATTCTTTGTGCCTCTTCCAGTTTTTGGTGGCTCCTGGTGTTCCACCGCTGGTCACAGCATAAGTCCAACCTCTGCCTCTGTCTTCACGGTGCCTCCTCCCTCTGGGTCTAGGATCGCCCCCTCCTTTCTCTCATGAGGATACCAGTCACTGGATGTAGGACTCACCCTAACTCTAGGATGCTCTTGTCTTGAGATCCTTAATTACATCTGCAAAGACCCTATTCACAAATAAGGTCACATCCTGGGATGGACATAGCTCTTAGGGGGACGCCATTTAACCCACGGCAGTAGGTCACAAAAGCAAAGTCCAAAGAGGCTAAATGACTTACCCAAGGTCATCCAATGAGACAGTAGCAGGGGATGGCATTGGAACCCAGGTCTTTTGCTTACCGTGTATCTTTAATTATGTTTTTTAAAATGTTTTAGACTCTTAAGGTGTGACTGCTTGACTGTGTTAGCTGGTTCATAAGGAAATGCGATTTGGTACATTTTTACCCTAGGATACACTCACTGTTACCCTGTTCGTGTATTATTGTAAATTACATTGAAACTATGTCATTGAACTCCATAGTTTTTTCTCCATGTGGTAAGTGGGGAAATTAAGACCCAGGGTAGCCAGAAAAGTTAATGGGAGAATCCCAATTATCACATAGATGTCTTGATTTACAATCTACATTCTAACCTTTAAAGCATGAGTTGTGGAAGGTGTCAGAATGACTACTCTATGTTAAATTGCACAGAAATTCTTGGTGTCTCCATTACCGTGGAGCTCCCCTTCCCTGGCTCAGGACCCTTCGATGTGTTGGCCGCACACGGCTGTCTGTTCACGGACCCCTGATGAACCACGAGGGCCTGTGAGAACAGATGTGCATACCATCACCACATCTGGGACACCGGCATCTCCTGGCTTGCCAACGTTAGCATTTTCTTCTTTGTTGGTACCTTTCCTTTCTCTTACTTCTGAACTAAAATAGTAAATCCTTTCAAAATGACCTCACCCCGAAATCCAAACCCCAGAGCCACATGGATGAATAGAGGACAACCGCGGTACAACGTCCCAGGTGGGGTGAACGTTAGGTAATCTGAGTCATAAACGGCTGCTGGGCTCTAGGTCCCTTTGCTCTGTCCCATGTCCGTGCATGTGGGGTTCATCTCGAGAGCCACCCTAAAGAACCGAGAAGGACATGTGGGGTCCTCATATTTCCCCACCCTTCCTTAGTGCCCCACTTTCTGTTAGTCGTGATACAGTGCATGTTGACGTAGTGAAATATTCCTGCAGCCACACCCAGTAACCAAGCAAATGTCATTTCTCGGCCTGTGCTTTTATGAACCAACTTGTCATGTAGAGAAAGAAGCCCCTTCCCCCCTCACCACACCACCCCCAGCACCGGGCTCTAGCTCTGTTTGGAGAGGGGGCACAAAGGTGCTCCAGCGGCTGCTTTCATCATGCCTAGGGTCATTTCTTAGTTAGTGTGGACATTATTTTTTAAAAAAATTTTTTTATTGATTTCAGAGAGGAAGGGAGAGGGAGAGAGATAGAAACATAAATGACGACAGAGAATCATTGATCGGCTGCCTCCTGCACACCCTCCACTGGGGATCAAGCCTACAACTCGAGCATGTGCCCTGACCAGGAATCAAACCCTGACCTGCTGGGTCATAGGTTGACGCTCAACCAATGAGCCACACTGGCTGACAGTGTAGATATCATTATTATCATGAGTTCTCACCTAGAAGGGCTTACTTCTTGAATAACCTTGTTTAATTACAAGTTTTGCTCTTGCTACTGGCCTCCCTGGTGGCTGGAAATTTGATCAACAGGCTCTCATCAACTCCAAATCCCTGGGCCGAACCTAATTAATGCAAAACGGAGGCCGTGCCACGGTCTCCTAAATAGCCCGGCTGTGATTAGACACTATCAGCTCAGAGGAACATCCCATCTTCCGCCTGCCACCGCCATGCCTGAGCTTCCGTGCCCCTCCACAGTGGCATACAAAAGGCAGGGCACGTGCCCCCCTCACAGCCCGGCAGCTGCCAGCCTGCCAGCTGTCACAGCGTGCCTTCAGCGGGTGTGTGAAACCCAATAACCTGACCCATTTCTCCTCCGGGGAGAGTGCAACGCAGGATGCCGTGCTGGGAAGCAGGATGCAGGAGGCTCACCGGTGCGAGACTGGCTCTCTGTGCAGACTGTCCGGGTTCTTCCGATCCCCAGAATCGCGGATCTGAAATAAGTGCACCGAGGGCAGTGGCATGATGTTGTGACATTGTTTTCTGCTCGGGTATCATCCCCTTCCTTTCTCTTATTTAATTCTCGCTCCTTTCTCTGCCTATCTCCATCTCATTCCTCCCAGTCCTGACCCTGAGGTTTGGCTCTGGGACCACACTCAATGGGGACTGACCCTAAAGCCCCTGTCAGCATCTCAGATGGTCAGAATCAGCCCATAGACAACATGGGCTGAGCAAGCACGGTGCGGCCCACAAGGAGCGTCTAAGCTAGGCTAGCGAGCAGACCACGAGACTGATAAAGGCAGAATGGGAATAACGCCAGGGGACTGATCTAATTAACCTGGGATCCAAGGATAGACTTCAGAGGGATCCGTGAGCACCCCAGAATTGCTTACATAATTTTATGTATGCAGACATTTTGGGGGTAAGCTCATAGCTGTCATCAGCTTTACCCCAAAAGGTAAAGGGCCTTTTGTACAGCCCGGCTTTCTGAAAGAGTGCTCCTTACAACTTGGATCGTCACTCAAGGCTCCACAAGGCGGGAGGCAGCCCGTGAGGGCAAGGCTTTCCAGGAGGCATCGGGGAAAGACTGTTACACTCAGAACCGGAGACCTGGCGCGACCTCGCCTCTCTCAGCCTCAGTAACACGTAAATCTGGGAAATGGCAATAATCGCAGCTTCCCAGGGTGCATAGAGGACCGTGAGCCTTATTGTTATTGTTTTTCTGGCTCCCTTTGTATCTCCATACCTCTCAGTGCTGTGCTTGACTCATATCATAGTGGACACTAATCAATATTTGATGAATGTGCGAGTTAACTGAAATAACAAACGTGAGAGGGCTTTGCAAACAGCAGAGCGGGGCCTCGGCAAAAGATCTTTGCTTCTCAGTACGCGTATTCTGTGCTTCGCAAACAGCCTGCATTAAGTGTCTTCTCCCCTTGAAACTGACCCTTCCCCCCGTAATGGGACTCAAAGGGCCAGCCCATCTGACGGAGCGTCTCTGGACTGGCCAGCTGAGTGATGGCTGTGCCGACAACACTGGCGAGATACGCAGTTGCCTAAGAGCTCGGAGGTGGCCTCACCCTCCAAGGACTTGGCCTCTCGACCCCAGCCCCTCTGACACGCACGCACCTGCAGCCCTTCTCTCGCTCCAGGGCGGGCAGACTCCCTGAGCTCCTTTGCTGTCCTCGTTGGCACTGGCAGGGGTGGGAGGCACGCCGAGGAAGGGGCATGGCAGGCCTCTGCTGGGACTCCTAGCGCGGAAGCAGGACCACTAATTGCCTCCCCTCTGTGGCTTCTTGGGACGGTACAGACAATCGAGTGCTCCTTTGTGGAACATTGTTTGTATCTCCAACCTCTTACCCACAACTTCCCGTCCATGCCCATGCCAGGAGAGAACGGGTCTTCTCTCCGTGTTCTCTCTCCCGTGTGTTGTCCACCAGACAAAATGACTCATCCACGTTGCCATGACCCTCTGGTGGGAGTGGGAGGGACTTTTAACAGGCGTTGGTTGACGGGACCAGCATCCTCAGAACAAGTGAGGAGAGACAGGTGCTTTCTCGTCCACCAGTTCTCCCCGCAGGCGCAGCTGAGGGAGCAGCGGTAGAAGTTCCGGACCTTCCACGTGGGGACGCGGGGCTTGCCACCCATCACTCTGAGCTTCAGAAACCAGGGTGGTGCCAGCATGACCTCTCAGGGTCATTGTGATCATGAAAATGGATGATGATGCTTCAAGTGGCATAAAGTTGTTCCCACCTGTTATTACTCATGCGTAGTGAGCGCACCAGGACGGACGTGCAGAGCCCTCACCATGTGCGGCACTTCCCCTAATGCAGTCCCCACAACAGCCCTCCCTACAGGATTGGGTTGTTTTGCCGGTTTTATGGGTGAGGAATCGGAGGCTCCGAAGGGTAAAGAACTTGCC
This sequence comes from Myotis myotis, assembly GCF_014108235.1. Classification (NCBI taxonomy): domain Eukaryota; kingdom Metazoa; phylum Chordata; class Mammalia; order Chiroptera; family Vespertilionidae; genus Myotis; species Myotis myotis. The sequence continues at coordinate 21,598,253 of NW_023416321.1, read as the reverse complement.
CAGAGCCACGCAGCTAATGTGTGTTCGAGCCTGCACTTAAGTCCAGGCCCACTTCCATCTCCACCAGCTCACGATGCTTCTCTCCTGCATGCCGTTGCGTTGTCTCTTAAAATTCTTGCAGACTCCTCTGGCCTTCACCACCTGAACCCACCCTCTCACCGGAACCCTTCGCGCTGGAACTCTTGCTGGAGTTTCTTGTTTGCTTACTGCTTGGGCTTCAGATGTTCTTCTTGGCCCTGCTGTCAGCTTACCTGCCCTGACCTCTAAGCACGGGGCGCACCAACACTGACCGAGCACCTTCCTGGAAGCAGGCACCTGGGCTTGTGAATCAATGGGAAAAGGCCATTCCCTTCCCTTCCCGGGCTCTGGGACGTCTCTGCCCATATGAAAGCCATCGCCTCAGCCCTGACTGTCCCGGGAGGAGGATCGCCCATATTTCATGGTTGATCCCCCCTCTGGAAATCACTAGGCATGATTTCCCAGGCAGACCCTTCAGAGAAACAGCGATGCTTCAGATCTTGAACTTGGCAACTAGGAGTGGGGCGGCGGTAGAGAGCATTGACTCCTGGCAGGAACCTTGCTCAACCTCTTCCCTCCTTGGAGACAAAGAGTTATTAGCTCCACTTCAGAGATGGGAAAAGGAGATAGAGGGACTTGCCTCACTTCGCTTAGTGGGTGGGTCATGGAAGGGAAAACTTATGTCATCAGTCCCTGTGTGTCCTTGGGCACCAGGTACCTCTGGGTGGTTGCTATGCTGGTTGAGCATTGGCTGTGGGCTGGGCATAGGGCAGGCCCTTGGAGGGCTGTCACTCAGAGTACCCCACCGCCTGGCGCCTCACTCCCAGACCCATGTCCTGACCCTACCTGGTGGTCAGAGAAGGTGCTACAGGGCAACTCCTCACTCGGGGGTCCTACCTGAGAAGCTGGTCCCGGGGCACCCACTCCCCAGGTGGGTCTTTCTTGGGGAGATGCATTCAAAGATGCTACCAGCTCCCCCAGCATCAGGCATCTCCCCTACAATTAGGCAAGAGATAAATCAAAGCCCAGTGTGGCTGATGACATTCAGGAGCCAATGGTGACCCCTGCCACACACACAAATCCCAGCGGGCTGGCTGCGGCCTTTGTCTGGGCAGGAGAGCTCGGGACTCTCTGGCCCTCTTTGCTGATGTATGGAGTCACTAACTGTCGGGGTGTTTACGAACAGTTATCACCTCAATGCTGCGGCCATTATCAGAGGCAGGGCCGCCTGCCGGGGCCAGGGCTCGCACCCTCTCTATTACCACCTGTCATTGGCAGGGAGTGTGCGCTGACGCTGCCCAGTCCTGGCTGCCGCGGGGAGATAGTCTCTGACGGCTGATCAAAGAGGAGCAGCAAGGCCTGATAAAGAGTGTGCGTCGCGTGTACTTTTAACTCGGGGAACATTGGCATTTGCATTTTCCCCCCATCTTCCTGGTGCTGGCAGGAACCGAGCCCAATAAATGCCGTGGATTCAGTTACCTAATCGCCGGGGAAATGGCATGTGCTTAAAGCAACAGAGCAGGACTGTAATCTCTTTCCAAGAGAGAGTGGATGAAATAAGCTTTCACAGAAGACTCGCCGTATAATAAAGCAGAATAATTTAAATGGGGACTTTGAAGTGAGCTTGCGTGTAGAAGCTGACCCTGGCCCTTGGCAGAGCACCGTGTACGTTTTGGAATGTGGGAGCAGCTTCAGATTAAGGGGAGATCTTTGCTGAAGGTGCTGTCACCCAACTCTTGCTGGCATCCCCCAAATGGGGCCCCAGGTGTGCTCAGCCTTTGGCGGCTGGGAGGCAATGGCCACGGAGCAGAATGAGTTCCCCAAACATCAGAGATCTCAGTTCTTTTATTTATATTTCTCAATTACAGTTTACATTCAGGAGCATTTTGTATTAGTGTCAGGTACACAGCATAGTGATTAGACAATCATAAACTTTATTTTTATTTATTTATTTATTAGAGGCCCGGTGCATGAAATTCGTGCACGGATAGGGTCGCTATGCCTGGCCGGTGATCAGGGCTGATCTGTGGGGCCCCCGCTGGCACCCGCCTTGGCCAGCCTGGCACTACCCGCTCACTAGCCCTGCCCCCCACCTCCATCGCCGGTCACCTCCCTCTGCAGGGTCACCGGCAGGGGAATGGGGAAGGGGGGCCCATTGGCACCCGCCTTGGCTGGCCTGGGGCCTGAGGGGCGGGGGGGCAGCTCCTGCATTGAGCGTCTGCCCCCTGGTGGTCAGTGCACGTTATAGCGACCGGTCATTCTGCCGGTTCTGCTGTTCAGTCGATTTGCATATTAGGCTTTTATTATATAGGGTATCTTTATTTTAATTTATCATTATTGTTGAAAGTATTACAGATGTCTCCTTTGTTTGTTTTTCCCACTGACCCCCTCCACCCCGCCCCTGCCCCTCCAGGCTTCATCACTCCACTGTCTGTGTCCATGGGCTGTGTGTATATGTGTATAAGTTCCCCAGTTAATCACTCCCCACCACACATCCCACCCTCATCTTCCCTCTGAAATTTGTCCGTCTGTTCCAGGCTTCTATTTCTCTGCATCTATTTTGTTCTCATCATTAGATTCCATATATGAGTAAGATCATGTGATAAAGACAATCATATCCTTTACCCAGTGTTCCCCCTGATATTTCCAGGACCCACCTGGCACTGCATGTAGTTATTACATGGTAATAACAGAGATCTGAGTTCTTGGACCAGGTCGCCCACAAACGTGCTGTTGGATTTGGGGCCATAACTTCTCTGAAGTTCAAATGTAAAATGAGGAGGTGTGGTATGGGATATAGTGGTTTAGAAAGTTTAAGTTTACGGTTTATAACTCCTGTTTTAAATGAATCTTAAGGGAAGCTGTATTGTATCAAACAGAGACAAGTAGAGGTGTTTTGGTTGAACCTGGGAAGGAGGTTCACTGCCCTTGACCTAGTCCCTATGCCTGGCCAATGATCAAGGCCAATCTGTGGGACCCCCTAGTCCCTGAAGCCGTTCCTAGAGACTTCAGAAGGACCCTGTCGCTGCTCAGAAAACAGTTGAAAAACCACTCACCCAGCGACATCATAGAGGTCATTTCCTGGAGGTCTACACTTTGACCAGAGGCATAGCTGCTGCTTTCTGTCCTACACATTCATGGTGTGTGTGTGTGTGTGTGTGTGTGTTTGTGTGTTTGTGTGTGTGTGTTAATTAATTTTGAGAGAGAAGCATTGACTCATTGTTGATGCACTTATTGATGCATTCATTGGTTGGTTCTCGTATGTGCCCTGACTGGGGATCGAACCTGCGACCTTGATGTATCAGGTCGATGCTCTAATCAACCCAGCTACCTGTCCAGGCCCCACATTCGTGGTTTGTAGTGCTCTCTCCTTCGTCTGTCCTGGAGAAGAGCTAACTGGCCCCTGGACAGGGCAGGGAGTTGGTGGTGGGTAGACAAATAGAAGGGGTTCTGCCAGCATGGACTCATGTGCCATGTCCCGTGTGCTGCAGGTACCTTTGACCGGAGCGTGACCCTGCTGGAGGTGTGTGGGAGCTGGCCCGAGGGCTTCGGGCTGCGGCACATGTCCTCCATGGAGCACACCGAGGAGGGCCTGCGGGAGCGGCTCGCCGACGCCATGGCCGAGTCGCCCAGCCGGGACGTGGTGGGATCCGGAACAGGTAACGTGGCGTCACGCTCCTCGCCGGACTTGGTCACAACTGGCACCTGCTGGTGTGGAGCTTCTTTGGCGGGAGAGGGTGTGTGTGTGTTTTAACTGCTTGTTTCTTCAGTTAGCTCTCTGATTGCTGCCCCTGGGGAAGCTTCCGGGCATGGGAAACCCTGTGGAAAGGGGAGTTCCCGGTGGAACGGACCCGTCCTCGGTGGAATAATTCATACAAAAAATTGTCATGAACATAGTATTCTGTAAGTGGCTCCCAGAAGGGCACCTTCTCCAGGGGAAGGGACCACGTTGGCGTCTCGGAGGTTTTCAGCAGCCCTTCGGCACTGAGCGCTTAGGCCGCACCCCTGCTCCTGCCTCGCTGGAGGCTTCCCAGAATGGCAGGTATCGGGGGGCCTGCCACCTCGGGAGGTGGGGGGGGGGGGGGAGCAGGCATGAAGCAGGCAGGGATGGTTTGAGCCCGCCAGGAAGTTTTCTCCTACGCTGCCTTTCGCCCTTGTCTTGCCTCTGAGAGAGCCCAGCAACAGGCCCGGGGTGGCTTCCCGCATCTGTAGAGCAGGCAGAAAACATCCTTAGGTGATGGGTGAGCGCTGCCCCATCAAGCAGGTGTACACATGCACGCACACACACGTGCACGTGCACACACACAGAGAGCACGCACTTAGGAAAGACCTCCATCTCCACACGGTCACAGGACAGCTGCCCTCTTTGTCCAAAGCACCTCCTCATTCTGGGTATCTGTGCGGTTCGTGGCTGCGGTAGCCCCGCCTTTATGCCTGAAAAAGACTGCCCCACAGGCTGCTTCCCAGCTTCCTGAGCTCAGCGGGAACGCATACAGGGTCACGCAGTCCTCCCGCTCCTGCTTTCCTTTACTGTGAACTGCCCCATCCCTGCTCCCCACGCTCCCTGGAGAGAGGATCCCAGAGAGGAGGAACTTACAACCCTGGGGCAGGGACCAGGACCAGCGAGGTGTTGAGGGTCCAAGCACTTGGGCAGGGCTTGAAACGCCTAACGAACGTTATCCCACGGTCTCACTTCCCGGCGGATCCTCCGGGGCATTTGGGTACCGGGGGTCAGCAGTTAAGCTTTTCCCGCTCTTCTTCCCCCTCCCGTTTAGTCCCTGTGTTCCTGCACTAGGAGGAAAGAGACTCTGCACTCATCTCTCTCCCCACAGTGCTAGCATCGTCCTGTATACTGATAGTGCTTGTATACTGATTGGCAAAGGAACAGGATGGAGGCAAGAGAGGGAGAGAAGCAGCTTAGCTAGAGGCAGCAAGTACCTGCTCAGGCCAGGCAGACGGCCAGCCATCTCTGAGGCCCAGCCTCCTTCCACGCCCCTTCGCCCCTAGAAGGGGAGGACGCTGCCACGCCACGTCACGTCTATTCCCTCGCGCAGGTCTAGACACGTGCACAATCTCTGGCTCCCCCCACCAAGAGCTCCCAGCTGTGGCAGCTGCTCATCGTGCCTTGTTCTCGCACCTGGGCCTGCAGGTGAGGGGCAGCTCTGCTATTGCTGGGGCTTTCACCCCATTTTCCTAGAAAGTTGGCCGAAGCCAGGAGCACTTTCCTCCTTCGGAACCTCGCTCGGAGCACAGCCTTTCCCCTGAATCTCTGGGGCCCTGGCTGGCCCCAGTTCACATAAACCAGGGCCTGGTGTCCCCAGGGTCACTCCCGGAGCTGCCCTTCCAGGGGCTGGAGCCGCTGTGGGTCGGCTTCCTCCGAAGCCCCTTGGAGCACCTGAGAGCCAGCCAGCAAGCGGATCGGAGGTGCCTGCACTCGGGGCTGAGACTTCAGCCTGGCGCAGACAGTCAGTAACTGAGCAAAACTGGCAGCAAGCCATCTGCCAGACAGCTGGGGGCCCCGGGGAGACTCTGTGGCCTTAAGCAGGTTCATGAAATTAAAAAAAGAAATGAGAGAGGAAATTAAAACGGAATGACCCAGGGGTCAAAAAAATAGGAGACGCCCTTTTAAGGCAGAGGGACTGCATGTCCCGCCCCCAGCGGCCACGGAGGGGATCCGTCTTGCCTTCTTGGGCCATGGAAGGTGTGCTTTATTTCCCAAACACTCTGCCGCAGCCTGCAAGGCCAGCAAGTAAAGCAGAGAGGACGGAGGTTAGCCTGGTTCCCTCTGCCATTGCTGAGAATCACCTTTCATGGTTTAGAACTGCAGACGAAGCATGGCCGGCGGGGCAGCCCAGCCTGGACGGGGCAGCGAGCACGCCCATGCCCGTCAGCCTGCTGCCCAGAGAGAGCCGGGGAAATACAGTGCCATGTGAGGTGGGAATTTCTGGCAAGTCACCCTTGGCCGTAGCAGCCTCTCTCAGTCTCTCTCTCTCTCCCCCCCCATAACCCTGCTTCTGTGGGGGGCGCATAAGATAGGTGACAGCCAGTGTTTACCTGTCAGGCACCAGGGATGGTGGTTTTAGTGCAGCCACCGGCCTGCTGGCCTCTTACCAAGGTTGCATGGAGCATGCTCTCATGACCCCTGACCCTGCAGCCCAGTACGCCTCGCTCTTCTACAGGTTTAGCTAGTGACTCGCTGGTAGAGGTTTAGCACCCAGCTCTCTGCAGGGAGGCGGGAAAAGCCCTGATTGGTAACATTTGGGGATTGCTGTCATGTAAAAACTCTATGGCCAATTTCAAGCTATCAACATGTCAGTCTTCTAGCAGAATTCCTGAGAAGGTGACATCAGCTTATTGGTTTATTAATTACCCCAGCACCCCGCCGCCGGTGAGCTGTCCCATAGTGCAACTCGGCTCTCCCCCCCCCCCCCCCCCCCAGAACAGCAGAGCCTTTCCAAACCTTACTACGCAGCGTGGTCCACGACCCAGCAGCACCATCTGCACCCAGTTGCTGATCAGAAATGCGGAATCCCAGACCCCACATCGCCCCACTGGATCAGCACCCACATTTAACACGCCCTTGATGCACGTTCAGCTGTGAGAAAGTCCACGTCAAAACACGTCGAACCTCTGAGGCAGTGTTAGCTCTGGCCTCCGTGACGGCTGCTGACCACTGAGTCTAATTAGGTCACATGTGCGACTTGCCAGTCCGGCTCTACAATAACCGGCTGGACTGCTTTCTTGCTAATATCATTACCTCCCCCACCCCACCACCCCTGTTTACGCTTCCCTTGTCCCCATTCAGCAGAATTCCAAATTGAGGTCAAACTCTGCTCTCACTGCGGTTGCTGAGGGAAAATCACAGACTGGTCAGATTGCTGCCCCTGCACATGGGCCTCCCCTGTCCAGTGAGCCTGGCAGTCCGGTACGTCCCTACCGCCCGCTTCTCCTCGTCTCAGGTGGCACGCATCGTTTGCAGCAGAAACCAGTGCCTAGAACAGGGTCCAGCACTTCATGGGTCTGCAGTCACTGCTGAAGGAATGAATTCTCCATTCAGCCTAAGACCCGTGGTTGGCAAACTGCGGCTCACGAGCCACATGCAGCTCTTTGGCCCCTTGAGTGTGGCTCTTCCTAAGCCTTAGGAGTACCCTAATGAAGTTAATAACAATGTACCTACCTATATAGTTTAAGTTTAAAAATTTTGGCTATCAAAAGAAATTTCAAAAAAAAAAAAAGAAAAAGAAATTTCAATCACTGTGCTGTTGATATTTGGCTCTGTTGACTGAGTTTGCCGACCACTGGCCTAGACGTTAGCCATCCCGTGGCGGCCCCTGCTTGCTGCTGGGGCACCCAGTCTATTTTCATCCTCTTATTGACTCCCCAGGTCTCTGGTCCTCTAAGAGCTTATATATTCTTTTTAACTTTTTTTTTTTTCATAGAATTGCTAGTTATATAGTAGGACTTAATGTGCTGTTTATTTAGTGGGGTACATAGCTCAGTCCATCCCCTTGAAATCAGTCTCTTTCCTTCTTCATGGACACTATTTCGAACACTCCTCTCTCAGATCTCTTCCCCACCATCGTGTCTCTCACTCTCAGAAAATGGCTCAGTGGTGGTCGGCATTGAAGAAACCTCTTGAGTTCCTGCAGTCAGACCCTAAATGTCCCTGCAACAGCTTTCCTCTCTCCTCCTGTTTCTGCCCCGAGATCACCCAACTGCCACAGCCACTCGCTGGTTTACCTCAACGCTGTCAACCAAGTCCCTGCAGCCCAGCACCGGCCCTGTGCACACGCCCTGTGACCTTGATCTTGCTTTCCCACGCTCTCCTGGCTTGATGACTGCCTCGGGCCACTTCTCAATTCCTGCCCTGGGTTTTCCTCATCTTCGGCCTCAGTGTATTTCTCGAGGCCTCTCTTGGCCTCTTTCTTTTCCCTCCATCAGTACAGAGCATCTCCACTGCTACTGTGGCTGCTAATGCCATCTTACAAACTGATCACTTCCAAGTAAGCTCCCAGTTGGCTCTCTCTCCTGGTCGCCAGTACCATCTAGACCAGCGGTTCTCAACCCGTGGGTCGCAACCCCTTTGGGGGTCAAACGACCCTTTCACAGGGGTCGCCTAAGACCATCGGAAAACACATATATAATTACATATTTTTTGTGATTAATCACTATGCTTTAATTATGTTCAATTTGTAACAATGAAATTGGGGGTCACCACAACATGAGGAACTGTATTAAAGGGTCACGGCATTAGGAAGGTTGAGAACCACTGATCTAAACAGTCACCCTCTGACATCTCTGCATCCACAGCTTGAACTGCTCTCCCCTGCCCTGTCCTTCTCCCGGGCTCACCCACCTCATTGTGTACAAAGCCTTCGCGACCAGCCGCTGCCCTCTCTCCGACCAAGCCGAGCTCCCCGAGGGTCTCCGAGCACACGTGTCCTCCCCACCTGCCTGGCCTCTGCACATACCTCTCCCTGGGCCTGGAATGCCGGCTCCCGCAGCCCCCTCCTCTCCCTCTCACCCCCTCAAAATAGCTTGACTAATTCCTGCTTAGCAGACATTCCTTTCAAAATTGCCTTTTGTAGAAAAGTAGAATTTTTTAAATAAGCAAAACATTGACTTTTTCCAATTGTTTTGTGTCTAGGTAAAGATATAACCGAATATCCCAAAAAATTTTAATAAACACCTGGATACATATCCAGTACATTTTCTCTTTAGATGTTAACTCTTTCCATCGCTATTTAGCTACACCTTGCCTTTGCCTTCTGCTCTCTCTGCCGCCCGACAGCAAGGGCCCCACACCTCACACACAGGGCCCTGGCCAGCCGTTTAAAGTGTTCCCGGGTGTCTGTGTTGCAGGCCGCCTCCTTTTGCTGCTGTTGACTTAGGAGCTCACTAAGTCAGTTCTCAAGGTCAAGGAGGACTGTCTCTCCCCTGTGGCTGTGGCTTCCTGCAGTCCTGGGAACCCTGCTCACTCTCCTTTAGGCTTCGTCTTTTCTGTCTGCCGTCTCTTTAACACACTCTCTTCTAACCCAGAGGCAGTTAGTTCCTCGTGGGGATCACACTGTGGGCTCAACCTTTGCCTCCTACCTGCTGTCATAAATACATTTATTTCCTTACCCAGATGTAGAAAACTTTCACAAGACAATGTTATAAGCAATGCATTCTGGTACTTTCTATTTTATTTCATTTTATTGAGATGTCACAAACAGCTAACTTGATTTCACAATACGGGTACATTGATGAATCACTATCTACAGTTGGGAAACCAGTACTCGAGTTTGTTCTGCTAAATCCTCTGAGTTTCCCTCTATGGGCATTAGTTCCTCAGCAGAAAAGTCTGTGAGGTTCTTTTCGACTAAAGCTCTTCCAAAGTTTTGTCAGAAAAGTCTTTTACTTACTGAGAGGGTGTGAATTTTTTCCTCCTTAACAGTAAAAGCACGTTTTGAACATTATACGCAGTTGTTTAAGTGGTCAAGATTTCAATAAGTTGGTTAACAAATATCTGTTGATTGCCTATGTTCTGCAAAAGATAAGCTAAAAGCACGGGGTGTGTGTGTGTGTGTGTGTGTGTGTGTGTGTGTGTGTGTGTGTAGGAATTCCAGACTGTAGGAATTAAGTTCTCAACAAACGTTAGCTAGCGTTAACGGGGTTGACCAGATGCGCACGAGGTGTGTGGGCCCCTATCCCACCTCTGGACTAGCTCCTCTGATGGGCTGTGGAGCGCCTGCTTGCGCCGGCTGAGGGCCGGGACAGTTTCCTGCCAGGACACTTCCAGGGGGGCTTATCATCACCCCTTCCCATCGCAAGGTGCCACAGGACCAGGCGGCAACAATGGCAGGCATCAGGGCAGTGAATTAATTCTCTTATCTTGTACACACCCCTCCTCTCAGGCAAACACTGTCGTCCAAGCAACTTAGCCAGTCACTTAGGTCCCTGTCTCCGCTTCACCTATCGGCCCTGGAATTCTCCTTCTGCGGGGCCTTCACAGGGAACTGTCCGTGTCCCCTCTCAGTGAGCTCCTCGTGGGCCCACACATCTGTCTGTGGCTGCGGCAGGCAGGCCGACTCCCTCCGCACCGCACCGGGGTGGACGTCTCAGGAAAGTAAGACTTGGCTCCCAACCTCAAAGAGGCTAAGTGCTGAGCTGTGTTTCGGCTCCTCCTGCTCCTCTCGCCACTGCCCTCGCCACTGACTGAGCCGGGCCAAGCAGAAAGCCATTGGCCCCCTGCCCACAGCCCATGCTCCTTCCAGGACTTGGCGGCAAAAACTCGCTGGTAACAGACGCCACAGTGGCTGGGGGTGGAGAGGAGAGCGTGAGCCCCAGAGGAACATGAGCACCAGACGCAGAGCCCAGTGTCCCCTCCCGCTCCCCCCACCCCCCACCCCACCCACGGGCCACAGCACCCCGCTCGCTCGGAGCGGAAGGGAGCAGCTGCTCCTGGAGGTGGTGGGTGGCATTGTTGGTGTTGCTATTTGTGTCTCAGTTCAGTGTCCGACTGCCTGTCCCAGCTACTCTCACGGGTAGGAAAGGCCAGATTGGAGAGTCCACGCGACTCCCAGCCCCCGGCTCCTGCCACTGAGAAGAAGGTCTTGTTCTGTGTCCTTTCCCGTGGGGCTAGAAGTCCCCACCAGGAAGGGGAATCCTGTGACCTTGGGAGGCTCCTTTCCCTTCCTCGGTTCACTTTATGCTCTAGCTCCATGGGCCAGGGAAACCAGCACATCTGGTAAATGTTTACCGATTGCACCTGCGATGTCCCGGCCCCTGTACAACTGTGCGTAGCACTTTGTCCGTGTCACCCCCTCTACTTCTCTCAGCTGGAGAACAATGGCCACCTCCCCCCACGTGGCTTCTGTGCTTTGCTCCACACTGGCCACATCCACGTCCCCTGATCAGATAGATCATCACTGCTGGGGAGACACTCCTGTCTCCAGTTCACAAAAAGACACAGTGAAAGATTGGCAGTAAGATCCTCACTACCAGCTACTGGATTAAACTGAGAAATCCAGGAAGAGTTTCTAGTTCTTAAATCCCATCAGTCTCACCTGGGCAGAAGGGCACAGTAGTCATGTCCACCCTTTATTCAAAATAGGAGGGGGTCCCCAGGAGGGAGGGGGTGCTCACTCGTAGGGCCCCCCTGACCATTTCCCTGCTCACAGGTGCCCAGGCACACATATTGCAGCCCAGGCTCCTTTCAAATCCCTCACAGGCCGTCCTCGCCCACCCGACCTCCCACTTCCCCGTCCACAAGAACCCTTACTCACATTTCCCCACCACCACCTTCACGCAGACATCCTCACCTGTCAGCGTGGCCCCATCACCCCAGCGCCCGCCCTGCTCACCTGGCTCTGCTGAAGTGCCTGCTCCCGCCCCCTCTGCTCAGTCACCTGCTTAGACCAAGCTCAAACCTCAGCAGCTATGGGAAGCTTTCTCTGGCCATGCAGCCACATGCTCTCTCGGTCTTCGCTGAGCTTCTGCACCACCTCCTGTGGACACTTAGCCCCGGGCAATAGCAGTGTCTCTCTCTCTCTCTCTCTCTCTCTCTCTCTCTCTCTCTCTCTCTCTCTCTCTCTCTCTCCCTCTCCCTCTCTCATTCTCCTCTGCACATCTTGTAGTTGCCCAAAGTCTACTTTGAACTCTTTAACCAAAACATGCTGCTTTCTGTCCACAAGGAGCATGTGCCCCTGTGACTTCATTGGTGCCTTCAGAGTCCCCTTTCCAGGGGTTGCCCCAACCCAGAAGCAGGGATTCCTGTAGAAAATGTCTAGGCCTGGACACAAGGGTGGGGAGGGCCGGTGGGACCCCGAGATAAGGGCCCTCCTCCGGAGACATTAAGGCAGGTAAATGGTTAACAAAGGGAGGATTTCTCTCTGATCTCCTCCTCTGCCAGGGAATTCACCTTTACCCACTGACCTTTCTGTGAGGGTGAGATCTGAACAAAGTTGCGCACAGTCATGGATGGGTAAATACCCATCATTCATGTGTGCCCCTGCCTCTGCCCCCTGTCTCCTCAGAGACGGTCTGAGGTATGTGGACCACCCCCTAGATTGGATGGCTGGTAGCAGAGGAAAGACACACATATGCACAGAAAATGAAAGTTGGGCACGACCCTCTGACCCCTTAGGAATCCAGGGCCTCAGCTTTAAAGCAAGGAGAACGGTGCACAGAGGAGGCCAAGCCATGCCAGTCCGGTCGAATCGAACAGGAGGCATTTCCGAGCATGCATAGCAGATCTTGGGCGATGTCTTCCCGTCCACTCTCTTTCTATCCCAGCCCTGCCCCAGGGACCTGCAGGCCCCTGCAGTAGACATCTATACATTTACTGGCAGAGTCCCCCGGCCCCAGGCTTCTCCCACCTCCCGTGACCCCCCCACATCTGTTTTATTTTGTGTAGCTCGATAGCTTGCGATTCCACCCCTCCGAGGGCTTAATCGAGTTTGGGGAGAACCGACATCCAGTTGCTTCATTTGTTTGGGATGACTTTTTCCATTCCGGGCCCCTGTGCTCACGTGACTGGCACGGCCCATCCTCTCTGGCCTCCCAGGGCCGGAGTCACATCTCCACTTGGATGGGTGTGGCTGGCACAGGCCTGGGGCAGTGGGGGAAGCTAAGCCTACCAGCGCCCCCGCCTCCATCTGGGCAGGGGCTGGCACTCGGAAGGCGTGGAGAGTCTTTGGTTTCATACTTTATTCATCCCATGAGCCACTAGGAGCTGAGCTGCCTAGGAGCGTACGGTTCGCGCATTTGAGCGCATCTCCATGAGCCTCCTCTCAGCAGCCCAGCCACTCAGCCCCTCTGAACTTCAGGCCTGGCTTCTACACCCAAGAGGGGGGAGAAAACCTGAGGGGCTGCCCAAATGCTGGCTCTGCCTCCACACCCTCGCTGCTCCCCGCGCTGTGCGGCAGGCGGGACTGTGGGCACGCGGGAGGCAGGCGTGGGAGGAGGAGGGGAATGAGGGAGGGATGACAGCAGTTGAACCCGGTGAGAATGTGTGGACCCCTCCATGCGCTGTGCCTTGGGACAGACCACGAACACCCCCTGCCAAGCTCTCAGTGGTCAAACCAGATTCTGATGCCCCCCCCCCCACCACCACCACCACCACCTTCGGTCTTGGCGCTTGCTGCTCTCTTAAAGGTCCGATATTTAAAGAAATATTTTATTTCCAATACAGACACAGCCCTTGATGTAGCAGTAAAAACCAGCACCCCTGAGAGGCACATGGCTGTGAAGTGTGTTGGTATGTAACTTCCTGTCTTTGCCCACGTGCAAGCCTTCGTCCCACTGCTCCTTCTGTCCCTGGAGAGGTGCCTCCCCGACCCCGGTGCTCAGGCGTCAGGAGGCCTTGGCGTGAGGGCGAGAGGTCAGCTCAGGCAGGAGACACCGTCCGGCGATGGGGCTGACGGGCGTGGGGTGGGAAGCGTCGCTGGGCCTCACCCAACAAGAGTTGCTTTGAGGATCTCGCTCCCCACCCCCCACTTTGGAGATGGAAGTCAAATTTTTGGATTCTGCTGTGCAGAGCAGAGAGGTCACTGGGCTCTAATGCATTTACCATTGACTGCCCCTCTTGTAGTGCGTCTATTAGTGAGTAATTTGATTTGTACCTATTCATTTGCAGTCCCTGCAGGAGCCTGGAGCTGGCCCCTCGTATAATTGGTGCTGTCTCTATTTTTACATCATTAGATTAGCCCCGACTCCTGGCCACTTGTTGTCTGCGCTTGTCTGTCCATTTATACAACCTAATGTAACACAAAATTCATTACTGATCACATTACTTTCAACTCTGAAGCCAGCCTTGTGATAAACATTTGGTTAACCCCTTCCTGCCCGCGGGAGGGCTGCGGAGCAAATGCACTTCCACTCGGCAGGCGAATCAATATCTTAATACACCAAAGTGGAATTGCATTTCTAGATTTGTTATTCCTCCTGGAGGAGCAAATGGAAGGGCGCTCGGAGCGAGTGGAGCTGAATAATGAATAGGGCCCCGGCACCGGCAGCCAGTCTGCCCAGGAGCACAAAGGCTCCGCCGGCATCCGCCCGCGAGCTCATCGGGCCGGCGGCACCACGGCCATTACCTGGGGCCTGTGCTTCTCTGCCCAACACAGAACGTGGGTTCGAGGGCACAGGCTGGGACCCCAACGTGGGCAACAGAGACCTTCCCCCCTCAAACTGCCTCCCCACCACCACCACACCATTCTCTTTGCTAGACTTGGCCTAGGATGACTGGACCAGGAACTGGGTTTGTTTCCTTAAAACCTGCTTTACTGGTATGAAGGTACCACACACGTGGGCCTGGCACTAATGCCACCATAAATCAAATCCACAACTAAGCTAGCGTCTGCCCTTTGGAACCAAAGCACCAAGTGCTTTCTGTGGAGAGGAGGATCGGCGATGTCAGAGCTGGTGGGTTCACACCTACCGTGTGTGTGCCTGCTCTCCGCCCTGGCTCTGTGGGAGGGAGGCCCTGGAGCTGGCCTGGCTTCTTAAAGGGACCCCCGCAGAGCTCTGTTGAGGCTAGAAGATTCTCCCCTACCCCCACCCTGGCCATCCCTCCCCAGCCCCCATTTGTCTCTGGGTAGCATCCACACCCACTCTAAGTCATTAACTCTCAGGACAGTTTGTTTCCAAAGGAAAAATATCCCGACTTATTAAGAAACTCTCATAAAGCCTGTACTACAGTAATTAGAAAAGTAGGCGTAGAGGAAGTAGAATGGAACCCATTACTATGAAAGTCATAAATCCTGGAGTAAAAAGAAGCCGTAAACAAGATACTCAGCCGGGAGTGGGAGCTGGAAAGAGCAGCCCGTCTAGGGGCCGTTCTGTTGAGTGGGGCTCTGGCCGCCTCCTGCTGGGACTGCCCCATGGTCCCTGCTGCCCGGTCCCTGGTTCAGAGCCCAACAGGGGTGGAGGGGGCGGGGGGGGCTGCAAGGTGAGATGGCAGAGGTTGGGGGGTGGGCTCGCCCCGCCCTGACTGTGGGAAGCTGCATTTCTCAGGAGGGGCTTCAGAGACTCCAGAATTAGAACCACGTGCTTCCTATTGTGAGGAAGGACAACAGGGCATCTTGGCGGGGTGTGCTCGGTGCCCCATCCAGGCAGTGGGAGGAGGACACTGGGGTGTCACCAAGGGGAGCCCGTGCACGAACTTGCTCCGTGCTGAGCCTGCAGTGGTGGCCTCAGCTGTCAATCCTCTCAGGTGGGTCAGTGGGACAGTGGGACTGCATCTCCCCTGGGCCCCAGCCATCAGCTCTAGAAAACAGAGCAGAGTGCGGCCGTGGCCTTTGCCGAGGAGGACAGACGGGTGACAGGGAGGCTGGTGGAATGAGAGGCTTTGATTTCTTAACCTTGATGGAAAGTGGGGAAAGCCACATCTTACCAAACTCTTCCGCTGCGTCGCAGAGAATGTAATTACGTTCGGACATTCGAATGAGAACCAGATGTGCGCTGGCCCGTGGGGCGCAGCGTCTCCTGCGGTCTGCAGGCCCCTGTGCCTGTCTCGCAGCCTCGCAGCCCTCAGGCAGCTCGGCAAGACCCACCTGGGAGCTGGGTGGGGTCGTCGGAGCTTCGAGGCTGGACTTGGGAAATGGGAGGGGCAGGGCCAGCTGCCAGACACCTGGTTCCACGGGACAGTTTCCAAGCCCTGTCTCTTCTTAGCCATGCTGAGTGGGCATGTTGGTGGGGCCTCGCCGGCACCCACCCCACCCACATGCAGACACACACACAGAAGTCATGCCGCAGCACCTGGCCGGGCATTTTCTCTCACCAAACACAGTGCCAGGCTGCCCAGCTTTGCATCTGCCTCAGAGGGGCATGTGGTGCCAAGGACCTGGAGCTGGGAAGGGCATTCAGGCCTCCTGGGTGGGGGGCACTCCCCTGGGGGCCTCAGCTGCCGACACACCAGAGATGGCAAAGCTCACCTTGTAACCGGGACGCCCCGACCACCAGAGTGGTCTCTACACGTGTGCCCTGCGTGTTCTGCTTCTTAAAGCCCCTTCACATCTTCTTCTCCCCAGAGCCCCACACGCCAGGCTGCCCCCGCCCCCTCCCGCCTGACCAATGAGGAAGCAGATGAGAAGTGAAGTGACAGGCCCAGGTCATTCAGCACCGCTGTCTGCGCCCAACGGGGGCTCCAGTGAATCCCCTGCCTCCCGCCAAGGCCCTTCCCCTTCTGGCTGCTCCTGCATCCATCTCAGCGGTTCTCAACCTGTGGGTCGTGACCCCTTTGGCGGTCGAACGACCTTTTCACAGGGGTCGCCTAAGACCATCCTGCATCTCAGATATTTACATTACGATTCATAACAGTAGCAACATTACAGTGATGAAGTAGCAACGAAAATAATTCTATGGTTGGGTCACAGCATGAGGAACTGTATTTAAAGGGCCAGAAGGTTGAGAACCACTGATCTGGCTGATCTTAAGCATGGCTTCAGCCAGACTTATCAAATGCCTCAAACCCAGGGAAACGCCAGCCAGGCCTGTGCAGCCTCTGCTCTCCCGCACGTAATGTGCTGTGACAGGGCGCACTCTGTCTTGGTCAGGACACGGAGTCATCCTGAGAGAGGGGCCCCGGGAGGTCACTGCACAGGCTGCTGGTCCCGGCTGTCCGGTGGGTGATCCTGTCCCTTCTCCTCTGAAGCCAGGGCTGGGAGGACCTGAGTAACCTGGGTCTCCTGGGAGTGGGGGTGGCGGCATTTCTGTGCGAGTCTTTCCCTGCCGGGGACGGGTGTCACTTCGTAGCTGTTGTAGGAGGGACCTGGGAAACGCCTTCAGCTCCTAACGAGGCCAGTGTCCCCTCCCACTGATGCCCTACCTGTGGGCATTGCCTATCAGTTGGTCAAAGGCTATGCAGGAATTGAGCTGGACTGTGAGTTGCTCTGCTCCTACCCCCAACACACACACACACACACACACACACACACATACACACACACACACAGCCAGGTCCAGTGGAAGACAGGTGGGGGCCAGGGCAGGCCATGTGGTCTTGGCTTCATTCTGTGACGTTCTGGGTCCCCGTGCCTGTGGGGGTCAGGAACAAGAGCTGGGCAAGGAGGAAAGAAAGCATGTTTGTGGGAGCCCTGTGGGTCGAAAGAGGCTCCGGCCGGCAGGAAGGGGCGTGCCCACAGCACTGAGGCCAGGCTGCGTGCGGGGAGAAGCGGGTGGCGTCGGCCGGCCTGGGCTCTGTGCTTAGACAGAGGTGTTAAGCCCAGAGATAACCAGGCCAGAGTGGCCCTGCTTCTCATCTACTCCCAGGTCCCACCAGCCCCACAGGGGATCCCTGTTATCTGAATGTGGAGGAGCCTCTTCATCCTCAGCCCCTCAGCTGCGGGAAGCTGCCCTCCTACATCCCCCAAGCCTGCCTGGGAAGCGGGCAGGAGCCCTGCTGCAGGGACAGGAGGTCCTTGGAGGACCAGCCCCCATCCTCTGAGCCCTCCGTGCAGCTGGAGGTGACCCTGCAGGGGGAGCGTAGAGAGGGGTGGGGTGGGGTGTCTGAGAGAAGAAGAGCAAGGCCTCCCCACAGGCTGTCTCCTTTAACTGCTGCCCTTTTAACCTCCTGAAAAGGGCCCTGGGGCTGAGGTTGGCTCCCACCCAGAGTGTGGTCTCTGACAGGGCTGTCAGCGTTTCTAGAAGCATTCTCAGCCAACTCCTTCTGTCTCCCTGCACCCACCTCTGCCTCCCTCAGCCACACTGAGGAGGGAGTGGCAGTCCCCAGGCCAGGACTGTGTCCACCTCCTAGTTGGCCCCTGGGCCATCTTTCCGGGGTAGGCACCAGGAAGCTGCCTGTTTTGCTGAGCCCGGCAGGATGCATTCCAGCCCAGCCGCCATGGCTTCTCTCCGCAGCCCCCGTTTGCACAGCGGGTCCCAGGCCCTGTTGGCAGGCCCCTTGCAAACCAGTCCTTGCTTGGGGCAGACCCCATCTGGATCCATTTGCTGAGCTTGCAGCAGTCCTGTGATCCCCTGGTCTCCTTTCCATAGAGCCCAGCCAGGGAAGATGCTGAAAATCCCTAACCTCCCCACCCTCACCCCACCCCACTCCCTGGCCAAGAAGCCTCACAGCAGAAGGGGATTGGAACTGTTTCTGTGTGCAAACCTTCCCTGAGCCAGACACTGGGGAACATGGAGCAGTTCAGCTGGCTGCTCTGGGCCCCGGGGACACCCGCTCCCCTGGGCTACCACTGAGCCCGGCCCAAGCCAGGGGTTTAACCACAGACTCTGCCGACGGGGGAAGACTAGGAGGTGGACGCAGGAGGGAAAAATCGATGCACGTCAACAGGGTTGGAAATTTATTTTCCAGCTTGGAACAGGGTGTTTACAAAAAGGCAAGGAGGGAAACAGAAAGCTATAAACACATATCTGCCATCTTCCTCCGCGGGCCATTTCTTGATTAAAAGGAATCTTTCGCAAGGTCCAGTGGAGGGCAGGTTGGTGGGGGGCTGGATGGCAGAGACACCTGCTGGGGAAGAAGGGGGAGCGGGACCCTGGGGTCTCCTGGGTCACCGCAATCACTGGTACAATTGCAACAGGCCTAGAACTCACGTTTGCTGGCTGGAAGCTGTGCTTTGGGGTGCGGTCTGCATGCGTTATTTCATTTGCGTCTTACCGCCGCTCGAGAAAACAGACCTGCGTGTCCTCACGTGCGGGAAACTGAGGCACAGAGATGTGGAGGGACCTGCTGCAGGTCTCCCGGGTGGCAGGGGCTGAGCTTGTGCTTTTATCCCCTTTGCTAAACTGCCTCCCTAACCCGGGCCGCCCCCACCCTCCCCCCTTCTCAGGCCCTTGGAGAGGCAGCATTCTCCCTTCGCGCTGCCGAAAGTGGGCAGGCTGTGGGTGCAGGGTAAGGCTGGCCCCGACGTCTAACCCGACTCCCGCCAGGCCACTTGGGTGGTTAGCTGGGGACAGGGGTGTGTGGCTGCCGCCAGGGCCCAATAAAAGTGCTCTGCTAATCCCGTTAATGAGCAACACGGGGAGGCTCTAGTGCACAGAGCAGGCTGGCTGGGGCCGCGGAGCACACCAGAGGGAAGCGCCAGGGCGGCCTGGGCTGAGCCGGGCGTCCCAGGGACCCTCTTCCCGAACACACACACAGCATTGCCCTCACGGACCCCGCCAGGTCCCAGAAACAGGCCTCCACCATGCCCCTGACCACCAGAAGCCAGAGGGGCTGACCTCAGGGTCTCTGGCCATCTGTCCCCACTGCCCTCTGGCCTGGAGGTCAAGCCCGAAGTCCGAATTCACTTCTGAGCCTCCCCGGGGGTGTCCTGCCCACTGGGGCACCCAGCTCTCTGCCAGGCTCAGTAGCCCCTGTATCCCAGCGTTCCGCCCCCTCCCAGGGAACTGGGGAACCGAGATGTTGGTGCTTATGAGGTGACTGACTCATGAAGAGGCCTCCATCAGTCTGTCCCCAGAAGCCCTTGCCTTGCAGGTGCAGGGTGGCCTCGAGGGAGGGCAGGGTCTGTGCCCAGGGGAGAGGACAACCCCAGGGAGAACCTCAAGGGAAGCAGACGGGGACCAGCACTGCCCACCAGCACCCCGGGAGCCGGTTCTGTTGCTCCTGCCTTAGCAAAGGGGCCGCAGTGCCGCTGGGGGTGCAGGGAGAGGAGTGATGGTGAGGGAGCAGCCCAGCCCAGGAGTGGGGTGACCTTGCGCTCCCACGTCCTCCACCAGACTGAGAGCTACTCCTCCCTGGGTCGGCCTTGGCGTCTGTGCCCCAGTCACCAGGGCTGCTTCTCCCTAACGAGGTCAGCGCCCTCTCTGACACCTCTGAGCTTTGCCAGGCTCCGCATGTGGGCAGCATGAGGATCGAACTTTCTCATTCCTCTGCTTATTTCATGGGCACCAAGGCTCCTCCTTGACAGGTGCTCCTTCCACTCTCCCCCTATCCCTGCGGCTGGCCCATCCTGGCCCGTGGCATAGCAGGCCCATTGCCAATAAGAGCCAGCGGGGAATGGGGAGCCAGTCTGAGTGATGCCGGGAGGGTCGCATCTCCACCTCGGAATCTGCGGTTCTCTCATGGGATTGCGCACCCAGAGGTGACTTCCTACTCTTGCTTAGAGTTGCCGCAAGATGGGGAGACAGCACCCACCTCCCAGGTGCACAGAGCTCCTGGAGGATGTGCGGCCACAGTAAGATGATCTGTCGGCGTCAGCCACGCACCTCGGAGCTGCTCCTCGTCCCAGACTTGCTCCGAGGCCTGCAGAGCGGCCTCTTTCAGAGCTGCTTCCACTATGGGGGTGGTGTTCGGGGAGGCTCCCTCAGTTCCCCCCCAGAGCCCCGCTCGCTCCTGCAGCCCTGGCAGGTTTCTGGTGGGCTTTCTCCACAAGCCCAGCTCAGCTGCAGGACAGCTGCCTGACCTGGGGGTCTTGGGAGTGAGGGAGGCTGGGGGCGGGGGGGAGGGGGGGCGTGCAGTCGAAGCTGGGCCACCGAGTCAACACGTTGGAAGTCCTCTCTGAAAACCCTGCAGCCTGTCTCCTCTCCCTCTCCTGGCAGCCCACCTGCATGGGGCGCCGTCTGTCGGCACTGCATGGGCCAGGGCCCTTCCCCTCCCCACGCAGCCCCTCGTGCTCCGTGTGCGGCTCCTCTCCCCCACTCCCACGCTGAAGGGAGTCTTGGCTCTGTCACAACAGTTCCATCCCTGAGACCCCGTCTGATTGGTCCCCAGCCCCCGACACATGCATGTCACCGTCCTCGGCTGCAGGATTCCGCCGCAGCTTACCCTCCTCCCAGCGTGACACCCACACCTCCGTCCGCACCTCCGAACACCCTCTCTCCTGCTTGCAGAGACCCGTGTACTTCTTAATCGTTGTCCATATCTTTCCCCCAAAAGATTCCTCAATGCTTTTCTTTTCACAAGGGAAAAAAAAAGGAAAAAAAAAACAATGCCAACAGCCCAGCGTCCGTGAGCAACCCAACAGTAACAAAGCATGTGTTCGGGATGGAGGAAGGTAAGGCCACGCGTTTCCATTTGCCGCTTGCTGCTAGGGCTGGGCGGCCGGGATGACTCGAGAGGGGCGGGGGGAGGGCGTGTGTGCACCCCTCCTCCACTCCCACACGCGCTCACTGCTCTGTGTTGGGGGTTAAAGGCGGCACGTAGGAAAGAGGCCAGGACCGGCCAAACCCACCAGACCCTGGTTCTTTCACCAACAGTCACGCTGAAAAAACCCTCTCCCCTTACAACATCACTCATTCACCCCAGAAATGCCTGCTGCACACCAGCTATTTTCTAGGCCTGGTGGTTGGCACAAGGGATACAGAGATAAGGCACAGCACAGGCCCTGGGGGCTCGCCACCTGGATGGGGACACACCTGAGCAGATGTGCGCGGTGCAGCGCGGCCTGGCCAGCTGTGCCAGGGCAGCAGGACGGGCTCACAGGGCAGTGGACACTGTGCTCAGCTTTGGAGGATGAGCGGGTGGTCTGGGGGCTGAGGGAGCCTGGAGAGCTCTAAGAACTTCTCAAGTTCGTTCCTTCATTTCCTCAATTTAGTACCATTAGTGAGGTGAGGCCTGGGGCAGGCCATGAGGGCCATCTATAGAGCTGCGGAGTTTAGGCCTTATCCTGGGTACCGTTAGGAGTCGACGGTTTCTAAGCAGAGGAAGAGCAGGATGAGGTTTGTGCTGTAGGCGGACTCTGGCTTTGGTGTGCTGGCGGGTGGAGAGGGGGGTCTAGAGGTCAGGAGGTCAAAGGGGAAGGTCTCCAGGTGGGAAGTGCAGGCCTCACCAGGCACTGGCAGTGGAGATGGAGAGGAAGGGCGAGGCTGGTCTCCCTGGGACATGGGGCGAGGGAGAAGCCTGCCCACTCCCATCGTGCCCAGGCCTAACTGGTGAAGAGACCACCTGAGCCAGGCAGCTCAGGCTACACCCGGGCTCCAGGAGCACTGCCCCTGCACTGTCACACGGCGGGACGAGGTGCGTCTGCTGGGACTCACTGGGACTCGCGGGGTGGGGTCCCCGAGGCTGCAGGTGGGGGCGCTGTGGGCCTGTGCCAAGGGGCCCTGGGGGGGCCGCGCTTGGGCCCGGGCGCCGGCTCCTCGGCTTCCTTGGCAGTGCAGAGGTGTCAGCACTTCGCATCGAGAGCGTGGGGCCTGTCCCCCAGCTCTGGAAAGGGGCCCACCTTCCCTGTCCTTGTGGCCTTTCCTGCTCCTTCATCTGGGGCTTTCTTCCTTGGGCCTGGTGTCCAGACCCTAAGGAAGCCCCTGCTTTTCTTGCTACTGACTGCCAGTGCTCCCTCCTGCCCTCCTGGCCCTGCTGTCAGCGCCCCCTAGTGCCGGGATGGCTGTGCATGAGGGCAAGGGCCTCTGGAATCAAATGGGGGCCTCAGAGATCTCTCACCAGCTCCTCCGCTTGCTTGTGGGAAAGCAGGGGATGGAGTGCGCTTTCTTGGAGTCCAAAGCTTCCATATAGAAGCCCCAGGGTCTATTCTCTGCTTTCCCGTCCTCACCCTCTCTTGGCACAATGACCTGTACTCCCCAATAGGGTGAGACCGAAGAAGGGGCAAGGAAGAAGAGAGCCCACAGAGTAACCATGTTTTCCGTCCAGGTCTGGATAGCTCTTACTCATCCCAGGAGTGGGCCCACCAGGGCAGCCAGTGTCTCTTGGAGATCAGGGACCATCGTCAGGCCCACTGCCTGTACCCACACTCCCCTCCTCTCACGCCCCCGTCTGCTGAGAGGGTCTGGTGTCCGGCCACACCCTTCCAGATGTGGCTGGTGCAACCTGAAGGCCCCTCACAGCTGGGCCCAGGTGCCTGCTCTGAAGGAGGGCACACAGACTCCCCCACCCCACCCTGCGGCTGCTGCTACTGAGCAGCCTCAGTGCTTTCAGGGTAGCCTGCAGCGAGTGGGGATCAGTGGTTAGTTCCTGGATGGCTGGTAATGGCCAGCCCAGGAGTAAAGGCCATGACCCATTCCTAACCAAAGCCAGCTGTGCTGCATGTGTGTGGCGGCGGGGGGCTGGGAGCGGGCGCAGGCTGGAGATAAAGGTCTCACGCCAGCCGGGACAAGTGGGACAGTCGAACATAC
This sequence comes from Myotis myotis, assembly GCF_014108235.1. Taxonomy (NCBI): domain Eukaryota; kingdom Metazoa; phylum Chordata; class Mammalia; order Chiroptera; family Vespertilionidae; genus Myotis; species Myotis myotis. The sequence continues at coordinate 21,575,225 of NW_023416321.1, read as the reverse complement.
CTTGCTGTTTCAAATGACTGTGTTGCAGTCCTGAGCTCCCGGGGCTCCCTCAGTCCAAGACAGGTGTCCCTTGGAGAAGGAAAGGTCACAGGTCACCACAGCTCTCAGAGTCCAACCCGGGATGTGTGTGACCACATCTCAGAGTCCACTGAGGGACTGAAAGGGAATAGGAACCGGCCACTTTCAAAAAGCCACCCAGCAACTCCTCTTTCCTCGCATTCAGCACCCAAGGAAGTCTGTTCACAGCCCACTACCCCGGTACCGGTCTTGGGTCAAGAGATGGTTGGGCAGTAAGGTGCCCACTGCTGATGAGGTGCAAGATGGCAGCATGACTGTGCCAGGCGGGGCCAGGAAGAGGAGGGGGCGGAGCCACCCTGCCTGCCTCCCAGGTCGACTCTGAGCATGGACATTGGGGGCAGGGAGACTCAGGAGACCTGGGGTCTAAGAAGAAGAAAGAAATCCTTTCTCCACTGGACTAGGCCCCTCTCAAACCAGGCTTTCCCTCCTGCCAAAGACGAACCAGGGCCTGGCCAGCAGGCAGATTGCGTGGGCGAGAATGAATGAGCGAGTGGCTGAGCCAGGGTGGGAGCTCTGGGCAGGGAAGGAGAGGTAGGGACAGACCAGTCGGGGAAGCCGCAGTAACCCTGTCCTGGCTTCTCCCCTCCTGCCTGACCTGTAGATCCAGGACAGGAGCCAGTCTTGGAGTCGGGGGAGCATGCAGGCTGTGCATGAGTGTGTGTGCCGGCGTGGGCACACGTCCGCGGTGTGGTCCAGACCAATCGTCAGGGTGGTCGTACTTCTGGCCTAAAGGGGTCCCACAAGGGAACAACTGGAACCCACCAGCCAAGGGAGCTGAGCCTCCCTCCTCCGCGGAGCCTCCCTGTGACCCGAGCTGCCACCTGTCCATCTGGGGAGCATGCGGGGATCCCCTGCAGAAGGATGGAAATGGACCCAGCTGGGCGCCTCCAGACAAGCAGCCCAGCCCCGAGTGAGCCCGACCCCATCCCCAGACCGCACTGACCGGGCCTGGCCCTCTCCTTGTCTTGCAGAACTTCAGCGAGAGGGAAGCATCGAGACTCTGAGTAACAGCTCGGGTTCTACCAGCGGCAGCATCCCAAGAAACTTTGATGGCTACCGATCTCCGCTGCCCACCAATGAGAGCCAGCCCCTCAGCCTCTTCCCTACCAGCTTCTCCTAGGTACCAGCTACCTGCTTCCGACTGGCCGGCCCACTCACCTACTGGAGGAAGGAGAAGCCCCCCTCGGACTCTCCCCTTCAGTCTCTGCTCCTCTTTCACCAACCACCTTCCCCAAGCTTAGTGACAACAGCCCCCTCCCCACCCCACCCCGAGGCCGATGGAGAAGAGACCCCTATCCAAACCACCTCCGTGCCCTCTGACCCCGTCAGCAGGGCTGTGGCCGAAAGAGACTGCAGAAGCGCCGCCCCCTCCTGTTTGCACATGATGTCCGGCATTGGATCCGCTTTTGTATTTTCTAACCCGGGGTGGGGGGAGCGGGGGGCCTGGGTGGGGAGAGGATGTACGGCCTGGCCAGGCATTTCGACCCTGACCGCCAGCCCCAGCCCGCTCCTGGCTGTGGCTTACACTGCCCAGCTTCCCTTGGTCAACTTCCCTCTGGAATGGGGTGAATGGAGGCCCAGAGTATCAGGGAAGGAGAAAGGAAGGAGAAGCCCTCCTCCTCTTCCCTTTGGCTCATGGGAAGGATTTGTCTTTCTTGTCTATAAGCCCTTTTACACTGGTCCTGAACTGTTCGGTGAAGGAAACGGTGGTTCCTGAGACCCTGTCAAAAGTGCACGTCTTTCCAATAAATCATGCTGCAACTGGTGTCCACCCGAGCTGCTGGGGGCAGGGTCCTCGCCAAGCGCCAAGCAGAGTCCCAGGCCTGACCCTGTGTCCCTGCTCCCAACACCCCTGGCCTGACATGTGCATGGAGGGAATAGGGAGGAGAATAGAATTTGGGTGGGGCCTGATTTAAATCCATTCTCCAACCTTCCTTCCTGTTAGCAGAACCAGTGAGTTCTGGGGCCATCACAGGCCTGACACTCCCTGTCTGTGGTAGGAGCAGGGGGAGCAAAAAGGGGTGCTAAGCAGAAAGGATAATACTAGCCCTAGTCCCCACTTCTCTAGACCCCAGAGAGGCCTGGGAGGATCGAAGGAAACCTAATGAGCCGGTGTGGTTTGGGGTGAAGTTTAACGTAATAGCCACAATCAGGCCTTCCCATCCAACTCCTGGAGCCCCTGCCCCCTTCACAGGCACCCTCTCCAGCCCTAGCACCCAAGAAGAGATCAGTTGGGCATGTTAGGAGAAGGAGGACCTGAATCACACTAGGTTCTGGAAGCTGAGTACTTGGCCCCACATAGGGTGGCTGGAGCCAGTCCCTTCTGCCTGGGAACCTGCAGGGTGAGAAATCACATGGCAGAGGAAGCATAGGGCAGGTCAGGGGCCTGGGCACAGCCAGCGGGGGCTGCCGAAGGGGCAGCAGCTTTTCCCCGTTTTGAGACATTGATGTGTTGGGCACAGCCTCCACCCAGAGCCAGAACAGTGTTTCAGTTAACAGGGTGTTGGGGGAGGGCTGCCACGAGGCTACCTGTGTATTCTATCCCTGGGCCCTGGGCGGGAGGGGGAGGGGGGAGTCCAGAGCTCTAGGAAGGGTGAGCCCCTGAGAACCCACCCTATGGATGGGGCCAAGATGGAGAGCCAGGAGCGCTCTCCAAGGGAACTTGGAGTCAGGAGTCCTCCCTGGCTCAGCCCTTTCCCTCCACGGGGTGCAAAGCAGCTGTGGCCTCCTCCAGTCAGGGAAAGTGGTGGGTGTAGGGCTGGACTTGCCGGCTGAGCTTGCAGGACAATCTGGTTATTCATCTGCTCACAGCCAGGGCAACTCTTTGAGTATGTGGGGGGAGGGGGAGGATAAGAGAGGCCAGATAAGCTGGCCCCATGGCGGCTGCCACTGGAGCTCAGGTTATCAGAGAGGCCTTGGGCCTGGCCCCTGACTAATTGGGGAGGTTATGGACCCTGCCACAGCCTGTAATCAGCTGGAAGTGAGAGCTGGGCTCCAGGGTGGGGGACCTTACTGCCCATGGCCATGGAACAGCAGCCTCCTCGTCTCTGGAGAGAACACCTAAGGCAACCTCTGCCTCAGCCCCAGCAGACCTCCAGGTGGCATTACCTAGGAGGCAATCAGAACATGCATCTCATTGTGGCCTGACCCCGTGACCTTGAGGAAGCCACGTGACCTCCCTGATTCTCACAGCACTACCTGCTCAACGGACAAATTACTATGGATGTTCTCTCAGTGTGATGGAGGAAAAAATACCTTCCTGGCCTTTGAGGAGGCTGGTGGGAGCTGGGGGGCAGCTCAAGGAGAGAGGGCACTGTCTGGGATTGATCTGAGAAAGAGCCAGGGTCCTGAGGCAACGTGGGGTGCACATGGCGATCTGTCAAACACGACTGCCAGCTCCCCAGGAAGCAAGTGGAGGCAGGCAGCTGCCGTCTGGGACTGGAAATGGCTTCTCGGTGCCGACTTTTCTGATTTTCACAGCTCAGAGACTCTCTAACTAGAAGGTACCTACAAGAGCACTATTTGGTCCTCATTTTGCAAGGACGCCTAAGCCCCAGAGAAGGCCAGGGCTTGCCCAAGGTCACCAAGTCACACAGCTAACCTGCTGGTGCCTATCTGCTCCTTGCTGCCTCACATGAGGGCCCCATTCTGAGCTGACCTGTGCCCCCACAAGATCCAAGACTCTGAGTCTCATCACCCCCATCCGCCTAGCCCCAAGAGCTTCCAGCTCCTCGGCCGAGGATATGTTTATTGATTTTGGAGAGAGGAGAGAAACATCAGTTGCCTCCTGTACAAGCCCCCTCCCTCTGCTCCGCAAAACCTAAACCAACCTTTCGGTGTGCAGGAGGGTACTCCAACCAACCGAGCCACCCGGGCAGGGCCAGGGCCCTGGCCCTGACGGACTTTGGAGCTGCTCTTTGTCCTGGTGTGATAGGGAAGGCAGCCTCCTTCCTGCCGATTTAGAGCTGGAAACTCCAGGGCAAAGAGGAGAACATTCTTGTATGTCTGGTCTTTAAAGCAAGAACCCAGCCTGAGGGTGGCGCCCTGGAGTCTCAGTACTGCCTTCGGGTATGAGCAGGAGTAGCTACCGGGACAGCAGTGATACCAGCACCGAGGAAGTGAATTCCAGCCTAGCTTGTTGTTGCTGTTAATCCTCACTTGAGGGTATTTCCATTGATTTTTTAGAGGGAGTGCAAGGGAAGGGGAGAGACAGAGAACCGCATCGATTGGCTGCCTCCCATAGGGCCCCCCCACCACCACCAGGGCCTGGGATTGAGCCTGCAATCTAGGTAGGTGCCCTGGAAGGGAATCAAACGCAGGACCCTTCAGTCCGGGGGCTCTATGCACCGAGCCAAACTAGCTGGGGCCAACCTCACTCTCCTTTAAGCTCCCAGGGTCTCCCACTGGTAGCTGTGTGGCCTCAGGTAAATTACTGCTCCGCTGGGCTTCAGGGTTTTCATCTGTGAAGGAGGGGGAGGGGGAGGGGGAGCTCCTATCAGCTCCTATCCCTGCTGATAGGAGCAAGGAGGCCAAAGCAGGCAAAGAGGAAACTGTAGGTCAAAAAGGCTAAAGGGTGTTTCGAGGCCCCGGAGGCCAATGGGAGGGACAGGCCAGGTACTCTTCAGCGGGAGCGGGAGGGCGGATGCGGCGCCGTGGCAGCCAACATTGCGGTGCGCTGCCCAGGGAATCCAGGCCCCCAGCTCCCAGCGAAAGCATTTCCAAAAGCGAATCAAGAGCCTGGTGAGGAGCTCGCAGCGCAGACCAGCCCGCCCTCTCTCCGGGCAGGTGGGCTGGTCCTAGGGTCCTCCCTGCGCTGCGCCCCCTTTCTCCAGCCACGAAGCAGCGTGGCCTGCTCACGCTGCCGCGGTCCGGGACACCCGGACCCGACACCCGGACACGTGACCACGCCCATGCACGTGCAGCTTCACAGAGGTGCACCTCACTGTTGCCGACTCCCGACATCTGGGACCCACGGGCCTCAACCCCAGAGCAGCGAATGGTCTGGAGCTCCCAGGGGTAGGGGATCCCCAACACTCCGAGGCTTCAGATCCCCAAAGTGCCGCAGGGACATGTCCTCGGTGGCCAGCTCAGGTGCAGAACGACACCCCTCGAGGGCCAGGTCTGTCCTGTCCTGGGCCGGGCGGGGCTTCGCCTTCACCTCCGCCTGGACGATCGGGTCCTGGCACACGCAGGCCGTGGCTGCCCACGCACTAACCCGGGAAGAGGTCGCGCCTCCTGCTCTCCCCCCCCTCCCCCAGCCCCCCGCACATCCCAGCCACTTGGCCCAACCCTGCACCGGGTAATTGGGTCGGGAGGGAGGCGACGGGCGGGCGGCGACTCCAGGGAGACTACGCGCCTGTCAGCTGCAATTTGTCTAAGTGGACGGGACAGGCCGGGCCGCTGCGGGCCGGGGTCAAGGAGGCCTCGGCCCCCACCCCAGCCAGACCCGGGACCGCGGGGGAGCCAGGCCGGGCGCTAAACGGGGCTGGCTGGCGCCACGGCTCGGGGAGGCGCGGATACGGCCTCGAAACCGGGGATGGGAAGCAACTCTGTGTGTCCGCCCACAGCCAAACACTCACAACCCGCTGAGACCCAGACAGCACTCCACTGTGCTGACACGCAGGGGCCACCCCCACCACCCAAGCCTGGCCTGGGCACAATCCTACACGACTGCGCACTCACACCAGCCCCGAAGCCGGTCCCCGCTCCTCCCCACCAGACACCCCCAAGCCATCCAGGCAGGGCTCGCAGATCCACGCCCAGTCGCACAGATTAAGACACAGGCGGCGACTGGGTCTTTGGGGCAGGTCCTAGCAGTGGCCCTTGACCTCACAGAAGGTGAAGGGGCCCAGGACTGGCGGGAAGCCCAGCCGGGCTCGGGACCGCGGCACCAGCCTGCCCAGGCGGTCCTTGCGGGTTTCCTTATTGCGGGAGCGCAGGGCGCACGGAGCGCGCGCGGGGACCCAGGCCGGGAGCCCGCGCCCGCCCGACGCCGGCCCGGAGGACTTGGGAGAGGGAGGGGCTGCTGAGCGCGCGTCCCCCGCCCGTCTGCGGGGCCGGGCCGATGCGAAGTGACAGGGGCCGGAGCTTTGTTGTGGAGCCTGGGCCGCCTGGCGCCAGCCGCCCCCGCCCATGCCCTCCCCCTCCAGCCCTGGGCGGCTCGCAAGGCGCCCCCCGGGGCCTCTTAAAGAGACACGCACTCTCAGCCCTGGGGACCCCCCAGAGGCTCCAGTTCCCCCGGCCGAGAAGAGGGGTAGACCCAGGTGAGGGAGGGGCCGAGCGGGCGGGGGCGCCGCAAAGAGCCGCACGCACGGGGCCGCCTGAGCCTCCCCAGCGCGGCTTTTCGAGGCGCCAAGGACAGTCCTCTCTGGAGAGTTTGGCGAGGGGAGGAGGGTGTAGATTCAGACTCTTGAGAGTGGCTGTAGCAAAACGTCGGGTTCGTTGCGGGAGGGTGGGACAGGACAGACGACAGGACAGGACAGACTGCGGAGCCAGGGGCCCAGAAAAAGCCTGCGGCCGCCGGAGGGCTGGTCCGTGGTCCAGTTCCTGTGGCCAGGTGGGGGCCTGGTCCCCAAATGCAGCCGCTGCATTGTCGCCGCCGGGTCTCTTGAGCAAATAATCCAGGCCAAACTCTCTGGGCCTTGAACCCTGGACAAGCTACGGACCTTCCCCAGGAAAATGTCCACATTGCACACAGCTAGGTGTACACACATTCTTACAAGTACGAACGCACTTGCACATACACGACTTTGCAAATGGATTCACGGGTTTCCAGGCCCTTCCCTGGGTCCCGGCCAAGCTCCGCTGCCTTGGCTACCATCTGGCACCTCGCGGATGGCGAGAACCTGTGCACACACATCCCTCCCGAGGGCCACATCCTGCCCAAGATGGACCCAGCAGGGCTTTCCCTGTTCAAAGCTGCAACGGATCCTGCCCCGGCTGCGTAGACTGCACAGCGCGGAGTCGAAGATTCGTTCTGGACAGAAAAGAGGATCTAAGTGAGGGGTGTGGGAGCGGCGCCCCTTTGAATGCTGGGTAGGGGAGTTCCGGGAGCACCAGGGCCGGCTGGGAAAACAGAAAAACGGTCGCGGAGGTCCAACAGCTCTGGCGGTCCTGAACCCAAATGCTAGGGACGAGAGGGCTTTCCATCCCAGATCCAAGTGCGCAGCAGCCAGCCAGGTGCACTGAGATTGGGTGTGCGCCGCAGATGACGGGCCAGGCTGCCTGGACACTGCTGGGTGTGGGCTGTACGCGCCCACCGTGCGGGCACTGGGCCTGTGCCCGCCGCACTCACCCGCACTTGCATTGGTTGTGCGGGCAGGTGTCCGTCTCGTCCTTACCGGGAATCAGTCTGAGTGCTGGCGCCCAGGCGTGATTCCAGGCAGGTGTGTGGCCGCTTCACTCTCTAGAAGCGCGCCTCAAGGTGCTGCTCCCGCTGCGCACAGAGGGCACCATCACACAGGGCGTAACACACTCACACACACGCATCGCGGGGTGGGGGAACACGGGGGCTGCCGGAAAACCGGACTGTTGGCGCGCACCTGTGGTTGAACACGTGCGTTTTGCCACCCGGAGGAGAGTGATCAACCACAGGTGCGCGCCCACATTTGGACCCCACTGCTCCGCACTCCTGGACTTGGGGGAAAGTGGCGGAGAGTGGATGGAGGATGCCTGTGTTGAGGATGATGGAGACTTTTGTCTCCAGTACCGGATGCGGCGAAAATGAGTTGGGTTTCGGGTCAAGAATCGGGGGCCGGGATTGGCCGCCTTGTGCTGGGCGAAAGGTGCGCTCCCTTCCTGGCCCCGAGAACGCCCGCCCTCGGAGGGCCCAGGGCTGGGTCCGGACGCAGACCTGCTAAGTTCCGGGCTGGCCCAAACTCCAAGTTCCTCCTGAGTCCTCCAGCGACCGGAGGCGCGGGCTAAGGGGTCCCCGCGTTTCCGGAGGGCAAGGCCGCGCGTCCCGCTCCCGCCCGCGCCGGCCCCACCAGCTCTGCCACGGCTCCACTCACCGGCTCCCGCCACTTGGGTTCCACTCCGGGACCTCGCCCGCCCACCGGCCTCTCTTTCCAGCACCCGCAGCCTCCCTCCGGAGTGCAGGGGCCCCGGGCGGCGCCGCGGCCGGGAGCGGGGTCGGAGGCCAAGCTGTGGAGCGGGCCAGAGCGTCCAGGCAGCCGCACGCAGGCGGAGGGCGCCCTCTCTCCTCTCGGGGCCATGTCAATGCTTTGCACTTGGGGCCGGCGAGCGGCTGGGGGTCCTTTCTCAGGGCCCTGAGACCTGGGCGCCCCTCGTCTCAAGCCCGTGAGGCGGGTCGGATCCGCCAGCCGCGCTCCCTGTACGGGCGCGGGCGGCCTCGGGCTCGGGCGCGGGGTGGGGGCCGGGGCAGGGGGAGGGGTCTCAGGGCCCGCTGGCCCGTCATTGGTTAATATTTTATTCTGTTGACATGTTTTCTTACTGCTGAGGCTTCCGACACCTTCTCCCCGGCCCCCCCCTCCCGGCCGGAGCTTGGCCTGAGCTGTCAAAACCCCGCCCCCGGAGACCCACAATTGGTCCAAAAAGCGTAAAATCAGCAATCAAGGGGGGCCTGGCTCGTTAGCGCAGGGGATCCGAGCAGGGCAGGACATGTGAGATAGTCACAGTTTCCCAGAGATCACGACAAGATCTAACCAGTCGCGCGTGGTCACCGGCGCCGGAGCGGGCCAGCCCAGCCCAGCCCCGCGCAGAGCCCCCGCCACCCCCGCGCTCAGAGCCCCGCGCCCCTCGCTGCGCGCCGGACGGGGAGCGGGAGGAGCCGCCGCCGCGCTCGCCACCCGGGTCGCCCTTCCAACTCGCGCGCCGCCGCCCGGGCCGGGGGTCCGAGCCCCGCGCCCCCGGCCCCGGCCCCCCGGCGCCTGGGCCGGATGTCCCGATGAGAGAGCCGGCGCTGGCGGCCAGCGCCATGGCTTACCATCCGTTCCACGCGCCGCGGCCGGCCGACTTCCCCATGTCCGCCTTCCTGGCGGCAGCGCAGCCCTCCTTCTTCCCCGCGCTCGCACTGCCGCCCGGCGCGCTGGCCAAGCCTCTGCCCGACCCGGGCCTGGCGGGGGCGGCGGCGGCGGCGGCGGCAGCGGCAGCGGCGGCCGAGGCGGGGCTGCACGTCTCGGCACTCGGCCCGCACCCGCCCGCCGCGCATCTACGCTCGCTTAAGAGCCTGGAGCCCGAGGACGAGGTGGAGGACGACCCCAAGGTGACGCTGGAAGCCAAAGAGCTGTGGGACCAGTTCCACAAGCTGGGCACCGAGATGGTCATCACCAAGTCCGGGAGGTAGGGCGGCCCGCTGGCCGGGGGGCGCGCGGGCGGGCGGGCGGGCTGGGGGACCCGACAGCACCCGCCTGCGCCGAGCCTGCCGCCCGGCGCTCCCGGCTCGGGCCGGCGCCATGCGGAGCTCCACAGACAACCAAGTGACTTTTCTCATTTGGCACCGAACGGTATTTTAAGAACTAAAACATCGAATTCTCCCGAATGAAGTAAAACGAAAACGTGCTCCTAAAGAATAGTTCCAACCCTTCTGCGTCCCACGGCGGAGGAGGCCCGCGGCTCGGCCCCGGCGGGTCTCGGAGGTCTCGGCTGCAACTTAGCCCCGCGGCCTTGCTCTCCTGCCTCCCAGTCTGGCTTAGAGCTCGGGGAGACCCGGCGTCTCCCGGACTTTCTTCCGATCCTGGAGCCCAGCATGGCACCCGCACCCTGCTAGATCCAGGCTGGCCCGCTGGTTCCTCCCGACCTGACCGCTCGGGTCCCGACAGCGACCGCGGAGCCAGCCCAGCCGCAGGCAGCCCTGACCCGGCCCGGAGCCTCCTCGGGGCCTAGGAGCCAGGAGCTGTGGACACACACGGCCCCAGGCCTTCAAGCCAAAAGGGAGCTGCAGTCCCCAACCCCTCCGCCTTTCCACTCAGCCACAGCCCAGGCCGCAGGCTGCCCTCTTCCCTGGGACTTCAGGGTCAGGGTCCTTGTTGGGCACTGAAACCCAGTTCCCCAGACAAACACCCTCTGGATGCATTCCTGGGAGCTTCTGTCCCAAGTGGGCACCCCCTGAACGACTCCAGGGAGAAGCGGGAGAAGTGACTGTGTTTTCAGAGGGTCTGGATTTCTTGCCTGGACATGGGCTTTCCTCTCAGATGAGGGTGAAAGAGGGTTCCCAGACCCGAACCTAGGGGCTAACAAGAAATGGGATTTTCCACGGGTAACAACCACAGGTGGGGTTTCCCAGGCAGCAGTCAGGGGGCAGAACAGCGACCGGAGGGAAACCCAGATTCGGGGCTCCAGGCCGCGGTGTGTAAGTCCAGGGACACAGAGCTGGGTCCCACGGCGTCTTCCCCTTTCCCTTCCTCGCAGGCGGATGTTCCCTCCCTTCAAGGTGCGCGTCAGCGGTCTGGACAAGAAGGCCAAGTACATCCTGCTGATGGACATCGTGGCCGCGGACGATTGCCGGTACAAATTCCATAACTCGCGCTGGATGGTGGCCGGCAAGGCCGACCCGGAGATGCCCAAACGCATGTACATCCACCCGGACAGCCCGGCCACAGGGGAGCAGTGGATGGCCAAGCCCGTGGCCTTTCACAAGCTGAAGCTGACGAACAACATCTCCGACAAACACGGCTTCGTGAGTGTGGGGCCGGCTTGGGGATGGGGGTCTGGAGACAGCACCTAGCACCCAGCCCAGGGTTCCAGCGAGAGGCAGGCACCTTCCCCAGAGGGGAGCGCTGGCAGAATCCCGGGGTGCCCCTGCAGGTCTCTTGCCCTGTGGTTTCTGCCGGCTGGGCCTGGACCCAGAGGCTCCGCTCTGTGAGCCTGGGGAATGGCAGGTTGGGGGCGGGTAAGTTCCAGGCTGCTCACAATCTGGGCTTGGGTCAGGCCTTCGAAAAGCCCTTCCTGGAGGCCAGTGGGATGCAGGTGCTGTTCTGCAGCCGCTGGTCTTTAGGTGTTGAGCTTGGAAGACCTGCCCATGACCTCAGCTTTTTTCCACCTTTCCTCGCCCAAACTAGGAGATTTAACAGTTAAATCAGCGCTTCCATGCCCTCCCTGAGACCCCCTCCCTCTCCCCACTGTCGGATGAAGACCGGGAGGAGGGAGTTTGGGGGTTCTCTCTGCTTCCGCCTGAGCCCGGCGGCTAATGGAGGGGGAGTTCATGGGGCAGGGGGACTGCCTATTCGTAGTTAGGGCAGCTGGTGAGGCCTCCACGTTCCCAATCTTCTCTCCGTGGGTTTTCTTGGGCTTAGCAATGAGCTTAGGAAGAGGAGTTAAAGTGGCATTGTGAAGGGTTTTTATGCTGTTTCATTTCTGTTTTCACCTCAGGTAAATATTTTCAAATGGAGAGAGAAAGAGAGAGAAACTGTTATAAAGAAAATAGACTGAAAAGAATTATAAATGAGAAAAAAGAGCAGGGGGGAAAAACACAGGAAAAAATAGCAAAGGGAGGTGAGGGGGGAGTAGGGAGAGCAGAATCGCGTGAGAGACAGAACTTTAAAGAGGGGGGTCCCCAGAGGGTGGAAATGCTCCGCAGAAGGCTGGGGGCCGCCGTCTGACCCGCACCCTCCCCGCAGACCATCCTGAACTCCATGCACAAGTACCAGCCGCGCTTCCACATCGTGAGAGCCAACGACATCCTAAAGCTGCCCTACAGCACGTTCCGCACCTACGTGTTCCCTGAGACCGACTTCATCGCCGTCACTGCCTACCAGAACGACAAGGTGCGGGTGGGCGGCCGGCAGCCCCTGCACCCAAGCCCCCACACAGGCTCCAACACTCCACTTACATCCCCCGCTCCGCCTCGCTCCCTCCCAGCCCACTCCCCAGCGCCAAGTCTGTCGTCTGTGAGCGCAGTGCCCACCGAAACCCCCCAGGCTCCCTCCCGAGTCCACAGCACGTAGGTACAGGCTCCCTGGGGCTCGCAACAGCTGGGCGCTCTCTTGGGGTGGGGATGTTTACTTAGCAATTAGCAGAGACTGGGCCCCGCTGACAATTTTACATTTCATTCGTTTTTTTCTTGGCTCCCGGATGGGAATTTAAATGAAGAGAGAGCGGCCCTAGGCAATGTGCCCAGGCGCTCTCAAGGCTAAGAACCTGGGGCACAGTTTCCACTCTCCCGGGGTAGCCAGAGATCGGGACAGGTGACAGCCCCCAAAGCCACCACCTTGAGGCCAGTCCAGGCCCCGGACCACTTGGGAGGTGCTTAGAGATGTTTCCTTCAAGCCAAAGGCCCCCACCCCCACCCCGCCCCGCTTTCTGCTTTCCTATTCCCTCTTTCTAAAGGGGCAAAGCACCACCCCGTTACGTCCGTTCTGTGTGTCTAACTCCCCGGTGAACAAGAGTGTCCGAGTGTCCTGACCGTCCTCCTGTCTTTGTGAACCTGTGAACCGATGTGTACGCTCAGGCATGCGTGCACCATTTGGGGCGTGTGGACGCGTGTTTCCTTGTTTGCTCTGCGGGCACTTGCTGTGTCTGTGTGCGCTTGCGTGTGCGGGGCCGTGAGTGTGACTTGTCTTCTATGGACCCGCGGCCCGCGCGCCTGCTCAGGTGCGGGCGTGTGCGCGCCGGGGCCTGCTTGCGGGTCGGCGAGCCGGGACACATTCCGCTCTGTGCGCACGGCTCTGGGCCTGTGTGTGCAAGTTGAGCGATTCTTCCTCGAATACTTCGGAGGAGGAGAGACCCTGTCGCTTTCTGAGAGGCCCGCCAGCCCGCCACACCTCGCCTCTGGGCTCAGGGCTGCAGGTCCCGGGCGGGAGGGTATCAGGTGGACACTCCCCGGCTCCCCTGTGAGCGCCCCAGGCCAGGCGGCAAGAGCCTCGGCCTGACCTGGCACCGCCCTCTCGGTCCCCGCAGATCACACAGCTGAAGATCGACAACAACCCGTTTGCCAAGGGCTTCCGGGACACCGGGAACGGCAGGAGGGAGAAAAGGTGAGGGGTGCGTGGGACCCGTCCGCGGTGGGTGCGCAGGAGCAGGACGTGGGGGTGGGTGCGCTCCTTCTGACCCGCTCCCTCTGCCCGTCCCAGGAAGCAGCTGACGCTGCCCTCGCTGCGCTTGTACGAAGAGCACTGCAAGGCCGAGCGCGACGGCGCCGAGTCCGACGCCTCGTCCTGCGACCCTCCCCCCGCGCGGGAACCGCCGCCGTCCCCGGGGGCGGCCCCGAGTCCCCTCCGCCTGCACCGGACCCGAGGTGAGGGTCGGGTGGTAGAGCCGACCGGAGGTGGGGGCAGGGGACAGGGAGGGTTTCCTCAGAGCGCAGGCTGGCTCTTTGCTCCGAGTCAGGGTAGCCTTGGGCCCAGGGAAGCGTCTGGGGTTTGGACGCCCCCAGGAGAACGGTCCCTGTAGCCCCAGATCCCGCTGGACTCCGCCTAGGTCCCGGCGCCGTGACTCTGGCGGGAAAGGGAGCTACAGGCTCAGGTCTCCCCTGTGCGTGGGGTCCTGGATTAGGCGACCTTCCCCTGCCCCTTGCCCGACGAGGGTCTAGAAGCCGTCCACTTGCTCTCCCAGACAGCAGGCTTTCCAAGTCTCTCGGACCCGCCCAGGCGCGGGAGAGCCCTCCACGTTGTCTGTTCCTGGCCCCTGTCACCCCGCGTGTCCTCTGTCCCCTGCAGCCGAGGACAAGTCGTTCGCCGCAGACAGCGACCCAGAACCCGAGAGGCTGAGCGAGGAGCGCGCGGGACCTGCGCTGGGTCGCAGCCCGGCCCTGGACGGCAGCAGCCCCCCTCGCTTGACCGAACCTGAGCGCAGCCGGGAGCGGCGCAGCCCGGAGAGGGGCAAGGAGCCGGCGGAGAGTGGCGGGGACAGCCCCTTTGGTCTGCGGAGCCTAGAGAAGGAGCGGGCGGAAGCCAGGAGGAAGGACGAGGGGCGCAAGGAGGCGGGTGAGGGCAAGGAGCCCAGCCTGGCACCGCTGGTGGTACAGACAGACAGTGCGTCCCCCCTGGGCACCGGCCACCTCCCGGGACTGGCTTTCTCCGGCCATCTGCACGGGCAGCAGTTTTTCGGGCCACTGGGGGCCGGCCAGCCGCTCTTTCTGCACCCGGGACAGTTCGCCATGGGCCCTGGAGCCTTCTCCGCCATGGGCATGGGTCACCTGCTGGCCTCGGTGGCAGGCGGTGGCAATGGCGGGCCAGGGGCCACCACCGGGCTGGACGCAAGCGGGCTGGGCCCCACGGTCAGTGCAGCAAGCACCGCCGCCGCACCCTTCCCATTCCACCTCTCCCAGCACATGCTGGCATCTCAGGTAAGGCCTGTGATCTGGTGGCATCGCAATGAAGGGAGGAGAAGCAATGTGGGTGGCTGGGGTGGGCATAGGGCTTGAGGGTGCTGTGGTGGGCAAGGACTCCTGGGAAGACCTGATATACACTCTTTAGGACACCTAGTTCAGGGATACCAAGACTATAGGTCCAGGGTCTGGCCAGGGTGCTCCTCCAACTCCTGTGTGACCTTGGGCAAGTCCCTGACCCTCTCTGGACCCGTTTCCTTCCCTATAATAACAATAAAATGAAGCACCCATTCGATTCTTCCTGTTCTGACAGACTGGGGCTGCACCTGGCTTTTGGAAAGTCCACTTTCTTGGCCTCCGGACATTTTCCTTGGTAACAAAGACCCTTGGCTCCCTGTCAGTCCCTGAAAGGCCAAGGTGGCTGGACAAAGCGAGTAGGAAAATATTGTCCAATATTTTCTGGACAATTGACCACCAAACGACCCACCTCCAGGTGTGTTTTCCAGGCCTCCAGGAAGTCCTCTGACCTGACCAAGGACAGGGGAGTTCCTGATCCCATCTTGGGTCTCCAAACTCCCCAGCCACACATCTCGGGGAAGAGGAGCTCGGTTCCCCAGGCCCAGGTTGAAATTCTGAGCTCCCAGGGGAGAGTTTATTAAATTGTGGCCAACAGCAGAATAAGGAGATCCGATGAGGAGTGCGGCCTCTTTGGTTGCTTGGGTGGAATATTCCCTGTGGAAAGATTTGGATTCTCTTCATTCATTTTATCCCCTCTGAGGTTTCTGGCAAATTGAACCCTTGAGATCATATCTAACGGGAAGGAAAATAGGAGTTCGGGTCTGAGAAGGCTCCTTTGGTTCAGAAGCAAATATTTTTTAAAGTGGGGGAGGAGATGCTGAAATAGGTTTTAAACAGCTTAGTGGGGTGGGGGAGTGCTTGAGGCACTAACATCACATACCTAGGGCTCTGAGCTGGCAAGGAAGCATCTGGAAAATAGAGTTCAGGGCCTGGAGTTGGGATCTGAACCCTTGGTTCTGCATGTATGTGAATGCGTCCTCCCCAGACAAATTCTGGTGACAAGCACGGGCATCATAGAGGTCCTGGGGAAGTCACGGCTTCTACACACAGCCTGGTCAACAGGTGCAAGGCCGGGGTGAGAATACCCAGCACTCGGGGAGGCATCCCTTGGTACAGGGCTAGGAGTTAAGTACCCGAACCAGGGTAGCCCACTCCTGGCCATCAGGTAGAGCCAAGTGAGGAGAGCTGATGCCAACCTCCCTCCTCCCAACTTGGAATGCCAGGTCCGAGTGCCTAGTAGGGCTTGACCTTCTAGGAAGGGTATTTTTTCATTTCTGACTAAGCTACTTCTTTTTTTCTTCCCGCCTGAGCCAGGCCTGTGTCTCCCTAGCAGCCCAGCACAGTCCGCTCCCTGCCCTCCTCCCTGTACCCACAGACTCTGGGGAGGGAGCCATTATTTCAAAGGTCACATAATCCAAAAGTCGGGCCTCGTGGACTCAGGTGGTGTTTATCCAAGGTTTCCTGGCTACTGTGCTTTCCACAGGCAAAGACTGCATTCCTTCCTCAGCTGCCACTGAGGTGCCGCCAGGAGTTCTTTATGGAATATTCAGGCCAGTTTATAAACTGATTGGCACCTGTACCCTCCTCCCCGCCCAGGCGGAGACCTCTGAGCAGGTGGGCAGGCAGAGGGAGACTTCACAGAGCTCCTCCCCCCATGCCTGTGCTTCCTCCACCCTGTGGGGCACCTGCACAGAGCAGGGCTGGGGAGGACGCTGTTCCAAGTGAGCAGAACTCCCCAAGACAACCACAGCCGCCTGCTTGCCACCTGGACCCACGCCTGCCCTGTTTCCTCCCTCTCGGCCTTTGCCTAGGCCAGTGCGGCGGCCTGGAATGTCCTAACCTTATGCCGACTGGCACAGAGCGTGGCGCTAGGCCTTTGTGTCAACTTGAAGTGAGCTCCCCTTCTAACTGGGTTTGGCCATGGGCCTAGGCTCATGCCTGACTGTGCTGCTTGGGGGTATAGTTATGTGAGCTCCAGCCTTCTAGTCCTGAAACAGTGGGGAAGGAGTCCTCGTTGTAGCACCACCCCCAGCACCCAGCTCACCCTCAGACACCTCAGGCGGGATGCCTAACCTCTGTGTTGTTCCTTTTCTTCCAGGGAATCCCAATGCCCACTTTCGGAGGCCTCTTCCCCTACCCCTACACCTACATGGCCGCCGCCGCGGCCGCCGCCTCCGCTCTACCGGCCACCAGCGCCGCCGCCGCTGCCGCTGCCGCCGCTGGTTCCCTCTCCCGGAGCCCCTTTCTGGGCAGTGCCCGGCCCCGCCTGCGCTTCAGCCCCTACCAGATCCCAGTCACCATCCCGCCCAGCGCGAGTCTCCTCGCCGCTGGGCTGGCGGCGGAGGGCTCCAAGGCGACCGGCGGCAGCCGGGAGCCCAGCCCGCTGCCGGAGCTGGCTCTCCGCAAAGTGGGAGCCCAGCCCCGCGGCGCCCTGTCGCCCAGCGGCTCCGCCAAAGAGGCGGCCAGTGAACTGCAGAGCATCCAGAGACTGGTGAGTGGGCTGGAGAGCCAGCGAGCCCTCTCCCCCGGCAGGGAGTCGCCCAAGTGACGGCGCCCGGCCGCTCCGCCGCCACGCTGGCCTCCCGGGCTGCCTGCTCCTGCTGCTGGGGACCTGCGCGGCACAGAATGGGTATTTATTTAAAGAAAGGAGCAAACCCGGCTGCAGCAGCCGGAATAGAGCCCCCCCAGCCAGCGGGGGCTGGGCCGCGTCCCTGGCCCTCGCAGGGAGCCCCGCTCCGGGATCGCAGGTGCCGTGGAGCCCTGGACTCGGTCCAGGTTCGCTCCAGTCGTCGGGGCCATTGTCCGGGTCCTCCCGCGCGGTGGGGAGACCTCACCCCCAGCCCAGCGGTCTCTTCAGGAGCCAGAGGGTGCAGGGGTGAGTGTGGGGACTTCCGAGGGAATCCCGGAGGCCTGGCCTCCTGCCCGGACCGCCTGCAAACCTGGGCTGCGGGGTGCTGGGCCCGTGAAGACGGAAGGCAGTGTAGACGGGAGCTGGGAGGGGCCGTTCCTTTTCGTCCTTGCACCCCTTCCCCCGAGAGCCAGGAGCCCCTGCCACCCTGGGCCAGCGGAGGGAGTGGCACTCTGCCTTGAGTCCCCAGGGGGAAAAGAAAGATATTTATGAAATAAATGGTAATTTGTGTAAATATGCTTTAAGATTCCCAGAATATGCAAATTGGTATTAATTTATTCAAAGGTGTACATTGCTGTGTACATACTATGTAGAGATGAACTCATAGCATTTAATTTTTCTCATTTGACGTGAGCATCTATGTTGTACAGGGCTGGGGGGTCCTCGGCGGCCGGAGGCCCCGCCCCCGGAAGAGCTCCCACCCCCGGCCCCTCGGCCCCTCCACCCCGGCTTTGCTCGCCTGGCCCGCGGGCTCCACCTCAGGTTTTCACTTTTCTCTCCGGAGCGAGATGAAACAACAACAACAAAAAAAACAAAACGAGAGAAAATAAAACGCGAGAAAACAATAAAACGCTACAATGCGAAGTGAACGGCGGCGCTGTGCGCTCTGTGGTCCGCGGGGGCTGGGGCGCGGCTGGGGAGCCAGGAGGGGCTGGAGGCGGAGGCCAAAGGCTGGGCGCCCGGCTCGGCGGCAGCTGCAGCCCCGGGGCGGCAGCGGGGCCCGGGCGCGGGCGGAGCTGCGAAGCCGGGCGGCGCCGGCGCGGGCCACGCGCGGGGCTGGGGCTGGGCTGGCGGGCGCCGCGCGGAGCCGCCTGGAGCCGGGAGCCCCCGGCGCTCCCAGCGCGCACGGCGTCCCAGGCCGGGGGCCGGGCTCCCTCTGCTGGCCGCTCGCCTCTGTCCGGCGCCCCACCCACTCGGCGGCCTCCCGGCTCCCTCTCTGGGGCACCCTAGTGGGACCGCAACCCCTTTTAGCGCTTCTGGGTAGGTGGGGCTGGTAGGCGGGGGGTCCCTCTCTCTCCTCCGGGGAGAGGTTTGGCCGTGGTCCCCCAAATACCGCAGACCCTAGAACTCTTCTCCACCTCCATCTCCGGAGCCTCAAAAAGAAACATTCCGTGCCAGGGCTGTTGGCTCCAGTGGCAACGTTTAGCCTGACAGTTGTCCCGTGTAACTTCTCTGACCCTCTGGGCGGTGTGGGGCGTGTGGGTCAATAGGCTATTCCTTTCCTGCCTCAGTTTCCCCCGGACAACAATGGACCCGTCAGGGAACTTCTCTGCGAGTCCCGCTGTGTCGGTCTCCGTGAGACCGGTCCTTCCCCAGACACTCCTGCAGGGACAGCTGCCTCCTGCCCCCATCCCGCGAGCTGGCCAGGGCTGCACCTTCTGCTCTTCGCCCAGCCAACCCGTCTCTGCGGCCCCAGATACCGGCAGTGGGAGGGGGAGGAGCTGGACCGCCCATCTCTCCCTCAATCCCCGCCCCCGTGGTCTCTCCGTCATTGAGACCCCAGTTCTCTCCTCATTTTTTCTTTATTTTTTGTGACTTTTTTTTTACATTCAATACGATTTCCTATTAGTTTCAGGTGTACAGCATAGTGGTTCCGCAATCATACTTCACAAAGTGGTTTCCCGATATTTCAAGTATCCACCTGGCACCATCCGTAGTTACCACAACAGTACTGACTGTATTCCTTCCCTATGCCGCACTTCGCATCCTACAAGTTTGTACTTCTTAATCCCTTCACCATGTTCACGCCGTCCTCCCGCGCTCCCCCCTCTGCCAACCATCGGTCTGATCTCTTCATCTAAAGTCCCCGTTCCCCCCTCTTTAAGCCTTAGGGATCTGGGACGCCCTGGGACTTTGGAGGGCGGCGGGCACTGGCCCTCACCCCGCCAGGGACACCAGGGACGGTGATACGGAGAAAGGGTGGAGGTGGAGGTGGAACTGACAGTATCTGGGCCTCCCAGCTCCCAGGACATCTTCTTGGGCCAACACATTTGCCGGGAAAGAGAACGATGCCGCCTTTTCCAGGGAGGGAGCCAGCCCCTGACCACGCTGACCTTGCTAGGGCCCCGGCCAGTGAACGAGTGGCGGGCGCTGAAGTCTGTCCCAGCCCCCAGAGTGGGCTCCAGCGCCCCGGCCTCTGACCTTGGGGCGGACGGAACAGCGAATGGGGCAGCCCAAGGACGGCCTGAGACCCCTTTCTCAGCCCAATAGAATCCCTCATCGACAGTGTACTTATTCGACGGGGCTTTGGGGAAGGAAAAAAAAAAAGCTTCCAAGACTCAAAGAGCAGCAGGAGCGCGCTTGCCTTCCCAGGAGTTTCTCGCCGGCTGCACGTCGAGGAGTGGAGAGAGGCTGCGGTTCACAGCAGCCTGCGGAGCGCGCTGCGGACACCAGGGGGAAGCACCGACCGGGGCCCCGGGAGGGGCGCTGCCGGGGCGGGGCGGGGCGGCGTCGTTGCGGGAGAACCCAGAGGCCCCCAGCCCCGCGCAGTTTGCGGACTTGTTCCCCGTTTCCCGGCCTCCTGGAGTCGCTCCCGCAACGCTCCGCTGGGTCACAGCTGCGAGTCTGAGTTCGGTGCGGGAACCGCGCGGCCGGCGGGGCCTAGCCCCAGACAAAGGCCAGGCCGCTTCCTGGCCCAATTAAGCCACCCCTTTCAGCCCTCTTTGTTCCCGGGGTTGCCAATTAGCCCAGGCTCCTCGCGTCCCGCCGCTCCGGTGCCCCGACGCCTCCTTAACCCGTTAGGGCCTGGCCCCGGGGCCCTGGACGGCAGAATCGCCAGCTCGAGGCCGTGCGCAGAGGGCTCGTTTGGGGTGACGGGGTCGCTGAGACGGTTGGGAGTGTGATGTGTCACAGCGGGGCCCTGTGCTTCGGGCCGTGCGGCCCGAGGGGATTGTGCGTATAGACTGTGCACCAGCGATACTGTGCAGATTGTGACCTGTGCCTGGGGGTGTGGGTGTAGAGGCTCCGTGGGACCCCCCCAGCGGCTAGGCTGCAAGGATTTCGAGACCTCGAGGACCTCATTTCCCCTTCGGTTAATCCGAGTGTCCCGAGCTTTGAAGCCATTCCTTCCTCTCCCACCCTCCACCCCGCAAACAAATGCTGCGGCGGAGGAATCGAGTAGCTGGCCCTGTCCTACGGAAGGGCGCGCAACTGGGGCCATCTGCCCAGCGTAATGCGAACGCTCACGCAGGACACCCCGTGAGCCAGAGGGCGCATGTAGCTTGGTGACACCGGGACACCCACGGGTGAACAGCCAGCTCGAACCAGCCATCCCAAATTCCCGGGCCTAGGACGGTTCGAGAGACGCAGTCTCTGTGAGACCAAGGTTTAAACTCTGAGCCTGCCCTCCTCCCCACCTTTGGCAAGTACCCCAAAACCAATCCCACTCCGTCGCCTCCTTCACGCTCCTCATCCCAAAGTTTGGAGCAGGCAGGGTCCAGCCAGGAGCTGAGCGCTCCGTGCTCCAGGGACTGGGCAGCAGAGGGGAGGCCCGCGGCCCGGGGAAGGGGCAAAGAGAAAGGATCCTGAGCTCTGGGTGCTCTCTGGGCTCTCCCCGGAGGGACGGGGCAGGGGGCGGGGGGGGGGGGAGGCGCCCTGGGGAGTGCACTGGTCACCCCGCCCTGGATGCGTTGATTTTTCCCTTGGCGCTCCTTTTGGGCTCTCTGGAGGCGCAGATCACTCGCCCCACCCCTCACCCACCCCTCAATCACCGGGTTCCCACAGCCGCTGGCCGCCCCTGTTTTCCCCGCCCTCCTCTCGGGACCCTCCCCAGCTCCTGGCCAGGAGCTAACCTGCAGCTGGCCTGGCCGCGGGCCGCGGCAACTCTCCACGTGCCCACGAGATGGCGCTCCAGACCAGGGGCGGGCGGCGGGCGGCGGCCGGACAGCCCGCCCAGGGAGAGCGGGAGGTGGCCAGAGAGACCCACAGCCAGATGGGCACAGAGACAAACCCACAGACTGACGTAGATCCAGGCCTAGGGACCGCATAGGCAGCCGAGGGACGGAGGCCCTCCGCCGGCCCGAATGGGGCTCTGGACCGGGCTGCAGACGCGTGGACAGGAGCGCCCAAGGCTCCTTCTCCTTGTGCTCCCCTGCGGTGCCAACGCCCTGAGCTGCGAGGCCCCAGGGGCCCCGGCTGCAAACACGGCCAGGCACGCTTTCTCTGTGCCCTGCTGCTGGGCTTGGGGTCCTCACAATCCCTTTCATGGAGGGGGCGGCAGGGTGCCTAATTCGGCCTTCCTGGCTTCTCAGAAGCCGGGCTGTGGGCTTGGAGCAACACCCACACCCACACCCACCCCCACCCCCACCCCCGCCAGAGGAACTGCTCTGGCCTAAGGGCCCAGTCAGAGGTGCGGGGTGCTGCGATAGGAGGCTGAGGAGCTTCTCACCTCCCCCACCGGGTCTCCAAGGTCAAGCCCTGGGCGCTGCTCACCTGTGGTCGGTTGGCCACCAAGGGTCCAGAGTCTTGGAGAGCCTTGGGGTCTGCATTGCTCCAGGGGCAGGTGGTGGGGAATGGGGAGAGCATGCGAATCTCCCTTGGGTTACACGCCACCCCAAGACCTGGGTCAGGTTTGAGTGGGGAGCCGGGGTGTGAGGCCCGGGTCTGATTGCTAGTTTGATTGGGGGCGTGGTTTGGAAGCCTGATTCCAGCTGACCCTCAGGGTTCCCAGATGAGCAGTGGCCTTTTTGCAGATCATCTCCGTCACTGTGGACGAAAGGTGCGCAGCTAGAAAGCAGCCCGGTCCACCCAGCTTCCGTCATCTCCACTGCAGCCGTCACCAGCTTTGTGTGTGGACCCAGCCAGGTGTCCTCCGTGCACTAGGCTTCCAGCTCCTTCCCCTTCGGTGTGGACCGCAGGGTAGGACCACACCTGTGGTTGTTTAATAGTTGCTGAAGCACGGGGGAGAGGTACAGGTCAAGCTGTGGCTCTAGCTGTGCAGCCCTGGACATGTGACTTTCCTCTCTGGGCCCCAGAATCTTGCCTTCTCCTTGTGCTGCCCAGCAGTGCCAACACCCTGAGCTGTGAGGCTCCCCCCACCCCCCATAGTCTGGACTAAAATAAAATTGACCTGTGAATGAGCAGTCGGCCTTGGTCCAGTTGCCAGTGATCCCCAGCCCCAACTTCTTCAGGTAAGAGGCAGGGGCTCTGCTTTCATTCAAGTTTGAGGAACCTACGCCTGGAGGATAGGCGGAGGCACCCACAGACCTAGGCTGTTGTCCCCGAGATTCTTGGGGAAGGGACAGGGCTGGTGGCCAGGATGAATTCACAATTAGAAAATCACATTCCGGGTCCTGAAACCCTTAGGCACTGGCTGTTCTCCACTCCTGGTGGGATGT
This sequence comes from Myotis myotis, assembly GCF_014108235.1. Taxonomy (NCBI): domain Eukaryota; kingdom Metazoa; phylum Chordata; class Mammalia; order Chiroptera; family Vespertilionidae; genus Myotis; species Myotis myotis. Next base: position 21,552,601 of record NW_023416321.1, on the reverse strand, counting down.
GTTGGCCACCCCCCACCCCCACCCCCAGCAAACTGCAGGAGAGGCACAGACTGGGGAGGGTGACTTTGGCAGCCAGCATCACAGTGCCTTGACGAATTGTGAGACTTCTTCCCAAAGAGAGAAGGAGGTACTGATGGGGGACATTCAGGCACCTTATTGAAGGGTGCCCCCTAGACCTCATCCCTTACCTGTGTGGGAGGCTTTGTGGTGTGGAGAGCACTTTCACATATGGGCTCTCACTGAACCCTCCCTGGCAAGGTGTTGGTTGCCCATCTCTCCCTCACAGACATGACACTGAAGTCAGGAAGGGAAGGGAAGTGCCCAGGCTTCCAGTAAATAAAGGAAGAGTCTTTCACAATCCCATGGCCGCTCCTGCCAAATGTCAGCTGATGAAGTGATGCTGGGTGAGAGGCAGCCTCAGGGCTGGGAAAGGCCAGAAGGGCTGGAGGGGGCCCTTCTGGAAGGGCCGGGAGGTGTGTCCATGGGAGAAGCAGCCTGACCCAGCCCAAGTCTGGGAGCCCAGGGGAAGGATCGCCTCAAGTCTTGTCAGCCCAGCAAGGCCTGTCAGGGGCTGTGAAAAGCAATAGCCGGGGTGTTGAAGGGTTACCTGAGATGGCACATGGCGGTGCAAGGCTCAGGCGCAGATCATGTTAGCTCTCCTTATTAATGCTTTCCATCCCAAAGAGAATACGATACCCTCTGGCCCCATGGGCGCCTTCTCCTCAGCCATCGGAGGAGCCATGGAACACCCACTCTGGGCTTAACACCGGGCATTTGCTGCTGATTATCAGCACTAGGCAGGGGTATGATTATCCCCATTTTACAGAGGAGGAAACCAAGGCTCAGACCTGCCCACCATATGCAGTTGCTAAGCAGCAGACGAAAGCACACCAAGGCCTGGCCGACCCCAAGCCTGCGCTCTCCTGGCCCCTTCGAGTTCCTGCTGTACAGCCCTGGGCTTCCTGGTCCCACCGGCATTGGGCTCGGCCCCTGTGCAGGCTCTTGTGGGACTGGGTTTTGCTTAGCCCTGGCCTGGCTGGCCGGTTCCTTCATCCTGCCCCAACATTGGGTCTTACTCCCCTCTCAGAGGGGCGGCCCACCCTTCCAGCTTTGGCCCCCCACACTGTCCCAGTGTGCACAGCAGTGCTGGTTTCAGTATTGATACCTCCCATTCTGAGAAACCAGTTGGTTCTGAACAAGTCTCCCAGCAGGTCATCCTCCCACTTACACACAGACCTCCACATACAGATTCACCCGTAGACATACATGCATGCACACACATGGAGACTTATACATAGCACATTAACACCCACCCACACAAAGACTCGCAAATATATATATATACAGACCACCCCTTATACAGACGCACTCACTTAACCACATACAAACACATGCAGACGAGCACACATACATTCATGAGTACAGTTCAGAGAAACATCAGACACTCAAATGCACACTCACTCTCCCCAGTTTGCTGGGGCCAAGCCCTTTCCCACCCCACTCCTCTGCATTGCCACGTCTCCTCTGGGAGGAGATATGTTTGTTTAAGGTCTCTGTCTCCTAGGAGATCACTGGCTCCCTCAAGGTAGGGCTGGTGTCTGTTTTGCTTTTGTTGGGTGTCCAGACCTAAAACTGCTTAACACATGGTAGGGTGTGGAAAGCATTTGCTGGCTGAATGAATGAATGAATGAATTGCTCCCTCCAGAAGCAGGGTCCACACCTAGTCCTCCAGGATATGTTTGCCCTGGCGCTGGGCCAGAGCCCCTGCTCCAAGTCCACTTGGAACCAGTTGCAGAGAACCCAACCAGTGGGGCCTCCTCTCTCTCCTGAGGAACTGAGGCCCCGGGAGGGCAGATATCTTGCTTGAGGACTTGCCTCTGCAGGAGAAGCATCCAGGTTGCTAGGGTCTGAATGTTTGTGCTCCCCTCCCCGCAAAATTCATATTGAAACCTAACCCCCAAGGTGATGTTATTAGGAGGTGGAACCTTTGGGAGGTGCATAGGTCGTGAGGACAGAGCCCTTCTGCATGGGATTTAGCTGTTATAAAGAGGACCTTTTCTCTTTGAACCACGGGAGGATTCGAGGAGACATCTCTGAGCTGGAAGGAAGCGGGTCCTCACCCTGTTGGCACCCTGAGCTCGGACTTCGAGCCTCCAGAACTGTGAGAAATAAATGTCTCTTGTCCATACAGTTCCCAGTCGGTGGCATTTTGTTCTCGCAGCCTGAATGGACTCAGGGCCACCCACCACCAGGCGCTCCCACCCCTCAAACTCGGCTCTCCATGGTGCCAGGCGCGTCTCTGGGCTCTGCTGGCCTCTGGCCTCTCAGCCTTTGCTGCCACTGAGCCCTGCCGTGAGCAACAACCTTGCCCCGAGCAACAACCTTGCCCCTCCCCCAGCTCCAGGGGGAGCCCTCTCCACCCAGGACCATGGGAACCTCCCAGCACATGGGAACCTTTCCTGCAGCTAAGACCTCCCTGAGAGGCGGGTCAGATGGGCTTGTTGCTGCCTTGTTTAAAGTCTCACAGAGGCTTCCCGTGCTCTTGGAGCCAGGCCCACCCTCCCTCACCTGGCTCCGCTCTCCACCCTCCCTCACCTGGCTCCACTGCCCACCCTCCCTCACCTGGCTTCGCTGCCCACCCTCCCTCACCTGGCTCCGCTCTCCACCCTCCCTCACCTGGCTCCGCTGCCCACCCTCCCTCACCTGGCTCCGCTGCCCACCCTCCCTCACCTGGCTCCGCTCTCCACCCTCCCTCACCTGGCTCCGCTGCCACCCTCCCTCACCTGGCTCCGCTGCCCACCCTCCCTCACCTGGCTCCGCTGCCCACCCTCCCTCACCTGGCTCCGCTGCCCACCCTCCCTCACCTGGCTCGCTGCCCACCCTCCCTCACCTGGCTCCACTGCCCACCACTCAGGTGTTTAGGTTAATCTTGCAGACCTTGCTTTGGGGCCTTCTCATACTCTGCACACTCTTCCCTCAGCCTGGACTCTCTTGCTGTCCTCCTTCAAAGCTCAGCTCCTTGGCCCCTTCTCCAGGAACGCCCCCCCCCCCCCCCCAGTCTTTTCCCCTCTGAGGGAGGGCACCCGCCCGAGTTGTTTTGTAGTCGGTATTCGATGGCTGTGTGACTGGGGAATTGCTTCACCCCTCCCCCACTGCTTCTTCAAAATGGAGATACTTAACAGTCCCTAGCTCATGGGTTGTTTGAGGATTAGAGGAGATGTTGTTTGTAAGAGTTCCTGGCTCAGTAAACGCTGGTTTCCTGCCCCTCCTGCGGTCTTGCCCATTTGGAGGAGCCTCGAGGAGCCCTGGGATGGAGGCGTGGGGGTCCTCTGGGACAGGGCAAATTCTCCTCTGCCCTGGGCAGCAGGGGGTGAGCCCACTGGAGCTGGAGGCCAGTGCAGGCCAATGGGACCCTGTCATCTGGGGTGACAGGCTGCCGAGTCCCTGGGCCTGGGGAGCCTGGCCTAGACACGGAGGTTTAGGCTAGGTAGGCGGTGGCCCAAAGAGCCCGTGTTGGGGTGTCTGCAGCGGAGGACAGAGCCTCCACAGGCGACTGGACTGCTGCAGAGAAATCCTGAGGGCAATGAGCCCCAGCGCACATGCCGGCCGGCGGGGCCTCCTCTCTTTCCTGAGAACCCTGCCCCCGGGGAGGAGGCGTTTCCTGCTGGCTGGGCTTGCAGGTGAGCTGGCTTAGTGCTGCCGGTGAGCTGCCGCAGGGACTCCCTCTGACCACTAGGTGGGGATCTGGAGTTGTTCAGCCCTGGAGTCTGGGGCCTGCGCTGGACCTGGAGCCCCTGCCCCTCCTGCCTCAGGCTTGTTTCAGGTCAGGGGTTCCCAGCCTGCCTGGCTGCCGCCTCTGGGGATCCAGGCCTGGTCTGTGCCTGCGTCCTAATTTATGGCTAGGTCCTGCTACCAGACAGGGAGCCGAGGGAAGTGAGTGAGAGCTCTGACTGCACCGCCGGAGACCTGCGTTCAGATCCAGCGGCACCTCTAGCTCTGTGGCTTTGACCCTTGAGCCTCGGTGTCCTCACCTTTCAGATAAACTCTCTCCCCTTATTCCAAAAAGGGCAAGGAGATAGGTGGCCGCCCTGGTTGCCACAGAGTAGTGGGGACGGCAGTGTCCAGATCGCTCACACTCAGGGGGGACAGCTGACCCAGGAGGAGGAACTGAACGCGGGACAGACCCCATTCGTCCCATCCTACACTCCCCCAAAGCCCCTTGCTCTCCGGGCTCCGTGGGATCCCCTCTCAGGCTGCCCACACACAAACGGCGCTTAGAATGTGGCAGGTCCACAGGAGGCTTTGGGCTGTTCATCCTCCAAGACAGGGAAAGCCCCGTGTTCCTTCTGCCTGGAATGGCCACTGCCCCCCTCTCCTTCTCTCTAAATGCCTCATTCCTTTCTAAGGCTCAAGGCAGGAGTGCTTCGGCGCCTTACCTGGCTCTTCCTCCCTCCGGTCCTGGGCTCCTGCAGTCCCGTGTGTCCCTCTCTGCTGGCACAGGCCCATGGACCAGAGACTCTTGCTGAGTTCAGGCTTCTGCCAGAGGAGGTGCTCCATGCACAGACGAGAACGTTGCCTGAAGATGAGGAAGGCTTCATGGAGAGGGAACTTGAAAAGATGAGAGGACATTTCAAAGGCCAAGTGAGAGGACATTTCAAAATGTGGGTTGTATGGGGAAGTGGGAAAAGTTGTGAGCTGTGCCCAGGGCCAGCAGCTCCGAGAGGAAGGCAGGTCCAGGGGTGGAGGTGCTTGGGGAGACCTGGGGAGGAGAGGAACTGATTCTTTACAGGGCCTCCTTGGAGCCCCAGACCCCAAACCTGCAGCTTGTCAGGCCACGTGGTGGGGGTAGGGTCCCGGACTAGTCCAGCCTCTTTCTGGGGGAACCATCCCCAACCCCCCATCTCCTCAGCTACCACCTTGGGGGTAAACAATGGAGCCAAACCCTGCGATGGAGCTGGGAGCTCAGGTGGCTTCCTGTGGGCCCTACGGAGCCAGTTTACAATTCCTTCCCTGGCTCAGTTTTCCAGGGGTCAGAGTTGAGCTGGGCTTGTGGGGTCCTGTACCTGACTTCTGATTGGCTCTGAGGCTGCTCAGCTGGGTCACCTTGGGCAAGTGGCTCTACCTCTCTGAGCCGAGCTGGTTTCCTCAATCTACCCCAGGTTGTGGTGAGGTTTAAGGAACCACTGTGTTAGACCGCAAACAGCTGTGCTTTCTCCTCCCCTGAGGGCCCAGGAGTAGACTATGTTTGCTGCATCTCTGCCCCTGACAGTGCCCCGCGCACAGGGGTCCCCGTTTCCCTCCCACTGGCCCCCCACACTGGCTGTGGCCTTGCTCACATGGAGGCTGGGCCCTGCTCCTGGCTGAGCCTGTGCCTCGGGCTGCTTGATGGCATCCGTGTGGCTCATCCTCAGGGCCTGCACGCTGGTCCTGCACACTCACCTGAATGCCCAGGGCTCCCTGGGCACCTGTCTTTCCGGAAGTGCCTGTTTTCTAAGCCTTCCCCACCTCACTGAGGGACACTGGCCTTCACAGGTTCCCTCCCTCAGGGCCACGCTGGGTGAGCACCCATTTGACTTACTGCATCCCCTCCTCCGGGTGCCTTGCTTGGCGCTTCCATCAGCACCAGGGGCGGGGTCCCGGGGCATCACGTCAGAGGCTCAGAATCCCCTCCCCCAGCACCCAGGGCACTGCCTCCTCTGCCTCCATCAGCCCGGCCAAAGCTGAGGGATAGCTGCCCCTTCTCCCCATCGACAGGCAGGAAGCTGAGGTTCAGAGAGCCCAGCACAGGTTCCAGAGGCGGGAGAAAGTGAAGGGCAGGCCAGGGAAGCAGCGGACAGGGCTTGCTCCTTCTCACGGTGCCCCCCTCTCCCCGAGCTCATCTTTCTTTCTCCAGAAGCAGAGGGGCTGGAGTGAGAATTCTCACCTGAAGAGACATGTGCCCTGACCAGGAATCCAACCGGCCTGCCAGGAACGGTGGGTCTTTCCCACACCGGGAAGGAGGGGCAGACTGTCCCGGTTGCATCGCGACCTTGTGGTCTTTTGTGGCCTCACCTCAGCCGGCCTCTGCACACATTGGTCAGGAATCCGTCAGTGGCCAGGCACCGAAATCCAGCTGAAACTAACGAAAAAGAGTTCATTGGATCACGTGGCACATGCAGTGCAGAGAGCGGACAGCTGGGGGCCAGGGGCACACATGCCCGGCTCTCTCCATCTCTGCCTTCCCTCTCACTTCCGCTCTTTGGGTGCTGGGTCACTCTCCCCCGCGGGTGGGCTTCCCGTGGGGCAGGGAGCTTGGCCGCAGGCAGCTGTGGCTTACAGAAACCCAGCTGAAAGCAACCTACCCTGCTGCTCCCCTCAGAACAACCGGAAACAAACACTCTGATTGGCCCAGCTGGGACCACGTGCTCCCTTCTCGCGTGACCCACACGGCAGTCCATCCCACTCTGCACTGCTGTCCGTGTGGTTACGCCAGAAACCGGGCTTGCTGGTCTCTCACGGCGCCCGCCAAGTGCCAGGTGCTGGGCAATATGATTTCTTTTAATCGACACATCGCCCTGCAGAAGGATAGACTGGAAAGGGCTTTTGTGGTTCCTACTGACAGAAGCCCAACTCAAATTAAGCCCAAAAAAGGGAATTTATTGCTCCCATAATTGATAAAAGCAGGAGTGGACTTCAGGCATGTGTCTCATTAGCTCCAGCCCCTACCCTGACCCCCCCCCCCACACACACACACACATACACCCCTGTATTGGCTGGGCTCTCAGGCACATTCTCCCCACACAGCAGGAAGGATGCCCGAGGCAGCCGAGGCCCAGATGGCCTTTCCAGCCCTCGATCCCAGGAGAAGAGAGATGCCTGCTCTTTGTGTGTAGAGCAAATGCTTGGGGAGACTGTCTTATATCTATGCAGTGGGGGGGGGGGGGGGGGGGGGACGGACCGTAATTGGCCAGGGCAGGTCACATGCTCACCCTGCAGCAAGAGGATGGTTGGGACAGAGCTGAGGGAGTTGGTGCTACCAGAACCAGGAAGACCGAACAGATTGCATATGGTCAGCTGTAGTCAGTATAATTTTCCCATTTTACAAAATAGGAAACGGAGGTTTGGGGAGATTACATGACTCACTGGGGCTAGAGACACAGATGGGATTCAAACCTATGTCTGTCAGTTCTACCCAGAACATTACCTGGACTCCTTTAAGAGTGATATCGAGCCCTAACTGGTTTGGCTCAGTGGCTGGAGCGTTGGATTGCAGACGGGAATGTCCCGGGTTCGATTCCGGTCAAGGGCAAGGGCACATGCTCGGGTTGCGGGCTCGATCCCCAGTAGGGGGCATGCAGGAAGCAGCCAATTAGTGATTCCCTCTCATCATTGATGTTTCTATCTCTCCCGCTCCCATGTGTCTCATTAGCCTGACCCCCGCCCCCCCCCCCCCCAACCACATACACCCCTGTATTGGCTAGGCTCTCAGGCACATTCTCTGAAATCAATAAAAATGTATTTTTAAAAAAGAGTGATATTGGAACATCACTTGAAGAAGTAGATTCCTGGTGATAGCCATGTCATTTCCAGCCCCCCTGGTAGCAGCTGTAACAGAGAGGATGCCCTGGGAGGAGGGTGTGGCCACACTCCCAGACTCAATCTTTTACAAGCCCTGCTCCATGACCAGAAGAGTCTCAGAGGTCCTTGGTTCCTGTTGCTGGACTGACTCAGTAATCCATCACCTGGCCTCTGCTTGAACACTGCCCCTGGCTGCGAACTCACCACCTCACAGGTAGGTAGCTGGTTCCAGATTTGAACTGGTCTAATGGTCAGGAAGCATCACCACTGGTTAGAAACAGGGAAGTTTGTCCGGCTCCTGAGCATATGTCTTCATGCATCTAGGGAAGAGCTTGTGCTTTGTAAGTGGAAGAGAAGAGAGAAAGGGAGAGGGTGGGACCAACCAAATATTTGGAAGTTATTATGCATCCCCTTCCTCTATCCTCACCCAGTCATCTCCCCAAGTTCCTCAACCGCTTTCCCCAATGAGGTTTATTCAATATATATATTATTCTGTCCCTGGAAAGAGCACCTGTGGTCTCAAGGACCCTCTAAAAAAACAAAACGTGGGCCTCAGTAGGTAGAGCACAGAAGACAGGAGCCTCTCCTGCTGAACTGGTTTAAGCAGAGCCCAACTTCACCTGCTTATTGGCATCCACAAAGCACTGTTGACTCAGGTTGGTTCTATGAGGTCTGCTCTTTAGCCAGAACCTCTCTCCATGGTAACATGTGACACTGATTTTCTTTTCAAATCAAAAGTGATGGGTCCTCGCCCTGGCCAGGGAGCTCAGTTGTTAGATCATTGTCCCGATGCACCAAAATTGCAGGTTTGATTCCCCAGTCAGGGCACATACAAGAATCAACCAATGAATGTATAAATAAGTGGAACAACAAATCAATCTCTCTCTTTACCTCCTCTCCTCTCTCTCTCTCTAAAATCAATCAATAACTAAAAGTGATGGGTCAATGGTGGCGCAAAAATGTAAAAATCCAGCCTAAAATTTATATAGAATTTCAAAAAACCATAAATAGCCAAAAAGAATTTTTAAAAAGAACAAGACTCACTTTTCCTAATTTCAAAACATACTACAAAACTATAGTGATCAAAACAGTGTGGTATTGGTATTAGAATAGACCAATGGAATAGGACTCCGGGCCCAGAAATAAATCTTCACATCTGTGGTTAATTGATTTCCCACAAATGTGTCAAGACCATTCAATGGGGAAAAAAACAGTCTTTTCAACAAATGGTGCTGGGAAAACTGGATATCCACCTTTAAAAAATGGAGTTAGACTCTTACCTTATATTATACATAAAAATTAACTCAAAATGTATCAAAGATTTAAATGTAAGAGTTAAAACTATAAAACTCTTAGATGAAATCATAGAGGAAAATCTTCATGACCTTAAATTTGTCATTGGTTTCTTAAACATGACATCAAAAGCACAAGAGACTGAATAAAAAATAAATTAGACTTCAGAAAATTAAATACTTTGTGCATCAAAAGAGACCATCAAGAGAGTGAAAAAAAACAACAGAAAAATATTTGCAAATCACATATCTGATAAGAGTTTAATATATATATATATATATATATATATATATATATATATATGTTTTTATTGATTTTTAGAGAGGAAGGGAGAGGGATAGAAACATCAATGAGAGACAAACATCATTGATTGGCTGCCTCGTGCATGCTCCCCAATGGGGATTGAGTCAGTAACCTGGGCATTTGCCCTGACCAAACCAGTGCCCTTCTGGTTCATAGGTCAACGCTCAACCATTGAACCATGGGTTCTGATAAGGGTTTAGTATCGAAAATATATAAGGCACCCCTACAACTCAACAGGAGAGAGACAAACAACCTAATTAAAAAATGGGCAAAGAACCTTGAATAGACATTTCTCCAAAGAAGATATATCAATAAACAATACGCACCTGAATATATGCTCAACATTATTAGTTATTGGGGAAATACCAATCAAAACCACAACTAGATACCACTTCACACCTAATAGGATGTTTAGAATTTTATTAGAAACAAACCAAGTGTTGGCAAGGGTGTGGAGGGGGATTTTGTATGATTTCATGGCCCTACTCAGAATGGTGCACAATTTAAAACCTATGAATTGTTCATTTCTTGAATTTTCCATTGAATATTTTCAGACTATGATTGACGGTGGGTAACTGAAACCATGGAAAGCAAAACTGCGGATATGGAGGGATTACAGTACACCTTTCTTTCTGATTGTCCACAGGCCCTGTCCAAGCTCACTCTCCCTTGAATGGGTCTGTCCACACTTCTCTCTCCTCCCAGTGGAAACTCCTGGCTCTCAGGGAAATTTACCTCAGTGTTAAGTGGGGGGAAATATGATAATTTAGTTCACAAGTCTTTCCCTCTCAGCCCTTAAAAACTTTCCCTCACACGCTTCATCCCAAGTGAAGTCTTTGTGGTAGAATGTGGTCTGAAGACGTGTGAGGCCCTTACCTTCCTGGCTGGGTTGGCCGCGCCGCACAGGGCACTCCTGCCATGGTGCTGACCACACCGTAAAGGTCATGAGAGCCCTTTTTGTCTGGCTTTTTTAGTGTGTAGTGTAGGCTTGGCACAGCATCGTCCTAATAAAGGTTTATTGATTTAATAGATGGGGGAGAGGTTTTGCTGATGTCTCTACTCCTGGCCACCTCTACCCTGGTCCTCGACAATTCCCTGAGAACTAAAACATATGCCCACCCAATGACTTGTTCACAGATGTTTATAGAGACTTTATTTTCAATGGTCAGATCTGGAAACAATCTAAATGCCCATCCACAGGTAATGGAATAAACAAATTGTGGTAATATCCATATAACAGAATACTACTCAGCAATAAAAAGTGCTGATCTACTCACCAAAATGGCTGAATCGCAAAATTGCTATGCTGAAAGAAAGAAGGCAGACACAACAGAATACATACTGAACGGTCGCATTTACATGTGCAAATCAATCTATAGTGACAAGAAGACAAGAAGTTGCCTGGGGCTGGGGTAGAGGGCAGATTCACCGAAAAGGGACAGGAGGGGACTCTTGGGCCGGATGGATATATCCTGCATCTTGATGGTGGTTGTGGTTACACCACTATTTACATTTGTCAGAACTCATCCAATTAATACTTTAAATGTGTGCAATTTATTGCACATACATTAGATCTCAATAAAGTTAATGAAAAAGAAAATTCTATAAAGCTTTGGACCCTAAATTCTGCATCCTCTGCTTGAATAAAACCAGGTATGTGTCTTGCATGTGGAGAGGCCTATTGGAGAATTTATTTAGTCCACAAATATGCATTGAAGGCCAACTCCGTGCAGGCATCTGGTTGGCACCAGGAGGTGGATCATGCAGGTTGCGGCCTCAGGAGGCCCAGGACTCTAACAGAGCTTGCCAAGTTCTCAGAGAGAGGAGCCAGGATGGAAAAAAATATATACCCAGAGCAGAGAATATGAATTTGCCTCCTCAGTGTTTCCAAACTTGCCTGAGGTGCTTGTTACAAGTATTAAAAACATCTGGACTCGTCCCTGACCTACTGAGTCAGAATCCCTGAAAGGGTCGAGGAATCTTTCTTTCTAACAAGTACCCGCAGGTACATTTTCAGATCAGGTGAGTTTAGAGAAAGTGCTTGGCTGGTCTCCATTACAGGCATAGGGGTAACCACTGTCCAAAGCTACGCAGAGAACTTAGAACTAGAAGGGAGTTTGAAGAATCATTTGTCCACGCACCTGCCTCTGGCCAAGGAGAATCCATCAACTTTCCCCCTCCATTCCCAGAGCCTTCCTGGGCCAGACATTCCCCCAATCTAATTAACACTCTCTTCCTTCAGAAGCTCCTGACCTTTAGGTTTATCCTGGGGGAAAAAAAACAACAAAAAACAGCCCCTCTTCCCCCAATCCCACCACCTCTCAGAAGGGTAGAGGTTTTATTAAAGCGATTCTGCAACTTGGATCAACATGTAAGTCCTTTGATGAGCTGGTGTTTCTGCTCCTCTGGCTGGAGAACTCATGCTAACCTGGTAAACCTATCCCTAGGCTAGGAAGGTGGTGTGAGGGCAGCAGAGGGTGGGGGATTCAGTCCTTTGTTCCTCAGCCCCCCCCCCCCCCCACGCATCACCATGGCTACGAGCCCTCCTACTCTGCAGGCAACCATCTTGTTTCCACGGGCAAAGCCCCAGCCACAGAAAAGGTGTGTGGTGGCAGCGGGAACACAACACTCAGGAAAGGTCTAATTCACAGCGAGAGATCACCCAAGACCTCAGCGTCCGCCCCCAGACCCCTCCCCAGCTGCTGGGCTCCTCCCCAGGACGCAGGGACGATGGGGAGAGGGCGAGAGCTCAGGCCTTAGCTGCTTTCTCCCTACCCCCCTCCCCCGATCACCCCAAGACATAACTGCTCTCCCTTTGAGAACATGCCACGGCGACCAGCTGTACTTTAAAATCCCAAATCAGAACACCCTGCCTGATGAAAAAGAATGTGTAATTGATGGATGTGAAAAGTCCTTTAAAGGTCTACAAATCAAGTCACAGTGGGTACATATAGAATATTATGGAAAAGAATGCAATGGAGGCAGACGCTGTCCTAACGGGGTGACTTTGATGCCCAGGGGACATGTGGCAAATTTGGAGACACTTTTTGTTTTTACAAGCTGGGGTGGGCAGAGGACAGGGATGCTAAGCATCCTACAATGCACAGGACACTCCTTCCCCCCCACCCCCCGCCCCCCTCAACAAAGCATAATCCAGCCCCAAATGTCAAGGGCACCGAGTGTGAAGAACGTGGTCTAGGCTCCATGGGCAGCACCTGTGGACCCAGTGTCAGCCCTCCTGTCGGCTTCCCTCCTACTGACTTGGTGTTGGCTTCCACGTGGTGGTGGGGGGGGGGGGGAGCTTGGGCTCTCTGCTATTTGCTGCTTCCTGTTTTGTTGGCAGATGCAAGGAGACAACTGCCTTTGAAGACAAGGGCGAGAGGCAGGCACGGTCTTGAGTTGTTAGCTCCCACAGGAGAGTGTCCGGAGCAGAGACTGGCCGCAGCCAGAGGCTGGGAGGAGCGCTGGGTTTAGGGGGAGACCCTTGGGTTCTAGCCCGGGCTGCCTCGGTGCCTCAGTTTCCTCAGTTCCTCTTCTGAACCCAGCTGTCTTCCTCGCAGGGTTGTTGTGAGGGTCAGGGGAGATGAAGGATGGGACAGGATTTTGGAAGGCACAAAGGTCGGGCAGCAGCAACCCACCGGGCCCACGGCGTGTGGGGATAGAGGAGTTTCCCGGGTGGCTGAGAGAACGGAGTGTGTAACCCATGGTGCAAACAGCCGGGCATGATTGGAGCACCAAGGAGAAGGGCTGGGGAGTGGCGGGCCCTGGTGCTGGACTGCGAGTGGAGCCTGCCTTTGAGGACCCGGCTTTCTTCTGCAGCTCTCAGACAGAGGGGTTCAAAGTGCGCCCAGCCGGTGCGCGGGGGAGGCGCTGCAGCAGGAACGCTCTATGAAGTCAGTGGTGAAGCCAGGAACACTTCCACCCACAGCTAATGTTTCTTTATATTTTTAGCTCCTTATGACTTGCTTTTGCATCCTTTAGGTATCTTTAAGCATTTGTGTCCATCTTTTCAAGGTGTTTTAAAACCTACCTTTAAATTTCTAGTTCTTTTGTAGTTAATAATTTCTTCTCTACGTTGTGTATATATCAGACGAGATTGGGCACATTCAGGGTGGTATGGCCACAGACATGCATTGTGCATATTAGCAAAATTTTGGAATCACTGAAATGTCTAACAATAAATCATTTATTGGAACAAAATTAGGTATCTAACAACAAGGAACGGTGGGAACAAACTAGATGTTCACACATGCGCGAACAGAAAATCATAGCCAAAGATGATGGATTAAGAAAAGTTTTGTGAGCAGAAAAAATTCATCCAAACTCCTAAGTTCCTAAAAACATATAAATGTATATGTATGTGTTTGTATACTTTTCTTGTGGAGGCAGAGGAGTATAGTGGTTATACCCACTGCCCAGAAGTTAGACAGGGCCCCTATTTGCCAACAGTGAAACCCTTGGGCTGTTGTTCCTCTTCTCTCAACTTCAGTTTTTCCATCCCATTTGTAAAAGGTGGATAATAACCATCGTATGTCAAAGGGACTCAGGACCCAGCTGAAAGAGCACCCAGTGGCCACAAGTGGAACAAGTTGAGTGACAAAATAACACAGTGTTGGATATTAACTCAGAGTGTAAAATAAAAACCCATGAGGTTGTAATGATATAAATAAATCTTGAGTTCATAAGTAAATTGTGGAGAACAGATAAATCTACTGTGAAGAATTCCAAAAAGGCACTCCTCCCTCGAGGAGATGAGTATAACTCCCCACTCCTCAAGTGTGGGCTGTGGGCAGTGACTTCCTCCCAACTTCTGCAGCTTGGAGGGGGTCGGGGGAGAGGAGAAGCTTCTCAGTAGAAACCTGGCAAACACTACTCAGCCAGCTGGTCAAGGTCAACATCATTACTGATATGATCATCTTGATAATATGCACCTTGGATGGGATGTGATGAGAAGGATGCTTCACCTCTGAGACCTTCCTCCCCAAACCTGTAACCCCAGTCTTGTCCTGAGAAAAACATCAGATAAACCCCAAAGGACAATCTACAAAATACCTGCCTAGTGCTCCTTCAAACTGTCCAGGTTATCAAAAACAAGGAAAGTCAGAGAAACACTCACAGTCAAAAGGAGCCTAAGGAGATATGATGATTAAATGTGAGGTGATCGCCGTAGCCGGTGTGGCTCAGAGGAGAGAGCATCAGCCTGAGGACTGAAGGGTCCCGGGTTGGATTCCTGTCAGGGGCACATGCCCAGGTTTCGGGCTCAGCCCTCAGTAGGGGGTGTGCAGGAGGCAGCCAATCAGTGATTCTCTCTCATCATTGATGTTTCTATCTCTCTCGTCCTCTCTGATATCAATACAAATATATTTAAAAAAATAAATGTGAGGTGATCACCTGAATGGGATCCTGGGGCAGAAAAAGGACATGAGGTGAAAACTAAGGAAATCTGAATGAAGTATGTATGGACTTTAGTTAATAACATTGCTTCAATATTGATCCATTAGTTGTGACAAATACACCATATTAGTGTAAATGTTAACAGTAGGGGGAATACAGTGAGCTATATGGGAAGTCTATGTACTATCTTTGCAACTTTTTTATAAAGCTATTCTAAATAAAATCATTTCTTTAAAGAGTGGATATTGTGTCTGTTATGTTGTTGCATTCAGTTAGGGGATTTATTCAAGTGTTTAGCATACTGGCATATGGTAAATGTTTAAGGTTAGCTATTATGTATCATTATTGTTCCTATTTCTATTTTTCTTAAAATCGTGATCAATACATACTCATTAAAGAAAACAATGAAGAATGTCCCCAGTTGGATATCTTAAATTTTTTTTTTCTTTAAAAGGACTAAGGTGTGTGTATGGGGGAAGGAGGGGGGCGGGGAGGCAGACGACTTAAATGTTTTATAGACAAGAAACATAAAAATTGTGCTAGAGTCAACTTAGTCATTATCATCATCTTCATCTCCCTTATTTTCCTTCCTTTTCTTGCTTTTTTCAGCCTTGACAATTCCTTTTTTTCTTTTTTTGCCACATCAGCTTTCCTTTAGCTCAGTATGCAGCAATATCCTTTTCGTATTTCTCCTTCAGCCAGCAGCCGTCTGTTTGTAAGACAGCTTGTCACCTGCAGCAGCACGCCCAGAGCCTTTGCAACCTCACAAACGCACGGGCCCACACGTTCTCCTTTGATTGCTGGCTGATACTCAGAACAAAACAGTACGTGCAAAAGAGGTCTCTTGGGTAGAATGGGATCCTTGAGCTTCCTTTTTGTTCCCTTTTAGGAGGGAAATAGGTTTTCATGCTCTTTCACAAGGGCCTTTGTCCACCCTTGCCTTGCCTTCAACTTTTCCTTTCTCTTTAGCAGACATGGCCTTCCACCTCTCTGAGCACTTCTTGGAAAACTCCGAGAAGTAGACTGAAGCATCCGGGTGCTTCCTCCTGGCTCTTCCTGGCAAGCTTGCACAAAGAATGTGTATGATATCTTGCCTTTCTGCTTCTTAGGATCTCCTTTGCCCATATTTAGGTATTTTTTCTCAGCAAGGCTCCGAGTTGTCCAGTGCCGGTCTGGCTCTCACTTGCCCTGGGCTGTCTCTGTGGAGCTCAACGTTCTGCAAGGGCTGAACGATCGAGTTGCTGACATGGTTTACAAGACCCTTCCCAAACTCTACTTTTCCATGAAGCTTCGTTTTCCACCTCTGCAGCCCCACTGCTCCTCAAACGTGCCTTCGGTGCCCTTTCCACAGCCCCTGTCTCAGGATCCCATATATACTCATCTTTCACAGACAGACTCACATCATCTGTCAACAAGGCAGCAAGAGTTGCTTATTCCTCTTCTGTACTCTCATTACATTCAATATGGACTTAGATTATAGCCCAGAGCACATTTTATTATTGCATTTGTTTACTAGTCTGTCTCCCCCACTCCACTGGGAGCTCCCCTAAAGTAGGGCCTGGGTTTTCCTCAGCTTCACTCCCCTATTGCTTAGCACCGCGCCAGCCGTGATGTTTAGTGAACCTTAAATGGACTGTACAGATAAGGAAACTGAAGCCCATGCCTGAGCAGGTAACCAATCTAATGGAGAGGGACTGGAGAGAGACATGTGACAAATCAGATTGTGATTTTAATAGTTAGGCCAGTGGTCGGCAAACTCATTAGTCAACAGAGCCAAATATCAACAGTACAACGATTGAAATTTCTTTTGAGAGCCAAAGTTTTTAAACTTAAATTATATAGGTAGGTACATTGTTATTAACTTCATTAGGGTACTCCTAAGGCTTAGGAAGAGCCACACTCAAGGGGCCAAAGAGCCACATGTGGCTCGCGAGCCACAATTTGCCGACCACGGGTCTAGGCCAGTGGTTCTCAACCTTTCTAATGCCGCGACCCTTTAATACAGTTCCTCATGTTGTGGTGACCCCCAATTTCATTGTTACAAATTGAACATAATTAAAGCACAGTGATTAATCGCAAAACAATATGTAATTATGAATGTGTTTTCCGATGGTCTTAGGCGACCCCTGTGAAAGGGTCGTTGGACCCCCCAAAGGGGTCGCGACCCACAGGTTGAGAAGCGCTGGTCTAGGCAGTTGCTTACGCCCTCCCCCCCCCCCCCCCCAAGGCTGAAAACCACCTATTTTACTTATTGGCTTTGCTCCTGGGGAAATGGGGCTCCAATAACCAGGCGAGATTTAAGCCGAAGATGAGGAAGGCCTCCTTGCTCCTGGTTCTTGCAGACAACATGGTGAGCTGACTCAGAATGCGGGCCTTGCCTCTGGAGGATTTTGAGTGAGGCTTTATCAGGACCGAGTCAGGAGTCCGGTTAGAGGGGCCAGTGGCTGAGCTCGCGCCGGAACAGGCTGCCTCCCGAGGAGGCCCACGGGGAGCAGGACCGGCCAGGGGCCGCCAGCGCCTCGGACCACGTTGCCATGGAGCCGGGGCTGCTGGGGGAGGGGAGGCGGCCGCAGCCTCGCTAATGAAGGCCCGGCCCACGGGCGCGCTGCGGCTAATAAGGCGGCCCCTGCCAGCGCACCTCCACGCCCGCAGCCGGCCCCTGTTTATTGCCGTATGGAGATCATTAATGCCTCCTGACACCGGGGTCGCGCCCGGGGTCAATCCCCGCGCCCCGTCTGCAAAACAAGGGGAAATGAACTTCCCGGCACATGTGGCTCGGGCTTGGTGGGGAGGGGCCTCCCGTCACCCCACACATCAGCTCTGGGGGAGAGCGGCACCCCGGGCCCTCGGACCCCCCAACACAACCCGCGCTGGGCTCTGGGGGGCGTCGTCCCGGGGAAGGTGCAGGGGAGGCCCTTGTCTGGGCCGGGACGACCCCCACTGAGGCTGTCCCAACCGACAGACGGACACTAATCCCCTGGCGACTGGCTGGGGTGGCGTCTGGGAGCTGCAGCTGCAGCGCGACAGGGGCCGCCGCGCAGGTGGCGGGAAGGCCGGCGGGCGGCCACGTGGGCAGGCGCTGCGGCCGCGGCCCCACCCTCCTCCCCTCCTGGTCAGCGATTGGGCCCCACACTGCCCCGATACAAGATGGCGGAGGGGGCGGGGTTCCAGCCCGAGCCAAGCTGCGATTGGTGAAGCCCAGACTCCCTGAGTTGAAGGACAGCCTCAGTAGCCAGTGGGGAAGCTCCGGGCGGTGGTGGCGGTGGCGGTGGGCACTCTGCGGCCTTACCTCACCTGTAAGTAACGAGGCGCTTCCACCGCCTCTCGCCGCCCGGGAAGGGCCAGGGTGGGAGAAGGAGCCCCATGGCCCTCCAGGCAGGCCCTCACCGACCGGGGGCCTCCCCTCGGTCAGGACCAGAACCGGGCGGCAGCCCCGACCTGCCCAGGAAGAAGTCAGAAAACCCCCAACCCGCCTGGAGGAAATGGGTAGGATTATGAGGTTAATGCCAGAGCAGGCTGAGTGGCAGTTACCAAATAAATGATCCCAGGAGGACATGGCTGAGGTTAAATGAAGCCCAATAAATAAAGGGCCGTGTTCAAAGGAGGAACTTCAGAAAGCGCAGGGCTCCTTCCTGTCCTCCCTTCTGGGGCCTGTGGCATCCTGGAGGAGCCCGGCGCCCGCCCTGCCTTCCAGGACCGCACAGGCGGGGCTGTGCCCGTCGGTGCCAGTGTTGGCACAGCTCCTGGGCCCAGGGTTTCCTGGACGGCTCCGTCCACCAGCGTCGGGGCTGAATGAGGGAATGGAAACTCTCTCTTCCTGGAGGTCTGACCAGTTGAAGCGCCCAGCACGTCTCCTCTGGTTGCTTAGAGACAGAGACAGGACCCGCTGCTGCAGGAGGGGCTGAAGCTAGATGTTAGGACGCACTTCCCAAACGTCGGATAGAAGAGTGTGCTTATGGATCCTGGCGGTGAGGAGCAATAGAGGATTTTATTCCCGATGAGCGCGCATTTGTCCATCCCGTTGTGCCTGGCCAGTGCCATCAGCACCGTCTGTGCACATGGAAAGCTTGTGGTAGAGCCTGTGGCAGGCTCTCCATCCCACCATCCTTGTGTCCCCACTTCCATGGATCCTGCTCACTTTTCCAGTGACCAGGTTGGCAGAAGTCATTAGGAAACAGATCATGAAGTGCTTGGGACATAAAGGATGTACCATGTAGCCCGGCCAGCGTGGCTCAGTGGTTGAGTATCACCTGTGAACCAGGAGGTCAAGGTTCGATTCCGGACAGGCCACAGGCCGGGGTTGCAGCTGGAGCCCCAGTGTGGGGCGTGTAAGAAGCAGCCAGTCAATGATTCTCTCTCATCATTGATGTTTCTATCTGTCTCCCTCTCCCTCCCTCTCTGAAATCAATAAAAATATATTTAGAAAAAAATTTAAAAGGACGTATTATGTTTCTGTTTTGGGAGCCTAAAGAGAGAGATGATTAATTCTTTGGACTCCTGGTTAGTATTTTCTTTCTTAGAAAAGGAACAATAAGAATAGTTAAGATCTTGGGCTCTGGAGTCTTATAAGTCCAGGAGGACCTCTTTTCTTCTTCTGAGACCTTGGGCAAGTCCTATTTACAATAACAATCCGAGTGTTCCTGTGTGTCAGGCAGTATTTTACACCCTTAGAACCACCCTGGGGGGAGGTACTGTTATCCTTGTTTAACAAATGAAACCATCTTAGGTTAAGTGACCCTAGAGCGGTGTATTTTAAAGTAGGGGCACTGAAGAGCCAAACTAATTGGATTCAAATCCAGACTTCATTTTCTGGTTGGATGACGTTGGACAAATTACCCAATTTCTTCATCTGTGAAATGGATATTTTGATAGCACCCGTCTGATGGGGTGGTAAGGTTGAAATGAGGGAATGTATAACTCTTAGAACCCTGCCAGACACATTGTAGGTACTCAATGAATATTAACTATTATTCTGAGCCCCTAAAGCACTTTTATCAATGATATTACTTTATCTTTTCTACTACCCTCTGAGGTGGCCATTATTAAATTCATTTTATAGATGAGGAAATAGAGGTTTAAAGCTGATCATGCTTAGGTCCCTCTGTAAACAGCCTGCTGAGGACCTGAATTCAGGTTTGTTTAGATTCAAACTCCAAAGGCTTCCTGATACTTTCTCATTCTTGAATTCTAATTTTTTTAGTCACTCATTCAAAAAAGTCCGTGAGGATCCAAATTAAAAGCCAGTTTTTGATAATCCATGCTAAGGAAGAATGGAGGGAAGGAAGAGGAGAATAGAAAGAAATTTGGGTAATTAAGTAATTTCTCTCTTACAATTTTTTGTTTAACCTTGCTCGGCTCTCACAGATATACCATCCTCAGTCTCAGAGAAGTTTTACTGGAGGAACATGTCATGTAATGGGGCAGAAAGTCTGATCTTCTGCAGATAATCCACCTGCAGATAAGGATTCTAGAACAGAAGGGCTACCTACCCATTCCTAGCCCCGACTATGGAAACCCCAGATGTGATCATTCCTGTGTCTGTAGTGCCTCAAATGAAAGTCATAGCAGGGACCCACCTGTGCGGTTGGTGACTCACGGCCTCACCCTCAGTCCTGAGGGGGCTCAGACCAGCCTACCTCACCCAGGTCAGGGATCAGGCCAGCCCCGTCCTCAGTTCCTGGAAGTTCCTAATTCTCTCGGTGGGAGAAGGCCTGGGAGGCCAGGGTGAGAGGTCAGGTAAACAGACCTGCATCTGTGCATGAGGGAAGCACCTGCAGCAGCTGCTGCCACTTATTACCCATCCCCCTTGCTCAAACCTCCTATTCCAGAACAAGCTCAACTCCTGCCTCCACCCCAGTTGTCCTGAACTTGATAGTTTCAATGGGGCATGGGCTGGGGCAGTGGTCCGCAAACTCATTAGTCAACAGAGCCAAATATCACAGTACTTCTTCAAAATAGACTCGCCCAGATCGAAAACCGACTTCTGCGCATGGGCCACGAAGTTTTAATCGCACTGTACGTGTGCCCACATGTGGTATTTTGTGGAAGAGCCACACTCAAGGGGCCAAAGAGCCGCATGTGGCTCGCAAGCCGCAGTTTGCTGACCATGGGGCTGGGGAATCCCAGAACAAAGATTGGGGGCTACTGGGTAACCATAAAACCACAGGAGACAGCTACATTCCTGCTGCCTCAACCATCCTTTCTTTTTGGTAGGGCCCGAGGTGGGGGTGGGGGGGGGTGGAGTTATTTAATAAGGATGCCTGGCCTTAGGTCATAGCACACACAGAATAACATGGTTGGGAAGGGGATGTGAAGGGATTTTGCTTCCCGTATTTGGGAAGGCATGTACATGGACATGTACAGACACTCAGATAAGTATCTTTCATTATGGGGTACCTAAGGCCTCTCAACACGAAGCCGGGACCTATGTCTCAGGAGTGTATTTGGCTGTAAGTAACAGAGACCCAGACATTACAAGAAGCAAGCCAGCACTGGCTTACCTGCTCAGTGATGCCGGTGGGAACACAGGCTCTTCTTGCTCCAATATCCTTAGCATATCGGCCTTCATCCTTCTTGCCTCAAGGTCTCTAGAGGGTGAGAACGCCAAGGATCTCATCTACAGGGGAAAAGAAGACTGTGTCTTCCCCTTTACCAAGAAAGCAAAAAATTCCCCAACCTTCTTCCATTATAGCCTTCCACTTAGGCCTCATTGCCCAACGTGGGATCACATGACCATTCCTAGCTACAAGGAAGGCCAGGAGAGCAGGAAATGGGATTTCCATGTTTGGCACAGAGCAGTGGTTCTCAAACTTGGCCCTGTTCTCAGAGATTCTGACTCAGTTGGTTTGGGGTGTGGCTTGACATTGGAATTTATCACATGTTCCAAAAACCTAGGTTAAAAAAAAAAAGTTGTAATGGTTTTTCACTACACTATGGGCCAGCTCAACTAGTTATCTTCAACAACCCCCCCCCCCCCCCCCCACCCCACCCCCCCCCGCTCTTGGAGAGCCGTCTTTCTGCACTGACGGGGATTCCCCAGTTTACCCTGTAGCCCCTGCTCCCTTTGGGACTGATTATTTAGATGATTAATTAGCAAGTTTGCAGTTAGTAACTAGTTAGCCAATCAATGGACTAACTAATGAAATGGTTAGTTGGCCTTTCCTCTTATTTATGTATGTATCTGGCACATAGTAAGCACTTGATAAATATTTCTTTGGGTAAATGAATCCATGAAATAGAATTAATACTGCACCAGATGAGATTGTAGCTGTGAAACCACTTTGTAAATGACAATTAACTGTACAGATTTAAGAATAAAAACTTACATGATAAACTACTTTAAAATTTAGGGCCAGGACAAAGTTTGTTCCCCAACCCTTCACCAAAGAAATACCATCTTCATATTTCTGAAATAAAGAATTACCACTTGTCCTGCTGTTGATAAGCCAGATACGGCTCTCAGTAATAGCAACTTTGTCAACACTAAATGTTAGCATATATTCTTTCTCCTTTTTGCTTGATTCTATTTTGTCTTTCTACTTGTATTTTTATTAGGTTATTTAAAAATATATTTTTTATTGATTCCAGAGAGGAAGGGGGAGAGAGAGAAACATCAATGATGAGAGAGAATCATTGATTGGCTGCCTCCTGCACCGCCCCCCTTCTCCCCTACTGGGGATAGAGCCCACAACCCGGGCATGTGCCCTGAACAGGAATCAAACCATGACCTCCTGGTTCATAGGTCAATGCTCAACCACTGAACCATGCTGGCTTGGCTATTAGCTTATTTAGGCTATAAACCATCTAAGCCTTTTTAGGAAAGAGATGTGATAAAATAAATTTTAAAAATACTTGGGAACTATATACCAGACATTTGCATGCATTAATTTAGCCAAACCTTACTATAAGCTAGTAGGTTGGTGTGATTATCCTTATTTTATAAAAGTGTTAAGGGACTTGCCCAAGGTCACACAGCTGCTAAATGGTGAGCCAGAAGTTAGAGCCAGGTTTCAAAACCAAGGTGAGTCAGACACCAAACCTGAGGGCTTTCCCTTAAGCCACGTCGGTGTGATAGATGCTTGGTTATGATCAACTATTTGCTCACCTAGTTGAGAAGAGTTTTTGTACCTTGAACGCCTTAAAACAATTTTGGGAAATAAGTAATCTTTTTCTTTCCTCCACAGGCCATTTAACAGCAAATACTGAACTTCATCAATGGTCAGATACTCTATTATTTTTTATGTACCACTCAGAAGAAAAAACACTAAGCTATGACACACCCTTGATTTTAAGATGGATCCCATTTTCAGAGATGTCAACATGTGGAAAATGTGTGTCTGTGAATCAACGAAATAAAGCATTCCGTTCTAGTAATAGAGAATGTGTGTATAACCTTCCTTTCTCTCTCGCTTGCTTGCTGGCTGGTTTGCTCCTTCCTTTTCATCACCAAAACTGCCTGTCCCTTCCACATCCAATTTCTCCATGTCAACATGAACAAGTTGATATTGATTTGGACTATGAGTCCAGAGTTCATGACTAGGAGTCCATGGGTCTCCAGAAAGCCTTACGCGTATAGAAAGGCTTCACTTTCATTTCTTTAAAGAGCTGCACTAAAAAAATAAAAAATAAAAAATAAAGAGCTGCACTAGATGGTCTCATGATGAACTTCCTCCAATGACTGTCAACACATTCTTTCCAGTATCTGGCCCAACTCTAGTCTTCCCATGGTACCTGGAGTTTCACTGCCTTCCCTGTTCATCATTCCAACACAGTAGTTGGTTGATTAGTCTGTATACTGTTTATTTACAAGGGATTTCCCTACAGGCTGTTGGAGAGGACATGGGAGGGGGGTTGGGAGCAGAAGCTGAGGCGTGTCATCCACTTCTCTGTAACACAGGAAACATGACTCCCCAGGCGCCTCCTGAAACACCAGGGCCTTCCCTTTTCCCACTTCAGGAGGAGGTGGGATGCAGGGAGGATTACACTTCTCCACCCTCTTAGCTCTTACTTCCCCTCCCTGGTTTGGGACTCGGTGTGAGACAAGTCATGAAGGGAAGGTGGGGTAGCAGGATCTGGGGCTGCTGGGGGAGAGAGGGATTCGTGAGCAGTGGGCCATTGTGGAGCTGGGGGACAGGCCTGACCGGGCAGTTGACTTTTCTGAGTTGTGTTTTGCTTCCTCCTATGAGTGCAGGAGGGATGGAGGAGGCACTGCTGCTGGCTTCCTGTTTCCTAGCATTAGAAAAGGGACAGATCCATCCAGGGAAGGAATTTCCCCCTCCTGTCCTCTTCAATCTGATTTTGAGGTCTGAGGCTGATTGGAAAGATTGCGGACACCAGTAGAGGGAGGGATGCAGCCACTGCTGAGAAGCCAGGGGCTAATGGGATTCTTTGACAGAGGACTCTGGGCCTTTGGGATAGTGGGCAGGCCTACTCTTGACCTAGCATTCTGGGCATGTGTCAGACTGGGAGGCTTGGGCATGAGCTGAGGTCCACATGGGTCTGCCTGCTCTGGTACATAGTGGGAGGTACAGACTGACAGACAGAGATAAATAGAGGTGAGTGGAGACAGTGGGAGCCAGAGGCTGCGCAGGAAGGTCTGGCAGTGGAGGGGTCCTCACTTTCTGAGGCCCAGAGGCTGGCTGGCTCCAAGCAGGGCTTCCTCAACTGGAGCAGGCATAGGGCTTCCTCTTCAGCTCTCTGGGATCTCGGGGAGCTGCTGGCAGAGTCCTGGTCCTCGCCACAATTTCCCCAAGAGGCTCTGCCAAGCCTGGCACCTTGGAGTCCGGGCCTCGGCTCCGGCTCCGATTCAGAGGCTGGCGGCGAGGCACCTCCCCGCTGCCGGCACCGCTGCTCCAGGCCTCCTCCCTGTCGGAGAGCAGGCCCTGCCCTCACCCGGTGACCTCCACGGCCAACTCCAAGAGCGCCAGGCCGGTCACAGCGCCCGTTCCTCGGCAGGGCCCCCGACGAGCAGGGTCCGGTGAGCAGAGGGGCCCCCGATGAGCTGGGTCCGGTGAGCAGAGGGGCCCCCGATGAGCTGGGTCCGGTGAGCAGAGGGGCCCCTGGCCAGCAGGGTCCGGTGAGCAGAGGGGCCCCCGATGAGCTGGGTCCGGTGAGCAGAGGGGCCCCGGGCGAGCAGGGTCCGGTGAGCAGAGGGGCTGTGCTCAGACGAGACGGTGCCGGCCGTGCGACGGTGCCCGGAGCCCGAGGGCAGGAGCGAGCGCGGCCTGCGCGCAGGTGTGAGAATGTGCTGGGCACGGTCGGAGGCCGGAGCGCGGGGCCGTGGCGCGCGGGCCCTGCGACGGGGAAGCGGCTGGCGAAGACCCGGCGTGCGCGGCGGGGAGCCGGCTCGGACGGGGTGTGTGCGGGCGCGGAGCCCGCGGCGGGCTCGGCGGAGGGCGGCGGTCTGGAAGCGGCCCCAGCCCGGCAGGCCCCGGGCGGAGCGCCCCGGGTGCGGGCCTCGCGGGCGCTGGGGCGTGCCGTCCTGGATGTCGAGCCTCGGTGCGAGCCGCGCGGTGTGGCCGGGCCTCTCGCCCGCTCTTCCCGCCCCTCTAATCTAAACCATGCGGGCTCCCAGCCCGGCCCGGCTCGGCCGGCGGGCCCTAGGGCCGCAGGGAGGGCACCGGGCCGCGCGGTGGGGGAGCGGGCGGCTCGCTCCGGGCTGGGGTCCTGGGGCCGCGGAGCCAGGGGACCCTTGAGGCCCCCGCCACCGGGGGCGGCGGGCGCAGACTGATTGACAGCGGCGACGTCAGAGGGGGGGGGGCGTCCCCGCAGGGAGGGAGGGAGGAGGAGGGAGCTGAGGCCCCAAAGTGCAGCCTCGGAGATCAAGGGTCCGCTCCAGAGCCGGGATGTGACGGGACCCGAGGGCGCGGCGGGCAGAGGGATCCTGACCCAGCGGCCCGATCCGGAGGCGGCTGTCCAGTGTTCCTCGGACCCGAGCCTGCAGGGGACTCGGGCCGCAGGCGCCTCCGCATGCGGCAGCGCAGTTAGGGTGAGTGTGGGTTCTGGCGGGGATGGGGGTGAGCCAGGCGTGCGGGACTGGGGCTACCCCGCGCCCAGGGTTAGGCTGCAGGGTCAGGGAGGCTAAGCTGGAAAGGGGGCGAGTAACGAGACCGGGTGAGAACCTCGGGGACGATTAAGGTGACAGGAGGGCAGCGAGAAGTGCCCCAGATCTGGCTGCCGCCTCAGCCCGACTCCCAGCGGTTGGGACGTGAGCCCTCCTCTCCTCCAAGCAACCAGGCAAATTGTGTCTAGGGACCCAAGAGCATAGAAGAGCCAGCGCCAAGGGAACCAGGTTAAGCCGAGGTAGCTTTGAAATTGAAGTTTGCAGAATAGGAAAGGCCATGAAACAAGGCCCAGCTACTGACGGTGAATATCGTCAAAATTAAAGCAAAGAGCATTATATGTAGATAATGATCGATGATCAAGAATTATCAGAATGTGAGCAAGCAATTACCAAAGAAACGGGCTAAGCAGCATAACTAATGCAGTTCTCGGGCTTTAAAACGACAAGACAATAATAGTCACTTTTAGAACCAAGTGAAAATTGTACCCACAAATGTAAAAGGATCACAGACAAAGTAACTCCAAATATAGGAACAATATGATGAGAACCACTGTATTAAAATCAATAGCAATAGTATAAGAAATGGTAATAGTGTAAAAATGATAAAAATGTAGGAAAAATGTGACTAAGAAATACTACGCAGGGAAATGGTAATATTGGTAGAATTGACAGAATACTACTATATAATTTATTGCTGATACTATAATGAATTATTAAAATGAATATTAACCCAAATCTTAAGAGCTATGGTAATACAAATAAAGACAGCAAGTAGAATTGCTGGAGTGATATGACTATTTACAACCAGGGTATTAATAGTCCCAAACATTATAAATAATGGTAGAGTAGTAAGAGCTATTGTACCAATGTGATGAAAATAACCAGAATATTAAGAGCTACAGCAACATTACAAATTATGACAAAATAGCAACAAGTAATGATGTGATGAAAAATAACTAGGAAATTAGATCTGCAGCATGGCCAATAATGAGAAGGTAACAGATATCGTAACAATGTGATGAAGACTACCTGGAGCATTAGGGACAATCCGAACAAAACAAATAATGGCAAAAACCAGCAAGTATTAAGTATTATAAGGATTCAAAGAAAATTAAGGTGAATATTGAGAACAATAATATTATTAAGGTGAATATTGAGAACAATAATATTCCAAGTATGGTAAATAAGTTTTTGAAACATGACAAAGCACAGAGACCGAGGAATCATTTTAGAGACACAGGGTAAATTAAAACAATGCTAGGTTGACAAGACCTATTGGAACACTAGGCCCTAGAATGATGGGCACTGACAGGAAAGCAAGAGAGCCCAGGCTTAATAATGATGAATTAATAAATCAGACCAGTACTTGAACCATATAGTATTAAAGGTAAAAAATAGCCAATAATTTATGTGCTAGGATAAATGTTCTTAATGTTGTTGAACTGAGCAGACGACTACTTTGATAACAGAGAGCATTAAAATACAACAGTCCCCCAGTGCAAGAACAATACCACCGGTAATCTAGAGAGCAAAGAAAATGCTGTTCTTGGAAAGCGAGGTGGCTGAAAGCGATGAATGCGGAGCCGCGCCCGCCCGCCCGCAGAGGGTCCAGGAGAGGGGTGAGCGGGCGCAGACTCCAGCTGGATGCAGACCCGGCTGTGCCATGCCGCGGGGACCACGGGGATGGCCGCTCTGGGCCAGCCAGGCGGGAAGGAAAGGAAATTAGAGGGAGCTCCAGTGAGGCGAGCTGTGGGGTTTGGCTCCCTGACCGAGAGGAAAGGCGGAGGTGAGCCCCTAGGAGGAGAGCGCCTGGTCCCCAGTCGGGGCGATCGGCGTCCGAGGACCTGCTGGGTACCGCTCCGCAGCAGAGAGGCCGCTGTGAGCCGCTGCCGGCTCGCGGTGTGACAAGTGTCCCGCAGAGGGCCTAGGGGCCGCCTCATCTTGGACCAGCAGATCGTGGGCGCCCATCCCAACTGGCACCAGATATAGTTGAAACCAGCGTCTTGTGCCCCAGCGAGCCACTACCCTGGCCATGCAGTTCCCCTTGCCCGGGGCTCCTGCGTTTCTAAGCCCAAGCCCTGGACCCGCACGTGGCCCAAGGCGGGTTCTGGCGCTGACCATGCGGGGTGCTCCTTGCTTCCTGCTGCCCGCGGCCTGAGGACCAGCCGGGCTGTCAGCCTTATCTTTACGGGCTTTTCCCAGCCCCGACTGGCCCCGGCCCCTTTTTATCTCCTCGGTTGCACTTGGCTTATTTGCTTTGTGAGGTCCTGGAAGCCGCTGCTGAGGCCCTGGGATGGGGAGGCCAGTGGACAGGAGGGGCAAGGGGCCTGGGCCTTGGAATGCCCCGATCCAGGGGAAACGGGGAGCGGCAGGAGGAGAAAGGGGGAGCATTCCACCACAGACATACGTACAGAAAGGCAGCCAGACACAGAATGCCCCCCAGAACTTGCCCAGACCCAGAGAAGGGAGGAGAGCAGGGAGGTGAAAAGGAGAATCGAAGCTAATGCAGGGTTGCCCCCACCATGGAGGCAGGACAGGCAGGTCCTTGCCGGCTAGGCTTTCATCCTGATATCCCAGGACCAGCAGGCACATGGGCAGGCTGGTGAAGAGTCCCAGACACTTGGGGAAGGACAGTTATGCCCTGGGTAGGACCCCCACCCCAAGGCTGGTCCTTAGCTGGGAGGGGTCTGGGTCCCTGGCCCCAGAGCAGAGCCCCTTGGAGCTGAAAGTGTGAGCCGGGGAGTGTGACCGAGAGGGCAAGGCTGGGAGGCTCCTGGCTGAGTTCACAGAGGAGAGTGGCTGCTTGGGGGCTGTGCCTGGGAGTGAGGATGTGTGCTTCGTGGGTGACATACGGTGACTGTGGGAGTGGGGATGTGCAGGAGGAAACGCCTTTGGTTCAGGAAGGCTCCACCTGACTGCTGTCTGAGAGTGGGTGGAGACGGAAGGGTGAGCAGGGGCAGGAGAGGCTGCCCAGCCTTTCTGCAGGTGTGGAGCCCCAGGAGCCTGCGTCCTGCCCTCCAGGCCTGTTCCCCTCTCCTGGCCCCAGGACTCCAGTTATTAGGGAACAGGGAAAAAGACCCAGGCCGCAGGCTCCACTGGAGCCCAGCGGGAGGGAGGGACTGGGGGTACAGCTGGGGCAATGCCGAGAGGGCGGTCCTTCCCCCCAGACCTACTCACCGCACATCCCCACACCCTGGGCAGGCAGACCTTGCACCGCACGCAGACCCTCCCAGGCCCAGAACCCAGAGGGAGGAGGCGAGGGTCCTGCCCTGGCAAATTCCCCCTCCCCCAGCTCAGGAGGGGGCGGGGTTCACGTGCGCCAGGGCGGCCTCCCCACCCTGTCCAAGACCCTCCACCCCCACCCGCTCAGCTCGAGAGGGCTGCGGGCCTCTGGCCAGTGTGGACCTGGGCATGTGACTGGTGTGTGCTGTGCCCGCAGGAGATGCTGCAGGATAAGGGCCTGTCGGAGAGCGAGGAGGCCTTCCGGGCCCCTGGCCCAGCGCTCGGCGAGGCCAACGCTGCCACCGCCCCTGAGCCCGCGCTGGCCGCTTCGGACCTCAGCGGAGCGGCGCTCGGCAGCTCCCCGGGCCCCGGAGCCGACACCGCCGCCGCCGCCGAGCAGGTAGGGACGCGCCCGCCGTCGGGGAGAGGCCGCGCGGCGGCCCGTCTGCAGGGCCTCCAGTGTCAGTCCGCCCCACTGCGGGCAGGACTGGCTTCCCGGGGGCCTGGCTGCGTCCTGCGCTGACTGCCGGTTGGCGCTTCCCGGCAGGGGCTCTCTGCCTTCCGTCCTGCCCCACGGGGACCCTCTGGGACGGGGGGAGGAAACCCGGCGGCGGCGGGGGGAGCCCTGGCCAAGTGTCCAGTCCGACGAGCCTGAGGGGTCGGGGGTGAAAGCCTAGGACCCGGCGGGCCGAGCGCCCCGACGGCGGATGTGTGTGGGAGCGTGTGCGGGAGCCGCCGGGAGGACTTCACCGGGCGGGTCACGGTGATAACACGGTGACGACAATGACTGTGTCTGTGCGCGCCTCTCGCCGGTGCGGGTCTGCGTGCAGTGTCCGAGGACGCGCGGCTGGCGGAGGAGGCGCCCCTCCTGGGTCCGGGCTGCGGCTGTCTGGGCAGGTGGAGTCATCCACGTGTCCTCTGCCGGCACATCCACAGGCGCGGCTCCGAAGGAGGGGTTCCGCTACTGATTCCATTTCTTAACAATGCATCCACCCTACGAATAATTTCGTGAAACGACATCTTGAGGCGTGGGTCCCGGACGGGCAGTGTTTCTGCATAGCTCCTTGGGCCTGTGCTCTGCCTTCTGAGGGCTCTGCCCGAGACGAGGGCCATGCCGACACAAGTCCCCTCCCTCCCCTCCCTAGACCATCGAGAACATCAAGGTGGGCCTGCATGAGAAGGAGCTCTGGAAGAAGTTCCACGAGGCGGGCACGGAGATGATCATCACCAAGGCGGGCAGGTCAGCTCTGGGAAATCGACTCTGGGGGAGGGGATGATGGATAGAGCAATGGGTATCCCCCAGGGCACCCTAGCAGCCTTGGGGGTCTCCAGCCTGGGGGGGGGGGCGGGAGAGGAGGGGAACGACGCTCTGGCCTTAGCCCCAAGTCCGGAGAGTACTTCCCACCCCACCCGCCAGGGAGCACCGGAGGAGGGGGCAGCACTATGTAAATGACTGTAAATAAGGTCGCTGCTCTGGGACTGGGTCTGGCTCCAGCAGTTTTGGCCCCCTGGGCAGCTGCTTTGTCCTCCTTTTGGGGATCTGCAGTGTTTTGCAGGATTGCATTGATGGGGCACCTGGAGATACCCCCAAGGGGGAAGGGAAAGGGACTGTGTTTTCCTATTTCCATCACATTACGGGGGCAGCACAAACCCCAAGTCTCTCATCCCACGGGTGCGGCTTTCCAGTGCCAGCCCCCTCCTTGGCCAAGGGGGAGGCACATTGGGCCCTGTGTGTGTGTTGTTTGAGGAGCAGCTCTCAGTGGCTGCCAGAGAGGGATGATTTATAAAGTGGAAACATCTTTAAAATGTGCTGGTGTCTGTGGGAGAGGACCGGGAGGAGAGGGTGAGAGGAGGAAGATGCAGATGGGCTTGACGGAGAGATTGGCTGGGGCAGCGTCTGGGTGGGGCCGCGGTGGAGAGCAAGAGAGTGGTTCCTAGGTGAAGGGAGATGGTCCTAGACAGAGATGCTGGAAAGTTCAGGTTCAGGAAGTCCCTTCCCCCCCCTCCCCCTCCTCCACATACTCACACTTGATTGTGATCGCTGGGGGACAGGTTAGGTGTGAAGCTGTCCCTTGGCCTGGCTGTGGGCCCATAACTGGGTTTTCTGAAGACTAAGATGGTGAATTGTCAGGGCCAGGAATCTGGAGTCAGACAGCAGGGGCTTCAGTTGCAGCTCAGCTACTTCCATCTGGGCAACCCTCAGGCAAGGTCTCTGCCCCTCCTCATCTCCAGCTGTAAAATAATAGGTGTGTCTCCATACAGTTGTATGTAAAACACTCAGCACACCTCCTGCACATGTAAGCACACAATAAATGCTAGCTATAACATTAATGTAACAAATGCTAATGGTGTGAACCATAGTTAAGAGAAATGTCTGGTATCCACTCAGCATTTCCCCCCTACATTTTAGAGAACGCTGTTGAACTGCTTAGGCTCTTCAAAGGAAACAAAAGACAGTGGTTTGCAAGCGTAGGGCTGCTGGCTGGCCTTGTGAGGTTTCCTTTGTTTTGTTGGGGGTGGGGGTTATGCTTAAGTCAGGGAGGTGGCCTGGCCACTCAGGGTCTCTATCAGGAGAGGGAGCAGTTAGGTGTCAGGGCCTGAGCTTGCTGCATTTGGGGGATGGGGAAGGAGGATGCATTAGGGGAGCCTGGCTGAGGGTTCCACATGGAGTGGTCATTGAGGTCAGTGTGGGGTGGGGGCAGGTGTCACAAGCCCTGCCTTTTCCTAGCTGAGTGCACTTGGGCAAAGCCTGAACTTCCCGTGGCTCAGTGGTGCTAGGCAAAACAGAGATGGTGACTGCAGATCTACGGTAGTGTGAGACTCAAACCAGGGATCCTGTGGGTGGTGCATGGTCAGTTGTTGAGTGGATTACAGGTGTGAAGAGGGGGGAATTTAGTTCTTGCGACTGCTGTGGTGGACCGAAGGAAAGAAGACAGAGAAAGATTCAGAACTTCCATTTTTAGGCAGCAGAAATAACCTTGTCTCTAGAAAATAAATGGCCAGCGGGTTCTTTGGGCATGCCTGGCCTCTGCCACTTTCAACAAAAGGCATTTGTGATTTTTCTCAGTGGGGTTTCCTGCATCTGCTTGGGTCCTCCCTCCCTCCCCCCAACACACACACACACACACACACACACACACACACACACACACACACAGTTTCAGAGGTGACTGGCTTCGGGCAAAGTTTTGTGCCTGATTCTAATGGAGGCTTAGAGATGGACCACAGGGACTGATGATATAATTTTAAAAATGGTTGTGATGATGTTGGCCAAGTATGGATTCATCACAGTCTTTCCTTTCTCTGGCAGAGAGTTATCGTTGCACCAGGTCTAGTCCTGAAGAAAGCCACTGGCCTTCCCCTCCCCCAGAGTTCTCACAGGCTCTTTTCCTCCTGCATAGCTGCCCACTGACTTCAGAGGCCACTTTCACTGCTCTGATCCCTGCCTCCCCCCCTCTATGCCCCCCCCATGCCTCCCTCCCACGGGCAACCTCAGGAGGCAGCTTGCTTTGCTTGGGCTTGTGGCTCTTCAACCTCCTGTCCGGTGCCTCTCCCTCTTCTCTTCTTTGTGTCTCTATCAACATTTCCATTTCTCAGCAGATGACCTGGACCCTTCTCCTAAACCTCGACTCATAGAGTCCTAGACTGTTAGAGCTGGACAACCCGATCCCAGAGAAAGGAAGGCACCTGGCTCTTGTAGACAGAAGCAGAGTTAGGCAGTTACCAGGTCTCCACAAGGCAAGCACATAGTACCGACCCCAACTTTGAGAAACTTCCTTGATTGCTTATTGACGGGGCCAGTTCAATGTTTTGAACGGGGGCTGTTGCTCTGCCCTAGAGAGCCTGGCTGGTTAGGGGCAGGGTAATTGCTGACTGGTTGATGGAAGGGTGGGTCCTGGAGAAGAGGGAACAGCATGTTCTCAAGTCAGTTTGAGTCCTTGAGTCACAAGCCTCTCTCCCCTCTGCCTTTGAAGGTCTGAAGCCACAGGAGTGAGTTTGAATTCTCGAACAATTGAACCTGGTGAATAAGGTGCCAACCACAGGGTGATATATCAGTTTCTGATTTCTGAATGCTTAGGCATAAGATGTGGCCAGACCCCTCCCCAGCCAGTCTCTGTCCCTCCCAGGCCCTGCAACCCGAAGGTTCATGCTGTGGACTGCAGCGAGCAGACCCCTTTCTCTGCCTCCCTACATCCCTGCCAAGCTTGACACATGTGAGAAACTGCATTTTTCTCCCAAACACAGATAAAAGTGAGCTCCACAGAAATTTAAATATAAACCTCCCCAAAATGAAAACGTCCTAACTGTCTGACGGCGCTGCTCCTAGGTCACGGTTGTGCCACCAGATAAATCTCCACTATCAGCCTTCAGAGCCTGTTGAGTTCAATGTTGCTTGTGTTAGTGACAGTGAATTTGCGTTTGAAAAATGAACTACCGATGAGAACTCCTGTTGAACCTGTATTGTTTGTTATTCTGAGGCAAGGATTTGGCCTGGCTTAATCCGGGGCTTCAAAGCCAATTGCCCTCGCTCTGTATACACAGCGTCAGAGCTCAGTGGCGTGGGTGATAAGAGAAGTAAGGGTTGAAGACACTGGGAAAGTGGACTGGGGAGAGAGTGCTTTGATCTCTTTTTAAAGTATTTTCTGAAAGCAAAAGTCTATCAGAAGGAAATGTCTTTTAAAAAAAGAATCTAAGAGAAACAACTGACCTTCCCAAACAGCATCCATTCCACACACCCTCACTCCTGCCCCCACCTCAGGGAAAATATTTCTTAAAAATGCTCTGAGTGAATTAGAAAACTCTCTCTCTGTGTGTGTGTGTGTGTGTGTGTGTGTGTGTGTGTGTGTGAAGTGGAAATAAATTACGTAGCTGTGTTATTGCTCTCAGAAATCATTTGGCTACAAAAGATTTGGCCCCATAACAGCCCCCAAACTCAGCCTTGGTTGCTGGGCCCTGGCCTCTTCCCAGCATATCCCGAATTCTTCCTGAAGATCCCCAGAAACTAGGGATAGAAAGACTGGTGAGGTCTTCTCTGGACCCCCAACCTTTTTTCCTGCAGCCTGTTCCTTTCAGAATCTGCACTCCAGGTCTCTGTGTGTGTGTGTGTGTGTGTGTGTGTGTGTGTATAAATTTTAATGTCAATTTTATTGAAGTGGAACATTCCTGCAGAAAAGTGAGCAATTCTTAATTGTGCAGCTCTATAGACTTGCACAGAGTGAGCACACCCGTGTAGCCACCACCCAGATAAAGAAACAACACTCCCAGCCCCCAGAATCCCTCGTGTGCCTGCAGTCGCCACCTCTCCCGCCCCCTGGGATTCTCTCTCCACACTTCCCACCCCTCCGATTTGGTTTTGCACCTACATTTAAAGGACAGCACCTAGAGCTGCTCCTGGGGTCCCTGTTGTCCTCCCCCCACCCCCAGGAAGTCGGAGCTGCGGCGGGTGGAGGCTTGGAGACCCGCTGGGTGGGGAGAATTGGTGGGTCCCTTAGGTCGCTATTCCCTGTCCCCCTTTCGGGCTTGGCGGGGCGGGTGGGCCAGTGCTTTGAATTGGCGGCGCTCTGAGCCCAGCTATAACTTGCGTGTTCCCGCTCAGCAGTGAGTTTGCACTTAAGGATTTGTTGCCAAAATCAAAATGCCCTCAGACCGTTTCTCCGCGCCCGTCCAAGGAAGCTTATCTTAGCAGTTCATTCTAAAGCCATTTCCGAGTATGAAGCAGATAAAGGCTCAGCCCCGCACCCTTTCAGAGCCTGTTTCTTGATCAGAGGAGGAGCCCGGCTTTCATCTCCTCCCCAGGCCGGCGGGGCGGGCGGCTTGTTTATTCCCCGGCGGAGCCGTTTCCGCGCGCTGGGAGCGCTGCTCCCGCGGGGTCCGGGAGCCCGACCGTGGCGGCAAACTAGGAGGGAGCGGGGAGGGCGCCTGGGCAGAGGGAAGGCTCGCAGGCCGTGGAGAGGGTGCGGAGGGGCGGGGAGAGGATGGAGGACGGAGAGGCGGCGGGCAGGACTCGGGGAGAAGGCTGACGGCGCGAGGAGAGGATGGGGAGACGGCTGGCGGGGCGCCGGGAGAGGGCCAGTGGGGAGCGACGAGAGGGCAGGGAGAGGGCTAGTGGGGCGCGGGGAAAGGAGGGAGAGAGGGCTGGCGGAGCGCTGGGCTGCGGGGGGCAGGGCGCAAGGTGTCTGGGACCAACGAGCCAGGTCTTGACATCCAGCGCTGGTGGCGGGGCTGCGTGGGATGCAGGCTGTCCGGTCATTACCTCCCTTCGTGGCCCCTCCCTCCCCTTCCCATTGAGGTGTTCATTTCCGACATTGGCGTTAGTTTCAGGTACATTTAACGTCCCAAATCACAGAAACACTATCACGCCATCTGCTCATGGGTTTCAGTGGGGCGACCTTCGCAGTGCAGGGTGAGCCCAGAGGAAAGTCGGGCTCCCAAGCCCGGCCTGGCCTCGGTGGCTTGAGTGATGCCCACCTGCGGATCCTCCCATGCCCAGCCTCTGGGCTTCAACTTCAGCCGCTTCTGGAGCCAGGGCAGGTGCTCTCGGCGTGGGCAGAGCCTATGGAGGGGGGAGGAGGGGAGTGTCTCACGTCACACTCAGCTTTTCCCCACACAGGGCAGCCTCCATCCTGCTAGAGCCCCCTAGAGGGGATGTGGCTGTGCCTGGGGTCCCCCGAGTGTGTCCTCCGTGGCCCAGGGCCCTCACCACGAACCCGACAGAGAGGACATATGTTTCCCTGAAGGAAGGGAGCTCTCCGAGGAGCCTTTGGAACTCCCCCTTCAGACCAGATGTCCCATCTCCCTCCCTGCTTCCTGAGAGAGGGGGCTTGGTGGGCAGGGAGGCAGAGGCTGTGACACCTTCACTCTGTCCTTGCCCCTCCTCCTGCAAAACCTTCTGCGAGTGACCGTCGTCAGGGATCTGGTCTGTAGTCAGTTTCTAGCAGAAGGCAAATCATGGGATGCAGGCTCCGGGCCTTGGAGGGCTCTTAGCTGGCCATCAGAAAAGCACGCCAGCCACCTGGCCCCTGCACTGCCGAGGTGGACACAGTGGGGAGCAGAAGGCGGAGGACAGGACCCCAGGCTATGAAGCCTGCAGAAGTGACAGCGAGCCATAGTCTCCCAGCCCCCTTTGGTCTGGGGGAAGCCATGCCCGCCCTCTGCTGTTGCCGCTGGGGTGATAACGGGAGAAACAGGCCACATGCAGGGCAGGGCACTGGTACCCAGCAGCCATGCACAGCCAGGGCTGCCCCATTTTGTGGCTGTTTCCATGGCACTTATAAAATGGTGCCTGGAAAGGACAGGGTGTGTGCCCCCCCCCCCCTCGCCCAGGGAGGGGGAGCTGAGGCAGCTGCGGCCCCCCTCTCAGGTTTAGGCCCACCAGGGGAGAGGCTGGGCCAGGAAAGAGGGTGGTGCAGCTCCAGCTGTGCCCCCAGGCCAGGCAGGGGGGTGGTGAGCAGCAGGATTGGGTTCCTGAGCCCTCTCACTTCCCCGTCCAGGAGAGGGGGTGGGGTGGACATTTGAAAATGCTTTCAATTGACATCTGAGACAAATTCTTCCACACGGTTTATAAGTCCCTAGACTTGCAGCTAGAACTTCCCTCCTGCCTCCAGGCACGCACACATGCACGCATGCGCACTCCACCTCGCACGCCACCACATGCGCCGGTGCATCCACACGGTCACACACGTCCCATCCCGGCCCACTGCAGCCTTCCCCCGCCTCTCCTCCAGCAAGAGGGGGCACAGACCTGGCTGGGCTGGGGAGTGGAGTGGAAGCCTGCACCTCAGGGCCTGACCTGGGCTTGCTGTAGGGTCTGGCAACGTATGGAAGCCTTGCCCTGTCCAGGTAAGCAGGTACCCCTGTTGACAAACTGGGGGACTCCAATAATCGGAGGTGCCCAGGACAGCTTCTCTTGAGGGCCCCTGACTATCTCTCAGCTTAGTGAGAGGCAGAGGACCACCCAATGGCTTTCCTGGAGTGGGCGGGTCGGGCTCAGGGGACTTGGCCCTTCATGTCTTCATTTAGGTTTGGGTCCTGCCTCTTTCAGGGGACACTTTTGTGAGAGGCCATCTAGGAGGGATGGGGTGTCTGAGGACAACTGTCTGCCCCTCTGGGAAAGGCCAGTGTCAGGGACCTGGTGACCGGGGAGGGAGGTGTGCCCTGCAGGTATGTGTGCATGCTGTTGTATGTGTCTATGTGCTGAGGGGCCTGGGGAAGCTCTTCTCTAGAATGTTCTCTGAGCCTCAGGGTCCTGGAAAGCCTCAGCATGGGCTACAGGGACTGGACAACTTCTTTTGATGAATCTATTTTCTTAGAGGTAGGTCATCCCACAGGTCTGTGGAGAGAGCAGCTCAGTGGGGTCCATGGTAATTGTGGTGCATGGATTCATTTAATCCACACAGCAACCTATGAGATATGTAGTAATATCCGCATCTTAGAGATAAGGAAGCCAAGGCACAGAGAGCCGAGCGAGCTGTCCAAGGCCTCCCACTTGTGGTGGGGGTGGGGGGTGGGGGGGGAGCAGGCTGTGAATCACGCGGAGTGGCTCTGGAATCCATGCTCTTCTCCCGAGGCTCCTGGGCTGACCTCCCAGGCACCCAGTTCATGTGGGCAGGCCCAGTCCAAGCGTTCATCTCTGCTAAACACCGAAGGACTCCAAAGGCCTAGCAGAATCTCCTGCTCTCCTGCAAGCTGGTTTGAGGCCTGAGGGTTTCCACAGAGACATGAGCAGGGGAGCCATCTCATTGGTTAACGAAGCGGCTGACAGACTCCCAGGTCTGCTGCTCTCGCTCCCTGTAACGGCAGCCCAGAATTTTAGCTGTTCACGGACTGGTGAAGGACAGGAGGGGAATTAAGGCAGGCAGGTTGGTGTCGAAATCCTCTCTCAGAGCCTCTGTGCTTTACCTGCTCACAGCCACTAGGCTAGGGGTGGGGGCTCAGTTTGGGAAACCATGTAAATAAACCCTCCTTCTAGACACACAGACTGACAGCTGCAGGGGCTCAGAGGGAGTGCCTAGTGCATCCCTCTCATTGTGTAGGGGGAGGCTGAGGCCAGACAGGGAAGTGACGTACACAGGGTCCCACAGCTCTGACCGATGCCAAGACCTCTTGCTATAGGGGCAGTGCCCCTTAAGGCCTTCTGCCCCCTTGCTCACTCTGTGCCCTCTCTCCTGGTGCTCTGACCACACCTCTGCCTCACCCTTTGGCTTCTCCCAGGAGGATGTTCCCCAGCTACAAGGTAAAGGTCACGGGCATGAACCCCAAGACCAAGTATATCCTGCTGATTGACATCGTCCCTGCAGATGACCACCGCTACAAGTTCTGTGACAACAAATGGTAAGAACTGGGACCCTCACATCACCTGCCTTCCCTCCACTGCTCTTTCCATTCATCACACCCGTCGCCACCTGATGTTTGCTCCAGGGACTCACCAGTTAGTCTGAATGACTGCCCCGATCTGCAGCCTGGGGAGCGGGGCCTGCAGAGGCTGCAGGGTAGGCAGGTGTCTGAACACATGTTGCCGGCAGGGCTGGGGCTGGGGCTGAACATGAGCTGCAGTGTTTGGTGGATTTCAGGGTCTGTGCTCTCCACACAGCTGTGGACAAACAGGATTGCTGACTATGCTGTGGGGTGACAGGTGAACACCCACCAGGGTTGATTTAGGCCCCGGCATTGCTGCATGGGGAGGAGGATGGGAGCCGTTTCTGGTGGGGTCCAGCTGCCTGCTCTGTGGCATCTCCTTTTTCTCCACTCACTTCCTCTTTGCCTGGCTACATTGTGTGTCCCCAACCCAGAGTCAGTGGGTCCGGTGGTTGGAGGATGGGACCCTTTGGCAAGGGGCTGGATTGAAGGGAAAACCAGGCTGGGGCCGGGTAAACACTGGGCTCCATTTCCTGAGGCCACCTCCTTAGTGCCCTGTCTGCCCCCAGAGCCCAGGACAGCACTCAAGGAGAGTGAGGGAGAGAGCAAGGGATTGAATGAATCAGCAGCTTGGGATGTGGGCTCCCTGGTGGGTGGTCTGTGGGGCCCGCAGAGGCTGAGGGGATTGGGTGGCCAGTCCTGCCCAGGGGTATGTTTCTACTTCTCTCTCTGGGCTGTATTAGCACTCAGAGCTGGCTCTGGCTGAGGGGACCAAGACCAATTAATTTCTTCGGGGCAAGCATTGTTTTGGGGGCAAGAAATCTGAAAGTTGTCTGGGTCCTCTGAGAAGCTCCCTCCAAATAATGTAACTTATAACATTTTAAAATGGTCTCTATAACACAGAGAAGTGCTGCCTAAATCGCCCTATAATACATTTGTGCTTCGCCCCATTCCTTCTAGTAAACAATGACATTGCTCTGTAATGTCCCTTTCTCTTTCACACTCTCTTCTGTGCTTCACTGCTACC
Organism: Myotis myotis; assembly: GCF_014108235.1. Taxonomy (NCBI): domain Eukaryota; kingdom Metazoa; phylum Chordata; class Mammalia; order Chiroptera; family Vespertilionidae; genus Myotis; species Myotis myotis. Next base: position 21,513,389 of record NW_023416321.1, on the reverse strand, counting down.
CCCAAAGTCCTAAATTGTCAGTGTGATGGGACCAGCATCGATTTTTCCCTTCAGGTCTGTGAGGATTTGCTCTCAGAGGGGACAGGGTCTCTGGGCTTCCCAGACCCCATGGTAATCCCCTGCTGTGGCCGGTTGCTCTGTTGGCAGGATGGTGGCAGGGAAGGCTGAGCCCGCCATGCCAGGAAGGCTCTATGTCCACCCGGATTCTCCGGCTACTGGGGCCCACTGGATGCGACAGCTGGTCTCCTTCCAGAAGCTGAAGCTGACAAACAACCACTTGGACCCTTTCGGCCACGTAAGAAGGGACCCCTGGCCCTGAGGGCGAGTCCTGGGCTGGCTGCAGATGGATGGGTGGGTAGGGACTGGGAGAATCCAGCTCCAGGCTTTGTCACTTGTCAAGCCAGGTTGTGGCAGGAGCCAAGGTCCCAGCCCCACAGTTGCACATCCTTCCCTAGTGCTTACTGGCTGCGTGACTTTGGGTGAGTCTTAGCCTTTTGGAGCCTTAGTTTCCTTGTCTAGAAAGGGAAGATGACCATGCACACTTTGCATGGGCGTGAGAATTAAACAAGGGAATATGCATGAAGCACCTTACACCAAGGAGGCTCTAACTAAAAGGCAGCTGTGACGACAATGATGGCGATGATGGGTCTGATCGCCCAGCTTCGGTTTCCCTGGATTTGGCCTTGCTGGAGCATAAAACAGTCCACTTCCTTGAGAAAGAGTCACGATGAGTCCAAGCCTCTCTTTGGCGTGTCTGTCTGCTTGGCCTGGCAGCTGCCTGCCCTCTGGAAGAGGAGGCCTTGCTTTGGCTCCTGTCCACTCCTTCCTGGCCTTGCCTGGGACCTGGCTCTAGAAAGAGATTTTGAAGCCCTACGGATGCTGCTGTTGACGCCCCATCCAGGCTGCTAAAGCTTATTCTTTCGCCATCTGGCCCTGGCAGGCCCACAAAAAGCTTTTTATGTGGAAATTTTTAGCTCAAGTGCGTGGGGCAAACTAAAGTCTGGGGACCTGGTATTATGTGCCAGGGCACAGGCCCTACCTCTCTAGGCTACCCACGGTTACCCTGGGAGTGCAGGGTGGGGTGGGGTGATGCGGGTGCATGAGAGGCTTCTAGATGCAGTTACTGGGCTGCCCACCTAGTGCTCAGGTGGCAGGGTGGTGGGGGAAGCAGCAGTGGGGTATGCAGGCAGGTACGTGCCTCTTTCATGCCTCAGTTCTATTTCTGGAGTCTGTGAATCATAGTTCCCCGTGGAAAATGCCAACGTTGCTGTGTTTCCGATTGACCGGTATGTAACTAGCAAGCAGCTCTTAGCTCTGATTTTCTTAGAGTCTCTTCCATTCTTTTCTGAGTTGGTGATCCATAACAGGCAACTAGGAGAATGCTTAATTAACGTAATTGACTCCCAACTTATCTGTTTTGCAAGCAGCCCCATGCAGGGCCAGTAGGTGCTGTTGGGTGCATGGCATAAACGTGCAGTGTGCACAGTGGCATGTGCTCATGCAGCCCCAACCTGTCGTGGCGGCAGAGACAAGCCAGCGATCCAATGGGAAAGGTCAGCCAAGCCACACCCCCTCCCCTTCACAGGGCACAGGGCCTTGCAACTGAGGGGAGAGGGGCCTTCCAGGTCTTCCTGAGCACCGTCCTGGCCAAGACTTTGTTCCCAGCCAGCTCCTCCCAGCCTCCTCTGCTTGGCCAGGCTGTGGCACCAACCTCAGAAGGTTAGTGAGGGCTTCTGCGTGGGAGATGGAACCTAGCCAACATGCACATCCCTGCCCATAACTGCACACACTGCAGACCCAGGGACAGACCCTTGGGGTTCGCACAGAGCTTGGCAGGAGCTGAATCTTTGGGTGAGTGGCCAGGGGACCCAGGGATCAAAGCTCTGGTGAGAATTTTGGATGCATAGCTTGCCATGATGGCTCCCAGCTGTAGGGATGCCTGGGAGGAATCGTCTACCTCCCCAACAACTCTGCAGAAAATGGCAGGGGAGAGAGAGTCAAGTGGCCAAAAAGATGGGCTTTTTAAGAGTGGGATACAGACGTAGCCTTGCAAGGTTTTCCCAGCCTGACTTGCCTCTTTGGTGGCTCTACTGAGTCCCCTAGGGGCTTGTACTAACCCTGCATATAGTCTTGTATCTGGGCCAGTGGGGCTGCTTGATGGGCTAGTGATGGGGGTGCCCCTGGCTACTCTTTCCATGCCTGCCCCTTGGTGTTAGGGATGGTCCGCACACTAACTCGGCTTTCTCTCCAGAGGGTTGGGATGCAGCGCATCTTCCTTCTCCCCCAACCCCTACCCAGCATGTTCAATGTATTGGTTATGACACCCCCTGTGGGGGAGTGGGGCTCAGGAGATGCAGTGATTGTCTCAGGGGCTGGGAGCAGTGCTGGACCCTGCTTTCTGATTTCAGTTCAGCTCTCTCGGCTTCTCCACCCATTTTTCTGTACCCAAGGCTGTCACATCTTCAGCTATTTGGAGCACCGCTGGGGATGGAGCAGGCTTTGGCCATGCAGGAAAGGTGGTGGAGGATGGGTTAACTTCCTAGACATATCAGGGCCTGGACCTGGGCTCTCTGTTCCTTGGCCTGTGTCCATGGTAGTGATAAACTCTCCAAGTCACCCTTCTTGGCTTCTCAGTGCAGGAACCTGGGAAAGTGCCATCTCATACTGTGAACTTGCCCCAAACAAGTCCTTCCTTCTGCCTAACTCATCTCCAAATGTTCAGTTATTCCCAGGAGCTTCCAAACCTCAAGTATCGGTCTCCAGCCAAATGGACTTTGGACTTTTCTCACAGCACTTGAGGGACTTTATCTAGCTGCTGCCTCCCATTTGCAGCCTTCCACCAGGAGAAGGGTCCAGGGCTCAGGGGAGGACTGGGGGTGGGCAGCTTGTCCTGCATGACAGGCAGGGGCTCCGGGACAAGGACCCCCTCAGACCACATGGCCATGTGCTCTGAAAAGATAGGACTGGGTTCTGACTTGAAAACTCCTTGTGGGTTTTTGCTGAGTCTGGGAAAGTCCTCTGTTCTCGAGGGGGTAGGTTCAGGGTATGACCCCTGGGTTTTGGAATAAAACCCAAAGCCACGGGCAGGGCCAGCAGCACAGGCAGAAAGGATCAGGGGCTGGGGCAGGACTGAGCTGCCTCCATACAGCCCCAGGTCACCTTCACTTCTGCTGGCTGTGCAGGCTGCTTTCCATCATGCCTTCCTACCTGCTACCCCACCCTGTGCCCATGGGCCAATGACTGTGGGTGGAAAGAGATGCTTCGGGAAGTTGAGGGCCTCACTGGGGTAGGGTTTGTTTCCCACGGCGGGGCGTGGAGATGACTGGCACATAAGTCTTACTTTTCTTGTCTCAAGTCTCCCGGATTCCTGAGGAGGAAGGTCAGTTTATGATTTCTGACATGAATTTGATTTTTGAATCTGTTCCAGAGGCTGAGTTCATCCTGGGCTGGGGGTGTGGGCTGCAGCTCCTTGGCCACAAAGTAACATGGGCACAGTCCCCTCAATGTGCTACCTCCTCCTTCTCCTTCTTCTCCTCCTCTTCCGGCCGCAAGCCTCTTCACCTAGTTAGTCCCTCTCCAGCTTGGGATCCAAGCTCAAATGCCACTTCTTCAGGGAGATGGTTCAGGGTCCCCCTCATAGGCTTTCAGAACTTTGAGCACCTTTCTACCCTAGTACTTCCCACAGTTACAATTTTATACTCATTTGTCACATTTGTTTTTGAATAGGAAATACATTCACAGGTTTTAAAAATAAACCACTGAATAAACCAAAATGTCTTCTTCCATCGGGTCCCCATCCATCTAGTTTCTTCCAGTCCCAGCCACAGGTAACCAATGTTACTAATTCTTTTCACCATTTCTTTTTGCATAGACAAGCAGAATGCAGAATTTCAGATCCCTTCTTCTAGACACAAATGGTAGCATACTACAAACCCTTTTCTGCACCTTGCTTTGTCAACCTAGTATGTCATGGCGATGGTTCCATTCATCTAGCATCCTTATTCCTTTTTTCACAGCTGCATAGAATTTTATCCCGTGATTGTTCCATATATTATGTAGCCAGCCCTTATAGGACTCAGATGTTTTCCTATATTTTTGCTCTTTTGATTAAGCTTGTGCATATGGCATTGTATATCTGTGCCATAAAGTGCCTGTTCAAAGGGTATTTGGATTTGTCATTTGTAATTCTGCCCTCCATTGAGTTACACTGATGTATATTCCCGCCGTCACTGTAGTCTCACCAACACGGTGGGAGAGAAAAGGTTTGGGTTTTTGCCAGTCTGATGGGTGAAATGTAGATATCAATTTTAGTTTTAATTTGTATTTCCTTTATTATGAGTGAGGTTAAGTATTTTTTTTATATGTATTTCCTCTTCCGTGAACTGCTCTCTTTATCCTTTGCTTATTTTTCTCTTAGATTTTTTTTTATCACTTATCAATTCTAGGACTTTTATGAATTAGGAAGGCTTAGCTCCTATCTGTGATATGAGCTGTATATATGTTTCCCAGTTTGTCACTGGTCTTGGGGTTTTGCTATGGTGGTATTCCTGCACAGGAGTTTTTCATTGAATGCATTGGTCTTTTCCTTACTCATTCTGCAGTGTGAGTCATTGAAAGCCCATATCCACTCCTCACTTACAAGGGAATTTTGTTCTGTTTTCTTTTAGTGTTTTATAGGTTTATTTTTACATTTAAACCATTGATTCTTTTGGAATTTATTCTGGCATTTCATAGGAGGTGTGAATCCAACTTTTTTATTATTTTCTAGAGAGCTATCCAGTTGTGCTGACACCAGTAACTGACGAGTGCTCTCTCCTCCTGCTTTAGATGCTTATTTCAGGAGTCGAAATCCCCAGTTGAGTCTGCGACTGTTCAGGTGCCAGAGCCTTAACTGCAGAGGCTTCAGAACAGGTTTCAGTGCCTGGCAGGGCTGCTCTCCCCCTCGCTGTTCTTTTTCAGTTTCCTGGGCTTAGACGCATGTATTGTTTTCACATGAACTTTAGGATAAGCTTGCAGTGTTAAGAATGAAACTTATTTTTATTGATTGATTGATTTAAATTAGATTATTGGGCTACCATGGGTCAACAACATCATATAGGTTCCTGGTGTACAGCTTTGTAATACCGCATCTGTATACTCCATTGTGTGCTTCCCACCCAAAGTCTACTTTCTTTTTGTCACCATATATTTTACCTCCTTTGGCCTCCCCTTTTCCTTATATTTTTATGAGAATCACTATAAATGATAAATTTACTTAGGGACATTGGTAGGAATGCCTTTCTCTTTGTTGGAGTCTGCTTTTTTGTCCTCCAAAAGTGTATTCACGTTTTCTTTCTAAGGTCCTAGACCCTTCTCATTCTGTATTTCATCTTGTTACTATTATCAATGCGAACTTTCTTCCACTGCATTTTCTCACCCCTTTCTTCCAGTTTCTGCTTGATTTTGGATGACTGTGTGACTGCCCACTAGACAGGAAACCATGAAGTTTTTAATCACCATAATGTCCTAGTGCCTGAAACTGTGTCTGGCAAAAGGTGGATGCTGGTCAGCAGTAAGTGAATGAGTGGACCCACTGAAGGGGGTGCTATTTAGACAGAGAAGACACTTCCTCCACCAGGGGCTGGTGTCCCCCCAAAGCTTAGGCCAGTGATGGCGAACCTTTTGAGCTCCCAAACTTAACTCTGGTGCCGTGTCACATATAGAAATTTTTTTGATATTTGCAACCATAGTAAAACAAAGACTTATATTTTTGATATTTATTTTATATATTTAAATGCCATTTAACAAAGAAAAATCAACCAAAAAAATGAGTTTGCGTGTCACCTCTGACACCCGTGTCATAGGTTTGCCATCACTGGCTTAGGCTGTTAACTTGCCAGTGGGGGCCCAGAGCTATTGCTGTCCTTTTCCTCCCCTATTTGATGAGCCCTGACAATGTGATGAGCCCTTGCCAGGGGCTTTGGGACATATAGATGGATGCCCCATACAACTCCAGATCAGGCTTGGCCTTCACCAGCCAGGCACAGGTACAGGGTCAGGCTTGGAAATTAGCACCAATTCTGGCCTGCCATCAGCTGTCTGAGGTTGGGCAAATGCCTTCACCCGCCTGAGCTGAGCCTCTGTTAAAATGAGGCTGATAATAATGCCTACTTTATAGGGATTATAAAGATGAATTATATGATGTGTGTAGGATACTCGGCCCAAGGCCTGGCACTCAGGATATGCTCAGTGAACACTGGCTGTTATTGCAGTTTCTGGGCCCCTGATTACTGCCCCAAGAGCAATTCCCAACCTTGGAGTTGACCCTTGAACAATACCATTTGAACCACATGAGTCAATTGAAAAATAATCCGCGTATAAGTGGATCCACGCAGTTTGTGCCGTGTTGCTCAAGGGTCCATTGCAATGACTGAGCTTGCCAAGAGCAGCGTGTACTGTGTCAGAGGCTATCTGGATTCTTCTCAGGATCCGTCGGGTGTCCTTGGGCAAGTCCCACCCCCACGACAGGCCTCCTGGTGCTCATCTGCAAAACGAGGAGGTTGGACTCGAAAGATCCCAGCTCTGCCTCCCCGCGCCTTAATGTTCTGTGTTTCTAACGTAGATAATTCTGGGCCCCACTGGCTGAGCATGTTACGGTGATCTCTTGAGAAGATGGATGTTTGGCGCTATCACAGTTGTTAAAATAGAACAGGCTTCTGAATCATAGCCAGGACATAATGAATCCCATTTCCATAAAACAGCGATGATGACGAGACCAGCCGTGTAGTGGGCTTTGTTGACGTGGCTGGCCCATTTGGCCCATTATCCTCGGCAACAAATATAAATGTGAGACTCTGGCAAAGTAGTTCAATGTGACGCCTGAGGAACTTCCGAGTGAAGCCAGGTGTGTGAGTCACCGCGTTGGTCTCACATTCTCTCCGGCTGATGGGACTGAGGCTCCAATTTATATTTGTGTTGGTTCCATGGGTGGGACTTCCTTCCAGACACCTGTCCAGGTTCCAGACTGTCAGAGTCAGGAGGATATTTGGGACCATTTAGTGGAAGGCCTCACTTTATAGATGGGGACCCCAACTACTAGAGGGGAAGAGCTTTGCTCAGGACTTGCAGCTGGTGAGCAGGGGTCCATAGAAGCTTCCGGGCCCTTCTTCACTTCTCTGAGGCTGGAATTGCACACCCCTACTGGCGTCTACCTGCCCCTGCAGGTCTGGCTGTTTCTCTCTTTCCAGGTTCCCCTGCCAGCCTGTCTGGTTCCCTTCCCTAGAAGGTATGTTTGACAATCCAGGACTTTGTCCGATGGGCTACAGAGTTTGGCATTTATCCCAAGGGGCAAGAGGGAACCATCAAAGGTGACATTATGACTAAGTGCTCGCAGGAGTGAGGTGGTGGGAACATGGAGGCAAGAGGAGGAAATACAAAGGGCCATGCTCTCAAACAATGGACAGTCTTCTTGGAATGGCCATCAGGTTCTGAGCAGGGGAGTGGCCTGACAGGATGTGTCCCAGGGGAAATGGAGAGAAGTAGATGGCGACCAGGAGGAGGCTGTCCCTAAACCCTGTGAGAGACAGTGGGGCCTGAACCAGGGCTGCACAGCGGGAAAGGGGAGGCTTTTGTTTTACAGCCGGAGTCACAGGACTTGGTCACCACTGACTGGACCTGGAGGAGGGGGACCGTGAGGAAAAGGGGGGTTGACAATGCCCAAGGCTCTGGCTGACGGTTACAGCCTGTGACTGCTGCCATGGGTCCTGAGGTGTCCCTAGGGGACAGCACAGCCTCATGTGCAGATGCCTGTGCCCTCCCCTTGTGCCCCGTCCCCAGGAGAGCCGAGTGACCAGGGGTGGTCCTGTTGCCGGAGAGCATGTGTGTGCTCACAGAAAGATTGTCTATGCATACGTTTAATCACCATTTTTGACCTGAAAAATGCCTTAGAGGCCAGCTTGTCTGTAGTGAACAAAGAGAGACAAGAGAGGAGTGGATAGAGAGTTTGTGACCATGACCCAGGTCTCCCCATGCCTGTAAACCTGCCTTATACTTACTAGTTCCTGTTTTGAGGGAAAGTACAAAAGGAATAAAGATATGGCCCCTTTTCTTGAGGAGTTTTTAGTTCAATTGAAGGGACAGGAAGAAATAGGAAGTCAGGAGGAAGAAGTACCACAGCCATGGGGAAAATACATGGGAAGTTTCAGTACTGGGAGTTCAGAGTAGGCCCTGGTAATCTAGGAAGGCTTCCTGGAGGAGTTGCTAGGCCTAGAAGGTGAGAGAGAATGGGAAAGGAAGATAAAAACAGCACAGGGACTGCATGTGCTAAGATGCAGAGGTAAGTATCTAGGGATTCCTAGGGGCATCTAGACCACCTCCCAGGGATTCAGTTGCTGGGTCTTGTGGGAACTTAGTTCCTTTGTTAGCTCCTGTAGCTTGAGGGAATAGTGCAGGGTGACAGAGGAACTAACGGATTGGGAGGTGTTTCCCAAGATCCAGCTCCTCTCCCCAGTGGACCTTTCCCTGGAAAGGGGTGTCCATCAAGCCCCACTCCACTCCCGCCTGTTGTTAGTCTCTGTGTTTCTTGTCTGGCAGGCCCAGTTGGGAAGCGGGTCTCCAGCTGCAGGACCTAGTTTGGGGCTTGGGAAGCTCTGTCCCTGAGGGCTAAGGGGTAGTGGCTGGTGCAGGAGTCAGAAAAGCTAGTTCCTGCTGGACGGAGCTGCTCAGCCAAAACCACGGAACCCAGGGAGAGCCAGAGCCCACAGCCCAGCTCCTGACCAACTACCTCCTCAACTGCACCTGTGCTCTGGGCTGTCCCCATCCCTGGGGTGTGGTCCGAGCAGAGCCTCCCCAGACTAAGGCTTCTGCCCGCTTTCCACAGGAGAGCCTGGCCCTGCCCTGCTTCAGTCACTCAGAACTGAAACCTTTCACTAAGCTTCAGCACCAGGTGGGGAGAAAGGAGAGAAAGGAAAGGGAACTGGGACCCAGGGCCAGCTTAGCCCAGCCAGACAGGAGCCAAAGGGTTAACAAAAGCAGCAGTGCTGATAAAATGCCCCAAATTCCTGGTCTTGCCTCCAATGGGGAGTGCGTCTGGCAAATGTCAACGATAAAAAAATACATTTTAATGGCACATGATGCAGCCGCTACCGTGGGGCGCAGGCCAACGAAGCAGGTTTTGAGCAGCCACTACTGTGTGTTACTCCCGGGCACCAGGGCCACGCCTCCTAGTCGCTTTCATAAGCTTTGGCCATGAGGGTGACCCACCGCCCAGCCCCAGGCACCTCGGGCCCCTGGTCTCCTCTGGCTTATTTTAGGAACTTGGTTTGTCTCCTACCTTGGTACCAAGCCTGGGATGGAGCTTCCCTCTAAGCTGTGAGTAGCCTCAGGCAGGTCTCAGGATAGGATACAGCTGAGTCTCCCAACTACCCCCAGCAGGCCTCTGTGAAGGCTGAGAATGAATGAACAAAGGAGTCACTAGATGACAAAGGTCAGAGTGCAACATTCTCTTCAGCTCCCTCCCTCCCCCATGCCACAGACTCCTGGGCTGGGAAGTTGCTTTTGTTGCTGACAAATGTGAGGAGGGGGCTGAGCCCCCACAGTGAGCATTACTGGGGAAGGCTGGTCACACATAAGTGGGAGGGAGAGGGGAGGGGGCAGGGAGGCGAAGAGGCAGGAGAAAAGAAGGAGAAGCAAGGGGAAGAGTCAGCCTATAGGGGAACACTTGAAAGAGGTAAGTTATGCATTATGATCCCATTTTACAGACATGAAAACTGGGGCTCAGAGACGTCCAGTTACTTGTCTGAGGTCAGCCGGTGAGACAGTGGCAACCTGGACTTTTGTCTATAACTCAGAATTCCACCTACTACACTGCCGAGTTCCCGGGGGACTTTAAACTGCTAAGTTCTCGGTTGCCACAGTGAAGCCATCTAACATAGGGAAGTCCTGGGACCAGGCATAGGTGCTGGAGCACAGAGGCCAAGTAGGAGCCCAGGGGCCTTGTTCTTCACGTGGGAACTTTAGGACCTTTCTGGGCTCAGTCTTGTAGTCAGGCGCTGGGGCCTGGGCTTTTAGGAGATGAAAGCCAGTCCAGGGCCAGCTGAAAGAGGCCAAGGGCCAGCGGGTGGGGACCTGGAGCTCAGAATGAGACCCTTGTCTTCCAGATCATCCTCAACTCCATGCACAAGTACCAGCCGCGGCTACACATCGTGAAGGCTGATGAGAACAACGCTTTTGGCTCCAAAAACACAGCTTTCTGCACCCACGTGTTTCCAGAGACGTCCTTCATCTCCGTGACCTCCTACCAGAATCACAAGGTATAGCTGCAGTTGCCACCACTCCACCACCGACACCATGCGGCATTTGTGTTGGCCTTCACAGGCAGGAAGTGCAGCTTTGGAGGCAGTGAGGTGGAGGCAGGCCCAGTGCAGGGAGAGGCATAACGAGCAGGAAGGGAGACCAGACTCCTAAACCTCTGTGCAAAGTAATTATGCTCTCTATTTAGGGTTCAAGGTTGGCAACTGTAAAAACTGGAGCGTGGCGCTTGCCCTGTGGCATCAGTGTTAGGACCCTGGTGGGATTCAAAGGTCGAATGCTGGGCCTACAGAGAGCAGGGAGAGCCCTGGGGCCCTGTCAGCTGTAGTCAGAAGGCTGCCTCCCACTACTTACCCTCCCTCCCCAGCCCAACCACACTGCTTCCGATCCCTGCATGGGTCACACCCCGGCCCCTCTGCCTGTGCTACCCTCTTCAGCGTGCTTCTCATATCATGTACAATGGACTGGTGAGGGGTCAAGGGTCACTGCAGAGGGACCATGGCTGTGGTGGACTTTAGGCAGAGAGTGACAGAGGCAGATTTGCATCTAGAACAGTCCTTGGAAACTTGATGTGGCAGTTGCACTGGACAGGGGTGACAGGGACAGGAAGCTGTCACAGGCACTGGGGGAGAATGATGAGGGACTGAGCCAGGAGCACAGTGAGAGCAGAAGACAGATGTGGAGGGTCTGTAGCGAGTAGGGTGGATAAGAGCCAGTGACAAGATGTGCAGGGTGAGGCCAAGGAGGACCCAGCAGGACTGGGTCCAGGGCTGGGTGGGCAACTTCCCCAAACCCTGCCATGAATTCTGAATGTGCCTGGGGCGGGAGGAGGGCCGAGGCCAGCCCAGTCCTCTACCCTAGCACCTCTGTTGTGTATCCTCTCCTGACAGATCACACAGCTGAAAATTGAGAACAACCCTTTTGCCAAGGGATTCCGGGGTAGTGACGACAGTGACCTGCGTGTGGCCCGGCTGCAGAGGTGGGCGTTCCCAGGGGGTGGGATGGGCAGCCTGGGTTCAGGTACGTGGACTTGGTAACCCTCAAAGTACCTTCACTCTTTCCTGTCTCCCTCTGACTGTCCTCCCCGCTGCTCCAGCAAAGAATACCCCGTGATCTCCAAAAGCATCATGAGGCAGAGGCTCGTCTCCACCCAGCTGGCGGCGAAGCCCGATGTCAGCCCCCTGCATGGCCCCCACCAGGCGCTGCAGCACTACCAGTACGAGAACGGGGCTCACATGCAGTTTGCTGGGGCCGAGCCACAGGACCTTCCCCTCAACACCTTCCCGGCCCAGAGGGATTCAAGCCTCTTCTATCACTGCTTGAAAAGACGAGGTAGCTCTCGCTGGTGTGGAAGCCCTAGAGGGTCAGTGGAAGGGTGCAGCTCACCTTGCACACACTCCCCCACTACACATGGGAGCATGCATAGATGCACACCTGTGCGCATGTGCACACGCACACACACGCACACATGGGAGAGCAAACTGAAGGGTTAGGAACCATGGCTGGGCTCAGCGCAGGGATGTTGGTTCTTGCTTTTAATGCAACCTTCAGAATCCTCACAGATAGCTCATGGCCTTGGTGTCCCCAGACATTGGTACACCTCCCCAACTCCAGGTGTTGTTGCTTTGCAGCCAATGCTTTGAGAGCCTCCACAGGGTGAGCAGACAGCATGAAACCTGCTGGATTCTGCCTCTGAGCAGGGGCAGAGGCTGAGGGGTCACAGTCCAGAGGTTTTGGATTGGGGCTGTCATTCATCAAAGCAACCTCAATCCTAGAACAGGGGCAACCTCGTTCTAGGGCTACAGGCTCTCTGCCTCGTCACACCAGGACTTGCAAAGGCTTCTTGAGAATGGAGATGAGCTATTGTGGATGTAGACTTGGGCCAGGACCACAGGCAACAGCACAGTGTGTGCTGAGCCCTGAGCCAGAACCAGCACATCTGTGCTCTGTCTGGTGCCAGGTCTCATCTATAAACCTATAGATTCCTTCATCTATAAACGAGGGGCGATTAGTGCTATTGTACCAGAAAACTTCATGGGGTCACTGAAATTCTCTTGGAAATGAGTTTGGGGACTTTTGCTTGCAATCTAGAATGTTCTCTCAGCCCAGCTCGTAGGGACCAGTGGGCAGAGCTCTGGTACCAGTCCCATTAGATCTAAGGACCTAGACCAGGGGTTGGCAAACTGTGGCCCTTGGACTAAATTTGGTCTGCTGCCTGTTTTTATTTGTGCCTGTGAACCATACAAAACGGTTTTTACATTTTTTAATAGTTGAAAAAAATCAAAAGACTATTTCATGATATGAAACGCAAATGTTAGCACCGTAAATAAAGCTGTATTGGAGCACAGCCATGCACATTTACTTACCCGCTGTCTGTGGCTGTTTTCATGTGATGACAGCAGAGCTGCGAACAGCAAGTCCTGGCTTAACATCGTCCACAGGCTCTGCGACTTAAAGCAACACTAAGCATGACAAAACCAGCGTTACCATAGGCTAATTGATATAAACAAGAGCTAAGTTCCTACAGCATATTTCTGGTCATGAAAACACCATCAAACTTCTAGATAAAGATGCCAAACACTTCAACATTAAATATTGAAATAAATGTGAACTATATGTACATTTAGGAAAGATTAATTTTAAAAGGTAAGACAATGATTTTGCAACCTTATTCCAGTTCAGGGTGGCAGGTGGCTGGAGCCTATCCTGGCAGCTCAGAGCACAAGGCAAACCCACTCTCACTCAGACAGGGACAACGTAGACAGGCCCACTCACCGCATGTCCTCATCTTTGGGATGCGAGAGGAAACCGGAGTACCAGAGAAAACCCACGCAGACATGGGGAGAACCTGCCAACTCCACACAGTGGCCCGGGGCCCAGAATCGGTTATTTTTCCTCATCAACATTATAATGAAATGATGTTGAATGAAACAACATTATTCATAGACCTATTGTAGTGGCAACAGATTCCACATGGCCCACAGAGCCTAAAATATTTACTATCTGGCCCTTTACAGAACAGTTTGCTCACTACTGACCTAGAGTGACTGGGCCACTTTCCAAGTTTAAGAGCTTAGTGCGTTCGAGAGAAAGGAGGAATCTGGAGAGAAGATGGAGAGGAGGGATGAGTGAGGGGTGAAGGAGAGAGCTGGGTAAGAGAGAGGGGCAAGTGCCTCATCAAGGAAGATGCCTCTACCTGGGGCAGAGTTGGGAGCAGGCCTTCAAACGCGGCCCACGCCCCAGCCCACCCTGCCCTGTGCACATACTCCCAGAGTGAATCTCTAGAGAAAACAGGAGGAGGTGAGCCAAGATAAGCCACAGGACAAGCGTTCTAAGTTTGTCAAGTGGGCTGTTGCCCAAGTCCTGGGGCCTGGGTCATCCCTGGATTCCAGGAGGGGACGTGCCACTCCAGAGTCAAGTCCTCATGGTTGAGGATGGTTTGGGGCAGTTGAGGTTATCTTTTCCCAGAGTATTAGCTTAGGCTCACAAGTAGTCACCTTTTACTTACTTATTATCAGCTCCATTTCTTAATTTTGTAAACAATGTTATCTTGGAATCTGTGTAATGACAATTTCCTCTTCTGAAAGCAGCAGGAACATGCCTGCAGGTAACTTGGGCTTCCTAAAGGCCTTCCTGGGAGCTGAGGATTGAGGCAGAAACGCTGTGGCTTGTATTTCCTGGCTCATTCACACAGATGTGGCCTCTGGGCCTGGTTTGGTCTGGCAATTGTGTCTACTTTCCTTGGCCAGGGTGGGTCTAGTCTAAGAATGCCAGCACACATTAAGGCCTCTTCCCAGCCCCGAGAGTCAAGGCAAAGGATCAAAGCTGAGGGCCTCCTGGCTAAACACACAACTCAGTGCCCAGTGATGGAGTGTCCCTGTGCCTGTGGGCAAGGTCCACAATCTCACCATTTCTCGGCTGCTGCCACCTTATAAAAGCTGTTGCTGATTAAAGTGGTTTTGGGAGTGCCATGGCAACACGGGACAAGGGTAGGCCCTGAATGACAAAGGTAGGCTTATCCTGGCCTCCAGCTGGGGTGCTCTGACCCATGGGCTGGTGGGAATGGCTCTTCCTGAAGGTTTCTTTGTCTTCCAGCAGACAACGCCCGCCACCTGGACCTACCCTGCAAGCGCTCCTACCTGGAAGCCCCCTCTGCGGTGGGGGAGGATCATTACTTCCGTTCGCCCCCTCCCTACGACCAACAGATGCTGAGCCCCTCCTACTGCAGCGAGGTGACCCCAAGAGAAGCCTGTATGTACTCGGGTTCAGGGCCTGAGATTGCCGGGGTGTCTGGGGTGGACGACTTGCCCCCACCCCCCCTGAGCTGTAACATGTGGACGTCAGTTTCTCCGTACACGAGCTACAGCGTTCAGACAATGGAGACTGTGCCTTACCAGTCCTTCCCCACGCACTTCACCACCACCACTATGATGCCTCGGCTGCCCACTATCTCCGCTCAGGGCGCCCAGCCACCAGGAAACACCCACTTCAGTGTCTACAATCAGCTCTCCCAGGCTCAGGGCCGAGAGCGCGGGCCCACCTCCGCCTTCCCGAGGGAGCGAGGCCTCCCCGCGGTGTGTGAGAGGAAGCCACCCTCTCCACACCTGAACGCTGCCAACGAGTTTCTCTACTCTCAGAGCTTCTCCCTATCCCGGGAAGCTTCCGTACAGTACCACCCAGGAATGGGGACTGTGGAGAACTGGACTGACGGATGACTCCCAGGTCCCTCGACAGCCCCAGGACCATGTTATTCCAGCACTGACCTCTGTGGGTGGCCTGCACTACCAAGAAACACAGGAAGGTAGTTAAAGGGTGGGCTGTGTGCATGTGTGTGTGTGTGCACATGCATTTGGAGAGCCTTGATCTTCTGCCATACAATTGAGGCCATGACAAGGAACAAAACACAACTGTCTAGGATGTGCTTTTGGCTGTAGGACCTGGGTCCTTTGTTATCTGGCATCTCTTGAACATGCCCACGGGTGGGATGGAAGGGGGGAGTTCATGTGAAATATTCAGAGATTTTATAATATAATATTTGACTTACTCAGGGCCAGGTGATGAGGTCCCTCCGACAGGAAAGGTGGGGGAGGATTCTCTTCGCTGGGGTGGGAGGGCTCTGTGCACACCTTAGTGGTCCTGGCCTTCTCTTTGCAAGGGGGGCTGAGAACCTCTGGCCCACTCCCTTGGCTTCTGAAGGTTCTATGACCCGACCCAAGAGGTGGGCTCAGCTAAGCCACAGAGCACACCCTTAGTGGAGCTGGCTGCCCAGTGAGTGGCCTGGAAATTCATCCCTGAGCTATGAGGGCTGATCTTCAGAGAGGGTCATGTGCTAAGTGCCACCTGATGGGTATGAAAAAAACTATTTTTTTTCCTTTAAGAGGAGGGAAAATGCAACCTATGGCATCTCTGTCATCATTCAGGTTTTCTTATAAAGCGCAAAGCCCTTCCCCCTTGGTCCCCAAGGCACAAGCTCTCACTCCCTCTGTTGTGCAAGACTCAGCCTCTCAGGCCCCATCTGCATCCTGTGGCTGGCAATTATGAAACACACTTCACCTGGCAGCGTCCCCAGGAGACTGTGCTGGGGCTGCTGCCAGGCATCTACGGAGCCTGTTCTGCTCCCAGAAAATCCGTGCCTCTGGAGCAGGAAAGCCCAACAGAAATAAAAACGAGAATCGAGAAAACATTCACTTCTTCCAGTAAATTCAGCCAGTGCGCTCAGAGGAGCAAGGACCATTCTTCTGCAGAGACGTGGGTCTGAGTCCTCAGCCCCGCTCTTTAGCATTGAACATCACCAGACCATCCACGCGGCTGGTGCAAACTCTGTAATCCAAGTTGGGAAATCTCTAAACTCTTTGCATGCTGAATAGCTATTTATATATTATATAAATAAAGAAATATATATATATATATATATCTCACAAATGCAGGCCACATGTCAAATTCAGCTTTGCTCTTTACAAATGAATAAACTTTAAAAAAAAGAAATGTTGGAGGGGGTATTTGGAAAGACATCTATTTAAATTTTTATTACACACTTGATTTTAAAAAAACTAAGAATGGTTTAGAAAAACATAAGTAAATGAATGAATGAATAAATAAATAAATAAATATATATAAACACACACAGTACAGATTAAATTTTATTAGCAGATACATTAGCTAACAGGGGATATGGAACCTCAAGTGTTTTGTTATATAGCATGGACATTTTATTTTGCATATCGGAACATAAAGCCATTTTACAACTGTGAAGTGTGTGGATGCCCTTTACTCCTGACTTGTCATTTCTTGGCTCAGCCATGGTCTCTGTCTCCCTTCTGCTCGCATTTTTTCTCAAGGGCCAGATGGAGCCCTTGGTGCCACTGACCGTTTGTACCATGGAGCCTCTCAGCGTGGAGAGAAGGGTCCACGGAGCCACTGGACAGTGGACTTCATGCTGCTCTTCAGATGATGGGTCTGGGTCCCAGGGCCCACAGAGGCCCCAGAGGGGCAGGGTAGGCAGTGCCCAAGAGGCTGTTCCCTTTTAGTAGCCAACACACAACCTGGTGGTTTGGGGGAGGTGGTCTCCCCTGTAGGGAATCCTTAGTGGGGTTTGTGCAGCTGCTTCAGAAAAGCAGCTTCCATCGGAGACGAAGGCTTTCCGAGCTCACCAGCCACCTGCACCCAGAGAGGAGTACGAGTAGGCCTAATGGAGCCCTCCCTCCACTTCACTCCCCAGCCAGATCCCTGAAGCCTGGCCACAGGTGGAAGGGAAAAGGGAGATGAAATCCAGTGCGGAGTCATCCCACTAGATTAGAAGAGATGCTGGTGTCGGAAGTGCTGTTGGGTTTCCCTCCTAACCATCCCCTGCCTCTTGCCCTACCTCTCATGGCTCCTTCTCCAAAGCCGCTCACTGTCATCCACCATCTCCAGTGCAGGCTGGTACCTTTCCAATCCCGTCCTCATCAGGATTAGGATGAGATTTCCGGCTGGGCACAAAGTTAACCTTGTCTTCTGTTTCCTTGGAGTCCTGCCCTTGTGGCTCTAGGGTTTCTCCCTGACTGGACTTCTTCCTGCAGGAGGAGGCCAGGCCCCTTCTTCCCTTGCTGTTGGTTCCCACCTTGGGCTTGCTGATCACAGAGGAAAACTTAACTTGGTTCAGGGCACAGGGAAGGGAACTCTTCCTAACTCACACCTGCTCTGCTCTTTTCTTTCTGGGTGAAGACTGCATCCTGGGATACTCTGCATCTTCTAGAATCCAGGCAGAGGGCTGGGAGCCGGCTGTGGGTTCCCAGGCTCACACCAGACACACAGTTGCCTGGGTCCCAGGTAAAGAAAGCTGCTTCTACAGGGGTGTTTTGCCTTTAGGCAGCTCACAGCTTCCTCCCAGCTTTCTGGGAAGCAGGAGGTCCTTGGTCTTCCCCACCTGGGTACGGCTGGAGCAAGGCCTGCAGTGGGATTTGTGGAACTTTCCGGCCCCTCAGAATCAACAAGTCAATAAAAAGGGGGCACATGGGATACCCGGGAACAAAGGGCACTATTCAGTAGCGCCAACAGGCCATACATCATCGGGCCAGAAACCTGCCACATGAAAAGGGTCTGCTTCTGCTGTGCCCTGCCTGGGAAGGAAAAAAATAAAAAAAGAACGATGAACATTCATCTGTGAGGCCATCGGCAGGCAGCCCCAGGGCTCTGTTCTCCAGCCCAGGGCCAGGCACTGGGAAAGGCTGGTCCAGGCTCAGCCACCCAACTGCTCTCCCACAGCAGAGGAGCCTGGGATCACAAAAGGGAGAATGAAGAGAGAAGCTGGGTCAGGCTGACAAATTGTTAAAAAACAAAACCAACTTCCAGCCTCTGCTAGGCCTCAGGGGGTCAAGAGGCCTCGGCTGGCCCCACTAATGGAGCCTGCTGGAGGAGCAGCAGTCCCGGCCTCACAGTGTCTTATCTTACAACATAAAATTAAAACCCACTTAAAAGGCCGGAGGGCATGTTAACATTCCCCCTGCTGTCTAATTGAAGTAGTTCCCAGTGCAAAGGATTTCACTTGAAAGATGTCTCCCTCCGAGGCCCAGTCCTCCTGCTTGGCAGGCAGCAGCGGGGGCTGGGAGGGTGGGACTGTCATCTCTAAGACCAGCACCAGCTCAGGCCAGAGAATCCTGTTTGCTGCCACCACCCAGGCGGCAGGTGGCGACAGCGAAGGTTAGAACAGGCTGGGTTGTTCTGTATTTTTAAAAATTTACAAATTCATTAGCAGCGATGTCAGCAGAGGCCAGATCCCTGACAAGAAGCCCTGGTAATGATTCAAATATGGTGAGCTCCGCAGCAAAACCTGGCAGTTCCCGAGGCCAAGAGATTTCTGTTCTATCCCCCACCAAGGCCCTCCTCCCTCCTATGCAAATCCGTTTTAGGTCTGGGAGGCATACGGAATCAATCAGGGCCATCCTGTAAAGGTGGTGAACTTGCACTGGCCATCCCCAGTAATGGGAACCAGTCAGCCCGAAGCCGGCTGGGACAGAAAGCCAAGGTGACAGCTATTAAGCAATTGTGTGCAGAACAAAATGGCAAAGGGGCCAGGTAATCAATTCAATTTCAATGGGCGACCCAAGCAACTGCAGCGTCTGTCGCAGCTGATTAGAGAGGGCCCGGCTGGAGCTTTCAATGCGAGCCCATCACAGATCAGAAACAGGCCCTGGATGAAAAGGGAAAGAACTGTCTCCTGAGAAGCAGGCGATGAAGGACTCTGTTTTATGTGACCGTGTTCTTCCTTCTCTCCTTGAAGAAAGAGTAGAAAAAAAGCAAGCAGTTGGGAGATTAGATAGTTTTCTTTTCAGCCATTTATCATTATGAAAGAAAGTAGACAGGGCAGGGGCAGAAAACTCTCCAGTGGGATTTCTGCAAAGTCTCACTAAGAAGGCCCAGGTTTACACTCTGCAGCTCCAATGGCCCCGGCTGATTACCACAGCCTGACGGGGCCTGCAGAGCGTCCAGAGTCCCTCTTCCCTAACAAGGGCAAACAGGCCCCGTGCTCTGAGGATCACAGACATTCTCCTGCAGAAACCCCAAACCACCAAATTGTATCATTTGTGAAAATTAAAGTCTGAGTTAGAATAATGGGGAGAGGAAAAGATGAGGCAGAGTTATGCCAAGTCCCAGTGGGTTAGACCCCGATTGGAGCCCCCCATTTGCTTGGACCCTGCTGTGCTTGCCCCAGGTCAGCAATGGCCTGTCTGATGGTGGACCCAAGCAACCAGCTGGTTCTCTGGTGCAGAGGGTGAGGGAGGCAGAGCAAGGGGGCACCCACAGGCACAGAAGCAGAGAGAGAGACCAGCGATGAGGCTGTGGAGGGAATGGAAGAGGCTTGTGAGCAGACGGCAAAGGGTGCAGAACCAGGAGGGAGAGGGCCACCTTGGAGCCCAGGGCGGGGAATGAACCTCTGGGGCAGGAGGCTTGGGGCTGGGGCAGGGCTGGTGGGGAGGGAGGAAGGGGGACTTAGAAGAGGAGAGCAATGGGTGCCATTATCAGGTCATTTTAGAAGAAGAATTACAAATGGTTGATTAACCTGAACAAACTTAACCTCACTAATAATCTAAATATCACTTTTGTCTAGCAAATTAACAAACATTTAGGGAGTCTCTCTCAATCATTGCTGAGCTTGCTATAGTCTTTCTGGAAAAAGCAATTTGGTAGCATGGACAAAGGCTCTAAAAGTGTTCATATCCCAAAGAAAATAACCAGCAATGTGAACACAGCTTACTGCTCTATAATCTTCATTGTGGTATTATTTTGAATAGCTCCAAATTGGCAGGAAGTAAATTGTGGTTAAGTAAATGATGATATACTCATATTCTGGAATATGATATAATCACTGAAATTATGTTTACAAAGTGCATTTAATGACATGGGGAATTGATTTAAAACTAAGTGAAAAAAGAGTATGGACTCAAGAATATTTGAAAAGAAAAAAAAAACACTGGTGTAACCAAACAATAGATCATTAAATAGCAATCAACAAGAGATTGAAATATATAAGTACATATATCCATTATATATTATGTAAAAACATTTCTGAGTAATATTTATGGTCTCCCATTTATGTAAAATACAAAGCAAAAAGCTCTGTGTGTGTGTGTGTGTGCACATATATTTATTTGTGTGGTGTATGTGTGTGATGTGTGAGTCTGTATGTGTGTGAGTGATGTGTGAGCCTGTACCATGTATTTGTGTGTGTGAGTGTGTGTGTGTGTGTGTGTGTGTGTGTGTGTGTGTGTGTGTTAGGGGCACAGAGAAGATGTAGGAGGAATTGTTTTAGATAGTTCCCTCATACATCTGTTTTGTTTGACTTATAATATGCCTGTATTACTTCTATAACTAAAAGATTTAATTAGAGGAAAAAGGAAAAGAAGTTGTGATTATAGAAGTGCCTGAAATAAAAGAAGAGTGGAAGAAACAGTGCCCGAATGCTATGGCAGCAACTCTGGGAAGTGGTGGCTGCTGCCCATCAAGTGGAGGAGACTGACTTCTGGGCCCCTCACCCTCCTCACCCTACTGCCCTACTAGTTTCCTCCTGACACTCAGGTGCTCCCTCTCAAGACGCCTCCTCTTCCTCCGGTAATGCTGCTGTGGTTCAAGGTCTGGGGCTTTAGCCTTCCCTTCCCACTAGCTACTCTCCCTGGGTGATGCCGTATCTTTCCTCAGCTCCTCCTTTCCCTCTTGAGACCGTCTCTGGAGATGTCAGGATCTCCAGTGCACCCTGTTTAAACCTGAACCCATCATCCCCTCCCAACCTCCCCTTGCGTTCTGTCTGGTGAATGGCAACACCAACTATTGTCCCCTTGCTCAAATCAGACACCCAAGCTTCTGCGCTGACTCCTTCCACTCCCTACCTGCCCACGTGCCAAATTACACAGTCTACCTCCTAAACAGCACATATCTGTTCACCTTTCCTCTCCCCCATCAGGCCTGGTAGCACCCTGGTCCTGGGCTGCCCACTCTCTAGTGTTAGCTGTGTGAGGCTGTGGAGCTTCAGGCTGCTGTGAGCAGCACCCCTGGGCACTTAAGAGTCACTCCTGGGGTTATTATGGCTGCTCAGCCATGTGGAGCCAAGGAACTGCCTGAGGAGGCCGCTGGGGTAAACTGCTGCTTGCACCCATGACTGCTTTCAGCTGGGCATGGCCTGAGCCCTCTACTGTGGCTGCCACGCCACCAGGGGTATGCTGAGGAAGCAGGGCCCTCTGCTATACCCCCGAGTGACAAGCGATCTGAGCCCCTCCTGCCCTATAGGTCTACATCCAGAGCCTGATGTTCATCAGCTCTCTGATGTCTTAGCCAGCTGCTTCCTAGGAGCATATGAGCTGCAGGAATACGAGATCAGGGTCGTTTCCAGTGTCTGCTCTCCATGTCCCTACATCTCTTTCTCTTTCAGGGATTCCAAATTGTTCCCTCCCGCAAACCCTTCCACGGAGACCACTCAGCCTAAGACAAGATAGGACTAGCCTTGTCTCTCTCTTAAGAAGAGAAAAACCAAACCAAAGACAAAAAGCCCCCCAACATGGATTCCCTATGTCAAGCACATAGGACAGGTGCATGCTTGGAAAGTGATGGTGCTCCTTAGTCCTTCATCCCTTCCCAGCTGCACCTCTCTCCCTACCAGGTGCCTGATGAGCCCCTCGCCAGCCCACCTGACCATGATCTACTGAGCTCCATGAGCTCCTCGGTATGCTCTACTCGGAACCTTCTTTAGATTTGGGTCCAAAGAGTTGGGGGACTCCTCTAAACACAAGTTACTGAATAATTTGTGGCACTTAGAGTTACAATCACTTCCACCAACTGAAACTACCCACAACGGGGGCATAAACTTGGGTTATCTACGGCCCTCCCCCTCACAGAGAGGCAGGCTGATCAAAGGAGGGGCTGTCACTGCATTAGGTCTCATCCTCTCCACCAGGCTGGGATAGTTCGAGCCAAACAGCTGCTTAAAGTGCTGTGAGGATGCCCCCAGCCCCACTTGGCGTGGGCAGCAGAGCCTTGCCTCCCCAGTTCCTGGTCACATGTGCTTCCCTGGGAGGACTCTGGGGAGGCTTGTTCTGGAGCCACTTTTCTTTACCACCAAGAATTCCTAGCTGGGGTGCCTGAAGCAAGGGCTGGGTCTGTAAAATGACGTGGCTCCATTAGGAATGATGGAAACTATGTGAGCTGCTTTTAATAGGATCAAATATAGCACAGCACAGCCTTCTCCTTAGACCCCACGTGCTAATGGCCTGGCCCACATGCTCTGTGGCCCAGACTGAACGGCCCAGGGCTGTATCTTCAGGGCAGTTGATGAACCTGAATTTACTCCAGACACAGCAGCTTCTTCCTTACAGGTCCTCATACCCCTGGCAGCACTAAAGGTCTATGATTCCAAGAACAATGTCTGCAATCATGACTTTCTTAGTACTAGGGGGACTCTGTCTGACTCTACAGCAGGACTCTCTCCAAAGTAGGGTAATGAAAGGAAATATTAGAACTTATTTATTTATTTTAATCACATCCTTTTCCAATATCTGAGTCTATACCAGTACACTAGTGTGTGTGTGTGTGTATATAATTTATAAGTAAATTTATAGATAATAAGTAGTATATTGGGAATATGTACTTTAAAGCTTGTCACTGAAGGGAGTTGAAATAATAATAGTTGTTATTATTATTATTATTATTATTATTATTATTATTATTAAAAGGCATGGAGACTACAGGATGAAAGAGAAGTCACTGTGAGACTCTGGGCTCCCCATGACCTCCTCACAATGGTTTACCAGAGCGTGGGATGGAGAAGCACAGTGAGGAAGTGGAGAGAGAATGGGCCTGGCGCTCTACACCCATTAGATGTCTTCCTAATCTCTGGGAGCCTCTGTCTCTCCACATGTTAATTGGGGGTAATAAAGTGCTCACTTCAAGTTGCCCCCTCCCCCAAGATGAGATGCCAGTCTGCACAGGTTTCATTTCAGATGCTTAAAAGATGTGAGCCTTCTTTTCCTGGGAAATTCCTTTTATTGCTTTTCAGGACTTTATTGCTTCTCCTGTCTCACAGTTAAGCCTCCTTTAACAGATGCCAAAGCCTAGATCTATGTGCAGTTAGGTGTACAATGCCAAGCAGGGGCGGGAGGGCCATGCTGGGAAGAATCCTGCTTGCTCCGTCCAGCCCTCTGAGCACCTCACATTTCCAGAGGTTTGGGGCTCATCTAGGATTCAGGACACTTAGGAAAGGGTATCCCTCCAACAGAGAAGCCAGCCATCTTCACCAGTGCCTCCAGGAAGGGACCGCCTGAGTTTTCCACTCCTTTATCCAAAACCCACTGCCAAACTCAGTGATAGTGGGAATTAATCTACTGCTGAAAGTCCCAACTCTGCCACTAGCTTCTTGGAGGTGCTGGACAAATCCCTCAGTCTTTCTTGGCTTCGGTTTCCTCATTTATAAAAAGGGATGAGTAATATCTGTGTTGCCAACCTCTGAGGCGCGGTTCTTGGGCCAGATGAGATGCTCTGCATCAAAATACTTAGTAAGAAATGAAAGGGATTGCAATTAAAACCTCCTGTTGGCCCAATTAGTACCAGTCCATGCTCATTTTTGCATTTTCATGGAAAAAAACAAAAAACTCTCACAAAAACACTGCTTTTTATAGACTAAAAATGGGGTATGGTTGCCAAGATATTGAGCAATCCCATCAGCTCTGAGAGGTGGGTGATTTAGCATCATCACCTGCCTTATCGTTATCCTTGCCCTGCCTGCATCCTCAGCTTTTGTGGAGGCCAATTTCCGGCACACACAGAAAAGCCTGTGGCTGTGGTCGGAACAATCGGCCACAGTGCTCCTCTCGGGTTGTTGATCCTTTCATTTCCTCCAGCAGACTCCTGCCGTGGACTGAGTCCTACGTTTTACGCTACTCTTTTGAACTGATCATTTACAACAGCCCTAAGCACCAGCCTTCCTCTCACTTTTGCTGTCCAGCTACTACTGCTCTGGATGGCAAGATGGCTAATTGGGACACGATCCCAGCCAAATGGCAAGAAAGATTCAACAAGCTGGTTCACTGGACCTTAAATATCCTGCCCACAACTTTACAGCTCCGGCAGCCATGGAGGAAGCATGAGTCATACCCAAGACGTGAGGCGGCTGCTTAGGGAAGGCCTCGGCAATGACATTTTTCACGCTTTTAATAAACCGCTGTATTATTAGAACTCACCAAAGCTGAATTTAATGAAAGTTTTAGGCCCTAAGGCCTGCATTTTTCTTTTGTGTTGCAAAATGAAACCAACTGGCCCAATTCAAATTAACCCCAGAAAATGCATTGACTTTAATTATGTTTCTTTCATTCTTTTCCTTTCTCCCTTTCTTTTTCTCTCCCTTTCTCCACCCTCTCATTTTCAAATTTTGCTGGTGATTACCCTCTAATTGGAAGAAAAGGAAATAAAGTATGGGAAACATATTCAGATAGCCACAGGTTTCTCAACAGACTTCTTTAAGAAAAGTTACTGGTAAGTGATACAAATTCATATGAAAATTTTAAAAAAGAGAAATAAAAAGGCAAAAAAATCCAAGGTCCTCTCAACTTGTACCAGAGACATAATCTGATTTGAAATTCTGTTAGACCTGCTAAGCATCATTTCATAACAGGCAACTCTGCACGGGTGACCTCAAACAAACCAGTAATCACTCCAGAAATAATAAGAAGGCAAGTCCTTTATTTTTCAAATTCCTGGGACTGAGCCCTTGGGGGAGGTGGGCAATGAAATGTGCTGCTGTGCACCTGGCCTTCAACTATGCAGAAGCCTGGGCGGCCGGAAATAGCTCCACAGCAGCTTCCGTATTTGCAGGAGCTAGTGAAAGACATCTTTTCCCCCTCACAGCTCCGTTCTTAAACAAATGCTTACTCTCCAACCCTCACCCCAATTTGGAGCATATTTACCAAATAGAGTGGGCTTTCAAACGCCTCCTAGTCCTTTATGGAAAAGAAAGGCTCAAGTCCCCAGCTCCTAACCTCACGGCCACCTTAGGGAATGCACTCGCAGCCCTTCCCCAAAGCAAGTCAGTAAATTCCCGGAGGATGCACGGGACCCTCCACTTGAGCTGCTGGACTGTAAAGTCACCCAAGAGGATGGCGGGGAGGGAGACATTTCAAATGCACTGCCTTCCGCATGAAGGGGCAGGAGACAGAGAAGGGCTGGGAAAAGTCCCGGGTGCAGAGCTGTCTTTGTCTCAGTCCATTCCTTCTTTTGGGGATCAGCTCAGCTCTGAATCCTGCAGGGAAGTCCCTGCTTGGCATCAAGGCTGGCCTCAGGCATAAGATCCTAATTATTTGAATGGTATTTGTTTTCATAGCTCTTTTTTTTTTTTTTTAATGTGTCCAGGTCGATGGCATTTTAATGCCTTATTAAATGGGAAGTTTTACAGCAGTCTGTCTGTTCAGTCTCTGGGCCCATGCCTGTACTTTGTGTGCAGGGATTTTATCTTTCCTGCTGGCTGAAAATATTTTCCGAATTCCCTATAAAAGTTTTCGAGATTTCCTAAGACAAATAGAGTTCCACCAGCTCTAAATGACCTCGATGCTGTCGGAATTACATTCAGACACGTGTGCTTTGCCTTGTTTACACAAAGAACAGCATGTCCCTGTACTGGTTAACTCCACAAATGTGCTGGTGCATAGAAACCCAGCTCTACCCGGGATGGCTCCCCAGAACCCCATCTTTTACCGGTTTCTTCCATCCTCGCCAACGGCCGCAGCACCAGTAAAGCCTGTCCTGGATGAGGGCTTACACAGGAGCGGGCAGCAGCGCACAGCTGAGGGGAGCAGCCAGACCTGCAACAGAAACATGGTCTCATGAAGACCACAGAGCCACCTGGAAGAAAACCAGCTGAGCCTTTTCGTTTACTTGATAGTCTTCAAAGTTTATGAAAACATGTTGTTCAGTTGGAAGCTGAAGGTACTAAGTAGTGAAATAAAGCATAAGTCTGGCAACTTAGTGTCGTGGAAAGAACCTAGAATAGACTTAAGTTCAAATCTCATTTCCAGCACAATTTATAGCATATGACCTTGAGCAAATACAGTGGGGACAGTTAACTATATTTATGGGTATCTCTGGGTTATGGTGAGGGTTGAAATGAAGTAATGTACATAAGACTTCTGGAGCGGTGACTGGCACAGTGACTGTAGATGGCTGCCGTTACTATTTCACGAGGGTGCTTAGGACTCAGATGGGCAAAAGCACAATTCAGGCACGTACTCAGGCTTTGTTAAGGGTTCTGGAGGTGGGAGGGGAGAGACACCTTCGGATGGGAAGCCCATGCTGGGCCACATACAGCACTATCTGGTGGAACCAGAATTTAAATCCAGATCTGACTTCAGACCTGTGCCGGTTCTACTACTCAACTTGGGGAAATTAAATATGGAGAATTATCTCACCTGCCTGCAACACAAATCTAAGCCTAAAGCAACAAAATGAGGCTTATTTCGCTCAGTTGGCATTAGAACACACACACACACACACACACACACACACACACACACCCCAAAAAAAACTCCCGGGCCAACTGCTTGGCCACCAGAAAGTTCCCTCTGAATTTCTGTTTCACTGGGTCATTTTTGAACCTTACTCTCCTGGTGGTATTTCACTAAAAATGCCACACTTAACTTTTAAGAGAGACAAATGTCCTAGAGATGAATTGATAGGAATGCCCAGCTCATTCAGAACATTTCCTGCTTATCCCATGTCTGCTGGCATGAAGCATGTCACAACCAAAGACGGAAGGTTGCTTGATGCCTGTAGTTGGAAAGGATAATAATCAGGGGTCATGTTTATGATTCTAGGGTTAAAACCTTTTATTTATTTATTTATTTATTTCCTCACTTGAAGATATTTTTCCACTGGTTTTTAGAGAGAGTGGAAGGGAGGGACGGAGGGAAAGTGGGAGTGAGAGAGAGAGGGAGAGAAACATCGTTGTGTGAGAGACACATCAATTGGTTGTCTCCTGCACACAAGTGCAAGTGAACTGGGGCCTGGGATCAAAACCTGCAACCCAGATACATGCCCTTGACTGGAAATTGAACCTACGAGCCTTGGTTCCATGGGTCCACACTCTGACCACTGTGCAAAACTGGTCAGGGTTATTGATTTTATTTTATTTTAAATATATTTTTATTGATTTCAGAGAGGAAAGAAGAGGGAGAGAGAGATAGAAACATCAATGAGGAGAGAGAATCATTGATTGGCTGCCTTCTGTATGTCCTCCAATGGGGATTGAGCCTGCAACCTGGGTACATGCCCTTGATCTGAATCGAACCTGGGACCCTTCAGTCTGCAGGCCGATGCTCCATTCACTGAGCCAAACCAGCTAGGGATATTTATTTTTTAACTAAGATGCTCCATTTTCAGAGAATCAGTAAAAACTCTCAATTTTAACAAATATGTTTCATTCCTTGAAATTCAATTTGATTCCTTTTCAATTCAGTTTAGACTCTTTTTTGAAATATTGCTTTTTTTTGTGATCTCCTTTTTATGTGTTGAATTATCTTAAACATATTTAATAATAAGCTCTGGATGATAATTATGTTATCTAAGGTTCTTGGGGAGTGTCTAATTCCACCATTTACTGATGTTTCAAAACAGGCTTTTCCTTATACAGCTTATAGTTTTTCTTCCTTTGATTTCTGCATGACTTCTGTTATAGCTTAACTTGGGCCCTTATACATTAATGATTCAGAAATCAAGAGACAAATCACTTCTCTCTTGAGTACCAATATCTGTATTTCTATTGCCTTCTGGGTATTGTTGCCTAATGTCCTATGGATACCTCAAACTTTTCATATTCAAAATTGAACTCTTTTCCTCACCATAAAGCTCTTCCTCCTGCAAGTCCTAAGCAGAAGTTGATGATTTACTAATCACCTGGAGAAACCTTGGAGTCAATGTTGTCTCCTTCCTTTTCTTCCCCTTTCCTTTTTGCATATATTGAAACACAGATGTTTTTGTTACACAAGGCCAAAAGAGTGAATAGCAAAATTAGAAGTTCTCATGTGCAAGGCGCTAGGAATGACATGAAATAAGGTATGGTCTTCATGTTTGTAGTGGTAAAAAAAAAAATTTGCTATTAAAAACAACAATAGCCTACTACTATAGGAAAGTTGAAAAATTGCTTTTTAGGATAGATAGGAAAGTACTTTGATGGGACTTTTTGGCTGAGAAAAGCACAGCCTGTATGTGCTAGACAAAGAGAGAACTGAATTTCTCTGTGGAAGAAAGGGAGAAGACTCACTGTGAAAGAAATGGGGTGGGACCACAGGGTAGAGATATCTGGAGTTATGAGGAAGGACCATGGAGAAAAGAGGGCCTAACAAGATGGCAGTAAGCTAGAATTGAAGAAAAGAAAGTTTCTTTTTTTCTGGGGAAAAATTCTCTGTAATAGGGATGGCCTGAAGACCACAGGACGGTGATGCTCACATCCCAAGTTGTTTGCTGTGTTATGTTGTTAGCTCTCCTGTGACTCCCATAGAAATATACTTTCCATAACAGCCTTGCATAGATGGTGTTGAAAGAAATGAAGGGTGCGGGCAATAAAAAGAAATGAAACCTTCTCCACAGCCCCTCCTGGAGCCAGTGTGGCTGGTAGCTGCAGCGTGGAGGAAGGACAATTCAAGATTGTACCCCTGAAACACAATTCCCTTTCCTCAAGGATATCAGAAGCAAGCGATCTTTGAAAGGGGACAGGAAGACACTTAGGTTGCACTAATAGGTTAGAAGAGGAGATAACACAAGTAAAATCATAACTATGACACAAAGCAATGTAAGACACATGCCATAGAGTTGTATATACAAAGAACTATTGGAGTTCTGATTCATATTGAAAATCACTATATCAAGGGAGGGCTGAGAAACATTGAAAATCACTATATCAAGGGAGGGCTTTGATATTCATGAAAGGTGAATGAGGTAGAAGTATCTGAATGTATATATAATAAAAAGCAATGTGCATACCAATGAAAAACAGGTAAATGTGCTATGAGTTACTAAAACTATAACTAATTTCTGCAAGAGTAAATTAAGAGTACATTTTTATTTATCTTTTATCTTTTTATTTTTTAAAATACATTTTATTGATTTTTTTACAGAGAGGAAGGGAGAGGGATAGGGAGTTAGAAACATCGATGAGAGAGAAACATCGATCAGCTGCCTCCTGCACACTCCCTACTGGGTATGTGCCCGCAACCAAGGTACATGCCCTTGACCGGAATCGAACCTGGGATCTTTGAGTCCGCAGGCCGACGCTCTATCCACTGAGCCAAACCGGTTTTGGCAAAATTGGAAACTTTTAACCAAGTTCCTGATTCATTCTGTTCATAGTTGGCTATTCTGAGTAGATTACAGTAACTAAGAAATATCTGTGCAGGAGGGTGTGTGTGTGTGTGTGTGTGTGTGTGTGTGTGTGTGAGAGTGAGAGAGAGAGAGAGAGAGAGAGAGAGAGAGAGAGAGAGAGAATATATGAATGAAAGTCTGTGGCATTTGTGAGTGAAACTTTGTGATTAACAACTTGAAAATCAGAATGCCCAGTTGTCCTTTGTCCTAAGTGATCCTCCCTAAGATTCTGTGCCTGTGAAAATAATATTGGCTTTTCATTTGACAAATATATGGAGCATGATGGGTAAGTTGAGTTGGGATGGTTAAGTACATGGTATTAATATTCCTGAGTATTTAAAGAAAAGGAAAAAATCAGAAGCTCTTGCCAACAATTATTTTTCTCCCACAGTCTTTACATAGGCCAAATGTGCAGATGCGAGTCTGGGGAGAGTGGCAGAGGAAAAGTTTTTGGCCAAGGGCTGGAGAGGTTGACTGCTGTTAAAGGACTACTCTTCCTCACTTGTTGAGAATTCTGTATCATCTTATTGATTCTCACAAGGGAGAAAGACAAGTGTCTTCATAAATAGACTGAGGACCAGAGAGCATAC
The DNA here is from genome assembly GCF_014108235.1 of Myotis myotis. NCBI lineage: Eukaryota > Metazoa > Chordata > Mammalia > Chiroptera > Vespertilionidae > Myotis > Myotis myotis. The sequence continues at coordinate 21,483,147 of NW_023416321.1, read as the reverse complement.
ACATTGGATAACTATTAAAACTTGGTTCAGGTACCAGGCTTGTTAGCTCCATCTTTCCATACCACTTGAACCCTAAATAAGTGTAAGCATTCCTTTTTACAATTTCTTACTGATTCTCAGAGACGACAAAAAAACAACAAAAAACAAAAACCCCACAAACATTTTTGAGACTCAAATGGCTGTTTGACACTAAGCAGAATTCCCCTGGAACAGGTGAAAGTTATCAACAAAAGCCTGTACTTTTTGAGGGCCTCTAGAGACAGACTCCTGCTTTGGAAAAAGAAAAGTGTAAAATGAACTGAATCAACTCCAGATTCGTCCCAACCAATGCTGTCCAAGAGGCTCTAGGGGAGCCACTCACTAAGGGTGAACTAAATTCAGCTTATTTTTCCTCCTCAGAGAAACAATTATGTAAGAAAAGAACAAAGACAAACTATATTAAAACTTAGCATAAATAACAAGAGACATGTCAGTAATATATTTGCAACACATCAAGTGATAAGAATATAGTACATATAGGTAGTTTCTACAAATGACTAAGAAACAGACAAACAACTTCAAAGATAACTGGGCAAGAGACTTGAACATGTGCCTCACAAAAGAATAGATATGATTGACTGATAAAAACATGAAAGATGCTTAACCTTATTGGAAATCAGAGAAATGAATAATCAGAAAAAGATAACATTTCACATGCACTAATTGCCAAAAGTTAAAGTGTCAAATAAAACCAAGAATTAGAAAGGATATGGGGCAATTGGAACAAACACACACTGTTGGTGGCTGGAAAACAATTTGACATTATTTGGGATATTGAAAATGTGTGAACTCTAGACCCAGCAGAAATAAATCCCCAGAGAAATTCTTGCTATAGTCCCTGGGGTCCAAAGCAGAACTGTGCAATAGCAAAACACTGGGTTAAATACAGTTGAGTGCAGTCAAACAATGAACTATTACATAGCAGTGAAAATGAAGTTAGCCATGTATATCGACATGGGTGAATACTGCAAGTAAATTGAATGAAAGAAGTTGCAGAATAATACATACAGTATGACACCATCTTTATAAAGCTCAAATAAAAAACTGAGCAGCAGAGTTTAAGGATATGTACTCATATAGATGAGCCACACGCTAAAGAAAAGTTAAGGAGTAATAAAGACAGCATTCAGGAAAGAGGGAGCAGAATTTGAAATGGGAAAGGAGCATGCAGGTCCCTGGTGGTGTGGGACTGTGTTCTTATTCTTAGCCTGTGTTTTGGTACATAAGTGTTTATCTCATTCTTCTGCCTCATATATACTTTATATGCATTCCTTTGAATGTATAATTTAAATTTTTGAAGAAATAGTATTAAAGGCTTAGAAATACATTTGCTTTCATAGGAACCTTACTAACTTCCCCTCCCTAATCAGTTAGTATTCATCAAACACTTTTCCTTTGCCTTAATGACTCCCTTTGGAATGGAATTTACAGTGGATAAAAGGATTAGACAGCAGAGGTAAAATTGTTAACTGTTGGTAGATCTGCAGTTTGCTTTTGACATTTAAAAAGTAAAAGTTAAATTTCAGGTTTGACTGACCCCTAAATGTTCCATGAACATTTCAGTAGTGCCTCCATTAATGAAAAAGACTTTTCTGAAAATGCCTTTGTTGATAGAAAGAAACCTTGTTTCTAGAGATAGAAATCATGTTGGCAGTGTGGGGTTGGGGCTCAGAGCCATGGACTCCTCTCCTTGCTCCCAAACCAGGCGCCACAGCCAGACATGGCCTTTCTCCCCGGAGATAAGCCTTGACTCCCCAAGTCTCCTGGACTGTTGGGGAACCAGGGGCAACCTTCTGCCGGGGATGGGGAGATCCTCGATCAGTGATGGCGAACCTTTTGAGCTCAGTGTGTCAGCATTTTGAAAAACCCTAACTTAACTCTGGTGCCGTGTCACATATAGAAATTTTTTGATATTTGCAACCATAGTAAAACAAAGATTTATAATTTTGATATTTATTTTATATATTTAAATGCCATTTAACAAAGAAAAATCAACCAAAAAAATGAGTTTGCGTGTCACCTCTGACACGTGTGTCATACGTTCACCATCACTGTCCTAGATGGTGGCTGCCCAGCTCCTGCTTTGCCCTTCCTTCAGCTGGGGCACATGCCCAAGTTACTGTCAGTGCTCCTCTCCCTCAGCCGCCAATTCTCTGATTTCTCAAATTTGGGATTTATCATGTCACTCTTGAGAGTCTTTTCTTGGGAGGTAATTTTTCAATTTTACATATATTTTGAATGTCTTTCCTAGAGTTAGTGGCCAGTGAGAGGTATTACAGGAAGAGTAGAATGAGTGGGGATATTAAAGTGAAGAGGTTAGAAGAATTTTTACTATTAACTACTATAGATACTTTCATGTCTCTGAGTTACCAGTAAGTTGCTACCAATAAAGTCAGTCTATTAGATGTCAGGCTGTGTTGACTTACACTGTTTTCTGTTTGTACCAAACCTAAATGGAAAGTAAAACTGAGGTTTAAACATCTATTGGTCAAGGTCACATAACTTGGAAAAATCTGACTTCAACCCTTTACAAAGCTGCCTCCACTTGGAAATTCAAGTGTCTTTTTTTTTTTTTTAAATATATTTTATTGATTTTTTACAGAGAGGAAGGGAGAGAGAGAGAGAGTTAGAAACATCGATGAGAGAGAATCATCGATCAGCCGCCTCCTGCACATCTCCTACTGGGGATATGCCCGCAACCCAGGTACATACCCTTGACCGGAATCGAACCTGGGACCCTTCAGTTCCCAGGCCGACGCTCTATCCACTGAGCCAAACCGGTTTTGGCTCAAGTGTCTTTTAAGGTGAGAACAGCTCCAGTCCCTGGTGGTGAGTGACAGTGATGGTCACTCGACATGTTACTCAGAATATGCAGTAACGTTGGACTCCACTCACTTCCACTGCCCTAGTTCGCGTGTAGGAAATCCATATTCCTGATGGAACAATATTACTTTTTCGAAATACAGTTTCTGCAAATTTATAGAGGCAGGCTTTTGCTGCAATGTACACCAACCACTTTACCACATGAAGTTTTGGGGATGTTTATAGAAGTACCCCAAATGTATCAAACTAGAAATGTCTCCATTTTTGAGCACACAGCTTAAGAACTGCTAAGAGACTGGATGCCAAACTTCAGGCAAGAGTGAATTTTTATAACTTAAGCTGTAAGCCTATGAAATTAGAGGTTTAAAATGGAAACGCTGACACAATCTTTGCACTTCGTAGAACACTGAATGCTGGTCGGGGCAGAGCTCTCCTCTTGCTGCTGCTGGCCACTGCTGTGCTAGGAAACTTCCTGTCTAGCTTTCTCCACTTTGGGGCCTCTTGTCCCTCTCAGATCTCCCCAGGCCTCCCTCTGGCCCAGCTAGGAAAAGCAGCTCAGATACAGGCCCATCTGGAGATGTTCAGTGTGAGGCCTGGACTGGCTGCGGAGCCCAGGCTGGAAGCCTTACTGGTCTCACAGCTTTCTAGTGCTGCCCTGGACTGCTGTCCACCAGGCCTCCTAGTCTCAGATCTCTCAAGCGCCCTGAGAGGTCCTGCATCGAACTGTTGTCTTTCTAGGGCCAGCCACCACCACCTATGAATCCTCCCCATGATGCAGAAGGGCACCATTCCAGAGGTATCCAGGGCTCTCCCTTGGATTGACCAATGGCTTCTGGCTAGTGCTGAGTTTGAATTCTCCTGAAAGCAAACCTTTCAGAATCTTTTCCCTTCGTGGCAGCAAGAGTGACAGGTATTGAGGGCTGCTGGAAAGGTACCTCAAATCACCATAGCTTTAAGAATGATGACTTTGTCAGACTGCCTGGATTCAAATCTTCACAGTACCTACTCACAGGCTGTTTTGAGGATTAAGTGAGGTAATATAAGCAAAGTGGGTGAGGGTAGTCCTCTTTCCCCTGGAGCAAGAGGCACGGTTAGCACTAAGGGGACTGGCTCTGGGAGGATTGCACTGGAGGGAAACCGAGGAAGAGAAGAATGGAAACTGATAACTTCAAAATAAAATGTTATTTGCATGGTGCTTTACAGTTTATGGTTTCAGAATTTAATCAGATTATCCCTATAAGGTAGGTTATCTCCATTTTACAGAATGAGGTTCAGAGAGGTTAAGTGACTTGGCCAACATTATATAGCTAGTAAGTGAACCATGTCCTGATACTAAGGTTGGAGCTCCCCCCCCCCCCCCCCACTATTCCATGGGTTGCATGAAACTAGAAGGAATGGCTGGTGGTGATGGTGGAGACCCCATCAGGTTATGGATTTTTAATTTAAAAGACTGATTTCATACCTTTAAAAAGACTCACTTTTTAAAGAAAGCTTAACTCATTTCTTTATCACTAAGAATCCCAGAAAAGTACCTTGGAATTTGTACAAACCAGGTTCAAATGAACATAGAAGTTTTTAAATGGAATCAAATCGAGTTGTCTAATTTACTTCCTCTTTTATACTTTCCCCAATTTTTAGCTTTAGTAATTTTCTTTTCTTCAGTGATTGTGTTACAAAACCTTTTGGTCCATGATCTGAATTTCACTAGGAAACAATAGAGTGAAAAACATAAAAACAAAGAAAAAATAGCTAAGAAATTTTTCATAATTCAGTAAATGTGCTTAGAAATTTGATGTCCACATTGATATGGGCCTGAAATAATTAAACAACAATACTCCAGTTTGCTACAGTCAGAAAAAAGGATATGGTGTAACACAGGAGCTATTATTACTCCTGCACAGTGGAGAAGACTTCTCAGGTTGTTCCAACCTGAAAACTGTTTTCTTCCTTAAAAAAAGAAACAGAGACAGAGAGAATATAAACAAGCGAGTGAGAGCAGCAGGCATCAAAACTGGACAAGACAGAAAGTGCATGGTTGTGGTATGCATTTTGCAGGGTGCACAGTGAAAAAAAAAAGAACCTTTCTATGTTACACCTTAAATGGTTCTGTCAGGGGCAGATGGGGAACAGTTTTTCTAGTGCTATGGAATACAGTTCCACAGACTGTAATTAAAGACAAATTTAAGCAACTGCAGACGGGGAAGCTGAAAACTCTCTGTGATCAGTTAAAAGCATTTGAAGAAGGTAGAACAGTGAGAACTATCAGACAGTATGGGACCCAGAAGATGGGTAGATGGTGTACTACCAGGCAATCAACAGGACCAGGAAAGAGCCACCGCACCAGTGCTTAACGTCGGAATTGTATTATGTATTACCATGGATGTGTTTACAGATTTATGTTTAAGTTAACTATTTGATAAAAAATAGTTCATTCTAGAATATATATTTAACCCAGCCAGTGTTGCTCAGTGGTTGAGCATCGACCTATGAACCAGGAGGTCACAGCTCAAATCCCGGTCAGGGCACATGCCTGGGGTTGCAGGCTCGATCCCCAGTGTGGGGCCTGCAGGAGGCAGCTGATCAATGATTCTCTCTCATCATTGATGTTTCTATCTTCCTCTCCCTCTCCCTTCCTCTCTGAAATCAATAAAAATATATATTTAGAATATATATTTAGTCACTATCAAAAGATCCTTTTAAAAGTTTTTATGAAGTCCAAACAGACAAAACCTTTAACTCTTGATGATACTTGAAATAACTGGATTCCAGCTTACAAATATATCAAGATTTTGTCAACAATTGGCCAATAAGATAAGCACTCAGAATAGTGGCTGATTAAGGATGACCACACTTGCAACTATATGTAATATATTACCAATGTTTATATTATTGATTTTTTTATGCTCTAATGATAATTGCCTTATCATCTTGGCATTTTTCTTCCTTTTTACTTGCATGGGTGGAAAATTATAGTCAGACTTCATCTCTCAGCTTCTCATGGTCTCAGTCTTCTATGGTACCACCACTACCACTATCCAAACAAATTCCAAAATGTATACCATGAGAGAGCATATATCTCACCTGAGATAGTAACTCAATCATCCAGAAGTACAGTAAAAATCAGGAAGAAAATAAAAATGAAGGGCAAAGTAAAGAAAGAGAATAAAACTTTACGTATCACCTACTATGTGTCTAGGACTCCATTATACAGTTTACATATATTTCTTCATTTAATCATTGTCATTCTATAACATAGATTTTACTATCTCTATTTTAGAGATGAGAAATCTGAGGTTCAGAGAGATCAAGTAACTTGCCCAAGGTCACACAGTTAACAAGTAGAGGAGTTAAGGTTCAGACTCATATTTGTCTAACTCCCAAACTCCTGTTCTTTCACTGTACCACACTATTTTCTGGAAAGGTGTCTGGATAACCAACACTTGTATTTCAAAGTTTGAATCTGTGATCATATATTTTATTCACACACATAGTCTAAAACCCTTGTGTGGAACTTGGTTGCTCTTACATGTATTTTTTTTTAAATATATTTTATTGATTTTTCACAGAGAGGGAGAGAGATAGAGAGTTAGAAACATCGATCAGCTGCCTCCTGCACATCCCCCACCGGGGATATGCCCGCAACCCAGGCACATGCCCTCGACCGGAATCGAACCCGGGACCCTTCAGTCCGCAGGCCGACGCTCTATCCACTGAGCCAAACCGGTTTCGGCAGCTCTTACATGTATTTAAGTCATGGTTGCTTGGTTTCTAAATCCAGAGCAGATTAGAAAAGAGAAGCAAATTAAAAGACGGGAGTAGGGTTTCAGTGAGCAAATACAATGATTACAGTGAGAAGAGATAAATGCCAGCTTGATGGAATACAGAAAACCACATTAAAAAGCAGATATAAGAGTAAAAGCATAAATATGAATAAAAGCTTCACATTAAGTGATGCTAATACTAAACTGCTGTCATTTAAATAGTACCTACTAGGTGTCAGACTTTGTGCTAGATGCAATGATTTTAAAAACTCAGAACATTTTATTTGTTCACAATGGGGCTCTGTATGAAATTTAATTTATAAAAAGAATTTTGGGTGAAAGATTCTTAAAAACCACTGCATTATATCATTTAATCTTCAAATCGTAACTGTTACATTTGATTCTGCCATCCCCTTTTATGGGTGAGAAAGTGGAACTCAAAAACTTGCCCAAGGTCACACAGCTATTAAAGGAGCCAGTATTCAAACACAGGTCTGCTGCCTTCAGAGCCTGTGTTTTTTCCACTGTCATGCTGCCTCCACATTCATCGGCATGACTCTGAGTCATTAAAAGAAGATTAACTTAAAAAGTTTAAAAAGCCAGGGAAATTGCACTGGTTAAACTAATGGAAAAGTGTACTTACATGGCAAGCAGCCAGTTACCTGGAAAACTTAGCTCTCTAGAAGGAGCAGATACACAATAACCTAGGGGTTACTCCGTAATCAGGACTCTTATACCCTTCCCAACTTTATCTTTACATTAGTGCAATTTTGTAATTTTCATGTTTCTTGCAGATGATCTTATGTGGCCATTTCAGTGGATGTTTTGAAAAAAAAGTCCAATTCAGAAAAGATCATGAGAAATGTACACTTTTCAGTTAGGGTGTGTGTTTTCCTGCCTTCTTGGCAATTACTTTATTAAACCACCACTCATTAGTAGCGTTCATACAAACACATAAATATAATTTATGAATTATTATTAATAAAAATATATCCTCTGTGAATAATAATGTGAGCCGCATATCTTTAATGATATCTTTCTAATGATGTTGTTGGAGGGAAAAGGAGTGCTTTATAAATCATTCCTCAAATCCCCTAAAGGTTGAAAGGTAAGTAGTAACTAGTCATCTTCAGAACTCATTGGATTTACAAGTTTATCCTTGAAAAGGTTCATGACTGGAAGGAAGCCTCATTAATCTTAATCATATCAATCTGAGTACCCAGTAAAGTCAGGTCCGAAATGGCTGCTATCAGAGGCAGTCAGGACAGACTTCAGACAAGAATGCACTCACTTCTTAGACACACATACCCAGGCCAGATAACAGCCAAGGATTTAGGCGAGGATCCCTGGAGACACAAATAGTCTCAATAACGACAATAGCTAGAGATCCCAGAGCCAAACATACAGATAATAAAACCACTGGGCTGCAGGGTCAGACCAGAGTTAACCACAGAGTCATCCAGAGCATTACTGGCTCTATTAAAAAAAAATAAAAAGGCTACAGAAGCCTTGTGCACCACCAGTGGCCAATTTGGAGCTCCAAACGGTAAACTCTGATTGTCCTAGGAGATAGGTCTGATATCATTAGGGTCAGGAAGAACTCTACTCTGAGCCGTCCATTTAGATGTGGGAGATCAACACGAGATGATGAAGAAAAAAAGGAAGAGAGGAAAGAGGAATCACGTAATATAAACAGATGTTTGCATTTGTTGGAGGGTCTAAACTCTAAAAGTTTAGATGGACCTGACCAGAGAAGAAAAAAAAGAGCCACCTATCACCCAGTGTTGGGAACATAACCAGTCGGGTTAGTATGTTTAAATGTTTTTAATCTTGTGAAATATACAAGTTTGCCAAGAAACTCCAGGATAGATATTCTCTTCTCCCTCCATCTCTTCAGCCCATGTAGCTTGGACACTTACTCTATCAAATTTCTCCTAGATGTAAACTCTTTAGGAACAAGAAAATCATATCTAATCCATCTTTGTTTCCCTTACAAAGCCTAGCACAAAACATACAGCAGGCTCTCAATAGACGTTTGTGGATTTTAACCACCCTCTCCATTTCCCTTCCTCCCACTCATTGTCATCATTGTCTAAACTCTTTACCTTTTGGTCATAATTTTTTTTAATGTAAAGAAGCACAGGCCTTGAAATTGAAGCATATAATTCACTTATTTAAAGAGTGCAACTCAATGATTTTTAATATATTCACAAATTGTGGAACCATTACCATACTCAATTTTAGAATATTTTCATCAGCTCAAAAATAAACCCTGTATCCTTTGTCTATCACCCCTTCATCCCTCACACACCCTAGCCATAGGCAAGTTCTAAATGCTTTCTGTCTCTATATATTTGCCTCTTCTGGACACTTCATATAAATGCAGTCATACAAAGTATACTGTTTTATGACTGGCTTCTTTCCCTTAGCATAATGTTTTTAAGTTTCATCTATGCTGTAGCATGTATCAGTACTTTATCCCTTTTATGGCCAAATAATATTCCATTGTATGCATATATTATTTTAATTTAACCATTCATCAGTTAATAGACATCTGGGTTGTTTCTGCCTTTTGGCTATTATGCATAACATTATTATAAATATTGGAGTACAAGTTTTTGTGTGGACATATGTTTTCATTTCTCTTGGGTATATACCTAGTAGTAGAATTGCTGGGTCATATAATAGCATATGGTTTGAAAAACTTCCAGTGTGTACATTTCATCAGCAGTGTACGAGGGCTCTGATTTATCCACATAGCTCACCAATCCAACACTTGTTATTATCTGACTTTTTAAATTCTAGCTACCCTAGTTGAGGTGAAGTAGTATCCCATTGAGGTTTTGATTTGCATTTCTCTGATGGCTAATGATGTTGATCATCTTTTCAAGTGCATATTGGCCATTTGTACAGATTCAATTCCGTCTCTAGCAGAATAGAATAACATATCCATAATTACTTGCACCTGGCAGGCTCTCAATATGAGATGGTTTTTGTTTTAATGATAATAGTTGTTGATTTTTTTCCTATGGTCCAGGTGAAAGGTCTGATAGATTCATCCTGGCAGCAGAGGGGCAAGTTCTCTGAAGCTGGTCTGGAATCCTTGCCTTCTCAGTGGTTCAGGCCTACCATAATCCAACAGGTGGAGTTCATCTTACACACAAACTTCTCTTTTTGGCTTTTGCTATCCCAACCCACTCATGATGTTAGGATCCCAGGTGCATAATATACTAGAAATTAGATATTTCATGGCAGAATCAATCTGCCATGAGACTTTTTTACATAGTGATGCTTACTATTTTATACTTGATGCCTATTTTCCTCCTTGGAGATAATAATGTTTCATAATTGTTTTCATTATGCTTACTTAGGCAGAACTTCTCTCCTAGAAGGTATGCAATCAATTTTTCTAAGATATGGAGAAGCAGCCAAAAAAACTTGCAATTCAGAGAAATATTGGGACATATAAGGTCCTAATCCAGAAAGAGAAAAAAAACAAAAACCATCTCAATTTAATAGTTTGTTGTTATTTTTTTTTGAGAGAGTAGAAGGGAGGGGGAAAGACAGAGAAACATGGATATGAGAGAGACACATTGACTGATTGCCTCCCACACACACCTGATCAGGGCTGGGGATCGAGCCTGCAACAGAGGTACGTGCCCTTGACAGGAATCGAACCAGGGACCCTCAGAATCGAACCAGGGACTCTTTAGTCCGAAGGCTGATGCTCTATCCACTGAGCCAAACCAGCTAGGGCTTATTTTAATAGTTTTAACAGTCAAATTTGTATGACCTCCTTGTCTTTAGTCAATCCAGCTGAGAATGAGGAAAACAAGGTTGAAACCCAGAAAAAGAAGGAATTCCTGATCAGAACCCTCTACTGTATGTAGATGTAATGTCTACCATGAAATACCACACATATGTACACAGAAGGAGCTAAACCTGACAATAGAACTTTGAGCACCAGATTCAGAGATCTCATAAATATGAGAGATAAAAAAGAAATGTCGTCACCATCTGATGCTTGCTGACATTATCCAGATACTGACAAGAGAAAAATCAACTCAAGTTTGAATAGTGATTGCAGTTTATACCTCTTGAGTAAAATACATGAAAACCCCTAGTGTGGGATACTATGGTAGAGAATAGATAGGGGAGTGGTAGTCATTATTCTATGCATTTAAAGTATGTTTTTCTGAAAAAACCTGGTTCTCAGATGTGCCACAAAATATGAATTTGCCACAACCCTAATTTGGTGGTGAAGAGGGAGTAGAAAGAAGCTGGAGAACAACTTATCCTCCAATACTCTCTTTCCAAATATTAAGTCTGTTAACAACGCCAGCATCTCAATAATTCCAAGTTTTGCTCATACAGGAACACAATCAGTATAATTTATTCCTGGACAAGAATTTGCCAGGAGTCTACCAGGTGCCCACCCCACATCCTGGAGAACAGCAAATTCACTAGACAAACTGGCAGCCCTTCCAAACCTCTCCACTGGGTCAGGCCTCCAAACGTGTAGCAGCCACAATGCTTTCCTTGGACCAGCCTCCGAACTTTTATTAGCTTTTTGCTGTTTTTCTAGGTTAAACCCATTGGAAATTGGATTCCCTTTAAAAAGAAGTCTATTTTGGTTGTGAATACAGAGTATGTGTAATAATCAAGTCAGGTAATCTCTGGGGCTTTGGATTAAGAATTCTTTCTACATAATGCATTGTATTTAGCTTTTATATTATTATTATTTTTAAATCCTCTCCTGAGGATATGTTTTTATTGAGAGAGAGAGAGAGAGAGAGAGAGAGAGAGACATCAATGTGAAAGAAACATGACATGGATTGGTTGTCTGCTGTACGTGCCCTGACCAGGGATCAAACCCGCAACCTAGGTATGTGCCCTGATCTGGAATCAAACCCACAACCTTTTGGTGTATGGGATGACGCTCCAACCAACTGAGTCACGCAGGGCCAGCTTTTATTTTTGGTGAAAGGCTAGTCTAAGAAATTGTACAGAAAAAGAAGCAATGATAAATCTGGAAGAATAGAAACGATGTCTGACTAACTATTCAGTAACTCAAGAGGATTCTGGCTTTGTCCTTTTTGCTTGTTTTAAGTTGACAGGTGTTTCCAGAAAAATGAGTCATATTGTTTAAGGCCAGTATTGGAAGCCAATACAAAAGGCTGAACTTTTTGGCTCTGATATTCACTGTGATTTTGGATTTTTCTCTCTACTACATTAAATATGCATTCCTTAAAGAGTACCTAGAGTCCTGGGATGGATGTAAAATGTCAACACTGAACTAAGATCACAAAATTCCTGAAATCATAGCAAACATATTGTTAAGGAGCAAACTGAAGATGTGCAAATCAAAAATAATAGTTTAAATATACTCTCAGCTTTTCAGGTCATCCTAAAAACTCAACTATTGCTCCCAATAGAGGGTAATGGTCCTTTCCTCCCCTTCTACATACTTCTCTGAAGAGCTCAGAGCACTTTCCAGGCATGACTTCTTCATTCTCCCAGTAACTAACAGTCAGGAGAGGAGAGCACGAATTAGTCTCTCACTATTACATATTGAGGAAAACGTGGCTTAGAAAAGAAATTATGTTTGAGTAGTGTAGGATGTCAGGTGGAAGAGTCTGTGTGCCTCTCATGTCTTTTGACTTGTAAAGGCGAAGTCCATAGAATGTGAAAGCTGGGAGAAAACTTAGATGCCATCTGGTACAGGGGTTTCTAATGTTTTGGATGCTATATATATACAAGTAAAATTTCAAAACAATTTTAAGAATTAACTATACATGTTTCCCAAAAAAAGGACATTTGAAAAACAAAAGCCGTCATCTCATGGAAAAAAAAGGGGGAAGAGGGTATTATAACACTCTGAGACCAAAAAAAATGATAACACCTGGTGTAGAGGGAGAAGAAATTTTAGGCTCTAAGAAAGAAAGTAATGGAATTTGGGATAATAAAATTAGAATTAGAAGTGGGGTTGAAGATGGTAGGTATCTAAGTTATGAATTAGTCATATAGAAGAACAATCTCAAAATAAAGGATAGTCTTTCTCAAGAAAGGACCTTTTCAATTTTATATCAATACATGAATGCAAACACACTACATATTCCTAATCTTTATCATCAAAGATCAGCATCAGTACAAGGGAAGATATAGGAATTTAGTCTATATCTTCATTTTATTAATGAGAAAATTAAGACCTGAAAAAGGAAGTAGGGCTGCTAGATGAAATACAGGACACTCAGTTAAATTTGAATTCCATGCAATATTTAAAATATACTTATACTAATTATTTATTGTTTATCTGAACTACAAATTTAACAGGGTGTCCTGTATTATTTTTACTTGCTAAATCTGGCAGCCCTAAAAGGAAGTGAGTTCTTGCTACTTGACTTGAAGTAACTGTTGCTTAACGATGGAATTAGGAGAAATCAGTTCTGACTCCAGTAAGTTTAAAAAAACAAAACACTGTGCTATCTTTACTACATCAGAGTCTTACTCTTATTCAACACAATCCATCAACCATACTAATTCACAGTTTGAACACCTACTGTCTTCAACCCTCACCTTTAATTCTAATTTGATTATTCCAAAGTCTGTTACCTCATTCTTTAAATCCCAAAGTTTCTTCTCCCTCTATACCTGCAGTTCTCAAAATTTTTTGGTGTTAAGACTCTTAAAAATAATTGAGGAACCCAAAGAATTATTATGTATGTGAGTTATGTCTATCAGTGTTTACTGTACTAGAAATTAGAATTGAGAAAAATTATTTTTAAAATAAGCTATTACATGTTTATATGAATAATACTTAACTATTATTTTCCTAAACAAAACAAAAAATAGCAGGAAGAATGGTAATGCTTTATATCTTTGCAAATCTCTTTAATGTCTGGTTTAATAGAAGACAGCAAGGGACTCTGGTATCTGCTTCTTCATATGACTTGTTTTGAAACTATTTAGTTGAAGCATATGAAGAAAAAGCAGCGTCATACAGACATATAGTGAAAAAAAGGGATAAGTGTTTTAAATAACCTTTGAGATAATTGTAGCTATTTTTCTTTGATGATACATCAAAAATTAACAAGTGGTAGTTTCTTAAATATTAGTTGCAAGGGAGAATCTGAAATCTTATCAATAAACTTCTTTGTTAGGTTAAAACCATTGGTCTCTTATGCACTATGAATGGATATTTTACCAATGAATGATTCTTTACCATTATTCATTGGTAATTTGGAAAATATTTATTAATTGAGTTCCAAATGTTGGCACATTTCATTATACAATATCAAAAAAATCACACTTGTTAATATCACTATTGAAATGATAAAAAAAATGTCTTCAAGTTTTCCAAAATTCTATTTTTACTTGGAAACTGGACTTTAATCACTGGCAACAAATACTGTATTTGGCTCCCTTTTTTCTCATTGAGAAAATGCCTTCCAAATCTGAGTAACTATAACTTGTCTGTTAGTAATTTTTTCAAGTAAAAATAAAGTTTTGTGAAAAGCAGCATCTAGTTCAGTGATGGTGAACCTTTTGAGCTCGGCGTGTCAGCATTTTGAAAAACCGTAACTTAACTCTGGTGCCGTGTCACATATAGAAGTTTTTTGATATTTGCAACCATAGTAAAACAAAGACTTATATTTTTGATATTTACTTTATATATTTAAATGCCATTTAACAAAGAAAAATCAACCAAAAAAAAATGAGTTTGCGTGTCACCTCTGACACGCGTGTCATAGGTTCGCCATCACTGATCTAGTTCAACTTGCAACTCAAACAACTGCACAATAATTTTCCCTGAGACAGCCATCGTACTTTGGTACACAGCAAAAGTGCTTTAGCTACTGTTTGTTACACAGACAGTTAAAATCACCCTGTACTCAACAGTTGAGATTAAATAAAATTAATATTTTCTTCTGCTTCATCAATAATATTCTCAAATGAAACTGGATGTTTGTATTTGTCACTGTTGTGTTGTTTTTCTCATCACTGTGAATGGGTGTTGGTGAAGAATGCAATGACTACTATTACAAGTTTGTAACAACAGTTTTATTTATTACTGCTTTTGAATCATCAGTGTAAATGTCAACATAGTGAAAAAGGCAAATAATGGTTTAGTTTTGTTTAAAAAATACTTTTGCCTTATGGACCCCTGAAAGGGTCGTATGACCTCCCAGGGTCCCTCCAATTCACTATTCTATACCACCTTTGCTCTAACATACTCACAGCCAATTGAATTGTTTAATGAGAAACTTGTTAAGTCTAAAACTCATTGGGAGGGTCAACCCCTTTGTTCTAACTCATCACCAAAGCACATAACCTGCAGAGAAGCCTCAGAAGTCATTTTCTTTCTTAATTATCAAAAGATAGCTGTGGCCTACATGGACACTAAAGTATGACCTTCTCCCAAACACATGCTTTTCCTTGGGCCTAGAATGTTCCTTGGCCCTTCCCTACCCCTAACTGCCACATATTCTTCAAGTTCAGCTGAGGCATTACCAAATCCTCTAAAATTGTATTCCCATAGCATTGTGCTTGCCATCAAGGGCAAGGGTTAGGATGGAGGTAGGGAAAGAATAATATTGTTAGGTGCCTACCATATTTCATTCATCATGCAGGATATTTAACATTTAATGCTTGCAAAAACTCTGCGAAATAATTTTACAGATGAGAAAACCAAAGTTTAGAGAGGTTGAATAATGTAGCTGGTAAGAGGAAGAACTGTCTAAATCCAAATCTTGATCATGGCTTAGTTTTTTTTACTGCTTAGAGAAATTCAATTTAGTTTAAAAAAAATTTCCCATCTTATCATCTATGAAAAGGTTTAAATCAGTAATCTCATTCCTTTTAGCATTAAAATTTTTTAATTTATGTTTCTTGGCTTCTTATAGAGCAACTAATCATTTATTTGGCAATCCTTATAGAAATAACCATAATATTTTATATATTGCTGAAAACCAGAGAAGGCAGAAGAAAGGCTGAAATGGAAATGGGATAGGGGAGGAGCAGAGGCAGGAAAGATATATTTAGCCCATTTGTTGACATCATCAGATGGTAGAAATTGATATTCAAAGTAAAGTCACACTATTAGAAAAGCCAGGAATAACTATACTTTCAAAACCCAAGAGCATAATTTAAAAAACAAGGTAGAGAAATCTGTCCAAACAAAAATCAAGATCTATTATAAAGTGATAGTAATTAAGACACAAAGAGCATAAATTACAAAGAAAAGATTAATAAATTTGACTATTTTAAATATTAAAATTTTGGTTTATCAAATGACACCCCATAGAAAAGGTGAACAGGCTAGATATCAATTAGAAAAAGAGACATAATATACAGAACCAACAAAGAATAAGTGTTCATGATATAAAAGAAAAATAATTCCCCTGTCCCCCTAAAAGAGAAAAGATATAAGTTTATATTTCACAGAAGATCAAACATGAATGGCCAATAAACGAATAGATATTAAACCTACCTTAAAAATCAGGAAAATGAGATATTTTGTATCTATCAGATTAACAAAAATTAAAAAGTGTTATAATGCTAAGTGCAGATGAGATAGTGACACAGAACCTGTTGAGAAAAAGCAAACTTCCTAAGAATACACATAGTATGATAACACTTATATAGAGTTTTTAAAATAAACATTACTACTATGTATTGTTTAGGGACACATACACGGGTGTTAAAAATATACAGAAATGCCTGGAAATGATAAACACCAGATTCCCTCCTCTAAGGGACTGGGAGGAGGATGCAAATGGGGAGGGAGGTACACAGGAGGCTTCGATTTTATTGCTAAGGTTTCATTTCTTAAGTTAGGCAGTAGTAGAGGTGTCTGTTGCATAGTTGTTTTACATGGCTTTGTATATGTCATAATACATTACTAAAAGCCCAAGGTCAAATGTCTAAAAAGTCATTCTGTAGGTATACCAATGATATAAATATATTCTCTAGGTGGCCAATAACTTTTTTCCTATATTCAGAATATTGGATTTTAAGAATTGAATTGCATTCAAGAATAGCATTAGGCAAAATCGCACAAAACCTCATTCTCACTAGTTAAGTTTCACATTATGTGCCTTCTGGATTAAAATAATGCAATGTGGAATCCAGCTTACGTCACGTGAGCTCAGGGGAAGAAAAAATAACGATACCTGGAAAATAGCAAGGGGAAACAGACCCTCTGTGCACACTGTTTATTTGTTCAGATTTGTAGAAAGGGAAACATGAAAATACCTTGGTCATAAATTGTCATGTAAAAGACAAAGAGAAACTCTGGAATATTATGAAACTATAAATTACTTCTGCTGAAAGGGTAGAATTTGCAGTATCCCCTTAACCGAGGTTTCACCTCCCCACGTTTGACAGAATAACTCCTGTTCTTTGGAGAAAAACACATGAAATAAATGTAAAACCCGAGAGGGAAATCATCTAATATGTACACCACCTGCCTAATAAAATGAGAATAAATTTGGCTTTTTGGCTAAGTAGATTTGCTTATGTTTTAACTTAGATAGAGGCACATGCCATCTAAATTACACATTTTTTAAAAAAAAAAAGCCAACATGAAGGGACAAAAAATAATTTCAGAATGTCTTAATGGTTTGCTTTCAAGGTACACATCATACAACAGAATTCATAATTATAAAATAAGCCACAATCAACTCTTAGGTTAACATGGAACCATGTCTATTTACTAATAATGCTAATGAGATTCTGAAACATCACAGTTTTCGGGCGCCAGCTCAGCTCTGAGATCTCAAACCCATAAAGGTTGAAGTACAGGATGACACAGACACATACTTTTACTCCAGACGTTGCCAGCAGTTTAGTTACTGAGCTAATGGCTGCAGGTACCAAACAATGACTTCTCAAAAGTAAACATCTCTACTCTTTTAAAACTCTCTTTCTCCCAAATCCTAGGAGGTGGCAGGCCTCATGAAGAGCTACCTGCAAAATCCTTCCTTTGAAGAAATTCACAAATGAGTCAATCCCCTGTTAAAGGATTTGCCAAAAACAAAATTCCAGGAAGCCACGTAAAAATGATTTGTGAGGCTGCTTGATGCCTGACATTTTGGGGGGGCGGGAAACACCCACCCTTCCTATGCCCCATTTCAAAAAATGCATCTGCAGACAACTTGACTGCTACTTAAGGCTAAACGCTGGTCTCAGATGTATCTTTGAGGCGTCTATTCAATCTGGAGTTTACTATAGCCAAGATCGAAACCATAAAAATAGAGTCAAAACGGAGAACTTCAGAGTCAGAGCCAGATCCCTATCCTGACTCTTCCAGCACCTTTCACTTATGAGTAGTCACTGCCAAATGGAGCAGTGGGAGCTACATGAGTCCCTCTCCACTGGCCAAGGTGACTCACTCCAATGGAAGCCCGCAGTGCCTTGGAGCTGCTGGTTTTTGCAGTTATGTTTGGTAAGATATGAAGCTAGAACTTAAAAAAAACCCCAGGGTATTGCTTTGGCTCAATTCCATTCCTTATATTGGATGATAGAAGCAAATATATATTTTCCAAAATTCTGCATTCTGTACAAGAGAAAGAATGGCCAGTATTTGAGTATCAAAATAGGACCTCTTTTTGGTACCAATTAGTTTTTATTTTTATTACTGGGAAGAAAAATTACAAGAAAATTATTTCAACAAGCATTTGCTATGAATAATAATAGTCACGAGCCCAACCAGCGTGGCTCGGTGATTGAGCATCAACCTATGAACCAGGTCACAGTTGGATTCCTGGTCAGGGCACATGCCCTGGTTGTGGGCTCGATTCCCAATATGGGGCGTGCAGGAGGCAGCCAACCAATGATTGTTTCTCATCATTGATATTTCTCTGTCTCTCTCCCTTCCTCTCTGAAATCAATAAAAATATATTTTAAAAAAATAATAGTAGCCATGATTTTTCAGCCACTCTTAGTGCTTTCAGACCCTGAATTTCATAATCCTCCTAACACATCTAATAATATAATTATTATCTCCGTTTTATAAATGAGAAAACTGAGGCCCCGGCATTAAGTAATCTGAACCGGGTCACAAATTTACTAGGTAGCAAATTTGGGATTTGAATCCACATCTAGTCCAACATTAAACCCCTTTTCACTACACTATAATGCTTCTTCAGAGTTATTTTGTATGTGAACTACTCACAATGCTGTAAGATCAAAACACCTAGATACATTAAAACACATTATGTTTCCTGAGTAATGTACTCTAGTGGTAGGCACCGAAACCTCCATTCTGTAATGGGAATAAAGTAGGAAGCAGTTAGCTATTTAGTTTAGCATTACACTGTAAGGAAGAGCTGTGGTCTTGACTTGACCCTTTGACTTTACTGCTCTCAGAAAGTTATAAAATACTTATATGACTCCTCTTATTCTACCGCTGTGTTTGATCTGACAGCAATAGTTTACAAAACCTCCTTTGTTTCCAAACAATGTTAAATAATATATTGAAGGGAGAAAATTAGTCCCCTACCCCAAAGTCATGTACAAATAGTAAGTTGGCTAAAAAAAAAAAAAAGAAAAAGAAAAAAAAAAAAGAAGTATGAGCTCTTTTTGGAATTAATTCATTGAAAGAACCATTACAGTATCTATATCCCTTTCCATCAACCTTGCCATCTGGAATTTATTTTTTAGGCACTCATTGCTTCTCACAGGTTCAATGTTACCCATTTCACACCATTTAACTATTGAAAGCACTTGAAATTCCGGACCCTAGAAGCAGAGCCTGTGTCTTGCCCGGTGATGTAGCTAATGTGTCAGACTTGTAAAATAGCTCTTAGTGGCGAGCCTCCATTTAGAGAAAGACGGAAACTAGCTTTAAATACTTAGAGCTTTAATATCTAGTCCATTATACTGAAGCAGGGTCTTGTAAAGAGTCAATTATGGGATACTTCTGATTTGATCCACATGCAAGGGAAATCCGCTTCTTTGCCTTTAAATCCCTGTTATAAGTGTCTTGTTTAAATAATTAGTGACACTTTTTCTTTGATCAAATTGATTCATATTGTTATTCTTCTATGCTAATTTAAAACTTAATCCATGTAAAAGTCTAAGACAGATTTTAATCTCTCATGGAGAAAGCTTTCCCCCAAAATGGAGTTTTCCAGAAAATATTTTAATTTTTAAAACATCATTAATTGATTGAAAATAGTTATTTTTCTAAATGGGATTTGTGAATCAATCACAAGCCAAGATGGCAATGTTATTTTTTGTATATGAGGTATTGCATATACAAACACATATACACAATACATAATACATGCTTAATAGCATTTTTAAGCAACTAATATTACTGAGACCTCTAAAGGCAATCAAATGTAATCTCATTTTATGGCTTGGGGCTAAAATGTTTATGTGTATTTGCAACATACTGTCAAAGGGTTAATATCTTTAATATTCATTTATTCACAATCAAAGAATCGATAAGTTTATGTAAAAACAGAATGCCAGACTTTACTTATCAAATTCATATTTTTAAAAATTACAATTGGCCAGGGCACTAGGAAACTGGTACTCTCATGTGCTACTGGTAGGTATTAAATAATAGTTTACTGAAAGGCTTTTGGAAATACCTATCAAAGATCTAGAAAATGTACATGATGTTTGATCTAGCAACAACACTTCTAGCAATTTAGGATTCTAGTCTCAGGAAATAATCACAATAAGAATTTTGTTATAGAACACTGAGAAATATTGGGAAAAATTAAAAATACAACACAAGATTGATTAAATACATTTTACTTCTACTCACCATTTTGCCCCTAGTATTTATTGAACAAATGAAGGAATATATATCCTTTTAAAAGGAATAGTGCACATAAATATTTTTATGTTAGGGCAGATGATCACAATATAAAATAGCATTTTTATTTTTTAAATGCATATATGTGAATAAAAAATTGGCAGGTATATATAAAAATATTAATAGTGTTTTGGGGGGGTTACAGGCTAATCTTTATTTTATTTTCTGTCTCTATAAATTTTTTATAATAACATAATTGCTTTTATAAGAGCGTCACTGCAAACATTTATGTAAATTTTAAATTATTTATACAAGAAACATAGTCTCATTAATTTTATAAAAATATGTAAATAGATAACATAAATATTGAATAGTTCTTTCTTCCTTTTACTATCCCCAGTTCTACTCCTTTTTCAAGATGTAACTACTATTAAGAGTTTGATGTATCCTTCTTATGAGATTGCATTTCATGAATCCACAGAACCAAAGTCTACTTAGCTCCATGAATATTTATATTTCTCTCTTGTTTTTTGCTATTATAAACAATGCTTCAATAAACATCTTCATACATATTTTACCATATACAGGTACAAATATTAATCTAGGATAAAAAGAAATTGAAGTGATCGGTTGATGAGAATGGTTAATGAGAACTTAAAATCACCTTCCAAACTCCACCAGTTCTCAATGATTCATGTGAGTGCCTGCCTATTGCTTACATTCATCAGTGGTGGATAGTACCTCTTTTTCTTTATTTTAGTCAATCAGATGAGCAAAAAGACCGTATCTCATTGTTGCTTTTCCTGATTACTCATGCATTTGAGCATCATTTCAAATCTTAATTGGTCATTTTTATTTTTCTGTCAATTGCCCTTTTTATTCTTGGTCTATGATTTCTTTAATTGCTTTGTACTAGTCTTTATATTTTGAATGTTCCCATTATTTATTAGATATGTTGCAAATATTTTCACCCTGCCATTTTTCTTTCCATTTTCATAAAAAAATTGAGGTAAAATTTACATATGGTGAGTACACAGTTGAATTTTATAAAAGCTTACTTTTGTGTCATTTTAAAAAATGATGTGTTTTCAGTTATACAGAATTTTTTATTTACTGTCAATCTATTTTATGGCTTCTAAAATTTTCATCATGCTTAGGAAGGACTTCAACAGACCAAATTTAGAATAATCTTTTATACTTTTTGTGATATTTTATATATTTAGCTTTTTAATCTATTTAGAATTTAGTTTTGTATTTTATGTGAGATGGTGATATGCTTTAATTTTACTTTTCTAAATTGACAGTAATTACCTCAGCAGTATTTTCTCATGCATTTGAAATGCCATTTTTATCATAAATTAAGTTTCTTTGGATGAATGCTTCAGTTTCTGAGCTCTGTATTTGTTCCCTTAATCGAATTGTCTATTCTTGCACAAATGCCACAATGTCTTAATTATCATAGGTTTACAGTATATTTTCATATCTGGCGAGGCTATACCCCCCTCACATATCAAATAGTTCCCTTGTGGTCTCATTCAATTTCTCTTCAATAAACAATTGATAATCAGCTGGTCAGTTTCCATGGAGAATACTTAGTGGGATTTTGACTGGGTTTGCATTAAACTTCTGGGCAATTTGAGGGTAACTGACATCTTTACCACGTTGGGTCTGGCAATCCAAGATTAAATTGAGATACTGTTTCATTACCTTTTGGCATCTAGCCTTAGTAATGAAACATGCAATGCCTACTTGATATCCATTTCTTTGTAGATTGTTTTCCCTCACCTTACCCTTGGTATTCTGATGTAGGCCCTTTCAACGGAAAGCTTGTATTTTCCTCTAGATCTAGAAAACTTTCTTCTATTATTTCTTGGATTATTTCCTCTTATCCTTTGCATTTTCTTTCAGAGATTCTTCAAAATGTGTAATCTGGTTAACCTTTCCTTCTTTTTAATATATGTTTTCTTGCATTTTATAATTTTTAAAAAATATATGCTTTTATTGATTTCAGAGAGGAAAAGAGAGGGAGGGAGACAGAAAAATCAATGATGAGAGATAATCATCAATTGGCTGCCTCCTGCAACCCCCTTCCTGGGGATCCAGCCTGCAACCTGGGCATGTGCTCTCATGGGGAATCAAACCATGACCTCCTGGTGCATAGGTTGACGCTCAACCACTGAGCCACACTAGTGGGGCTTATAATTTTTTGTGAAAAGGAAGTAGCGTATAATCAGATCACAATTTTAATCCCATCTTTCTATGCATTATGAAGGAAATTTTAAAATAAATTTCAAATTACAACTTGATTGAATTGAGCTCTGGCTATTTCATCAAAGAATCTTAGAATCTTACAGAATTTTTCATTCACTGAACCAGTATTTATTTTGTGCCTAATTTCTGTCTGGAACTGTTCTAAGTTCTGAGGATCCCAAGTGAAAAAAGGCACAAGTTTATAGTCTGGCATAGTTTTTCAACCTTGGTACTATTTATTTATTTATTTATTTACATTTCTAACCTATCAATCAATTATTCTATAACAGGCAGTGCCACATGGTGGTTGAATGTTGACTCCAAAAATCAGATCATATGGGTTTGAATTTTGGATCCATTGTTTATTGGGGCCATCTTGGGCAAGTTACTTTAATTTCCCTGTGACTTAGTTTTCTATCTATAAAATGAGGATAATAACAGTACCTTTCTCATAGGGTTGTTGTATTAAATAATACTTGCACAGCACTTAGCACTCAATAAATTATAAATGTTCTCAATAAATGTTACTTCTTATTATTCCATATGTTACCATCACCCTGAGGTTTTTCAATACATGCTTTATAGATTTTTTCTCTTTATTAATTCTTGTTTGGAATGATCTTGGAGACAATGACTATTGATGATTATGAGAAGCTAAAGATACCCCTCCAACCTCTTGGTATTTTGACCAACTTTAAATAGGTCTTACCAAGAAAAGGAATCAGTAGCAAATGACAAAGTATCAATAACAAATTTTTTAAATACTTAAGGTAATAGTTATTCTCCTATGGCTCAGAAATTAAAATAAAATTAAAACTGAAAGATAAGTGACAGCATTGAACTTAAGGAAAAAAATGAGAAAGAAGCACTGAATCGACATAGACTT
Organism: Myotis myotis; assembly: GCF_014108235.1. NCBI lineage: Eukaryota > Metazoa > Chordata > Mammalia > Chiroptera > Vespertilionidae > Myotis > Myotis myotis. The sequence continues at coordinate 21,459,617 of NW_023416321.1, read as the reverse complement.
CAAATGTTTTAAAGAAAGGACATACCTTCTCGTCAAATTTGTATGGGGAGACATTGACATAGGGAAAGCAATTTAGATTTACTTTGGACATAATTATACTATTCTGCAGTATTATTTTCGCCATCAGTTGTTCTTCCGACATCCCCTTTTCTATCACAGTCACCAGAGGAAAGCAGAAGCGTCTGAAGAGTTTGAAGAGGGGAACTAGCAGCGCTCCCGCTCCCGCAGTGTGCTCATGTGGAAGCATTTCCCTGCGGCTCTGTGTTTACAGGATTTTATTTGTGTAGAAGTACTGCAGAAGCACTGGGTGATAGTGGCTCAGCTGCGGGCAGAGCTTGAGGTTCTTTTGCTCTTCTTCACTCTGGAAGCTGTGTTCCCTCCTTTGTCTCAGATAGGGAGAACAGGCCCGAAACATGGTTTTGCAAGCCTTGGCAACCTGGAGATTTCTATCCTGTAAATGGATTAGGAGGGAATTTTGAGTTTGCTTAATATGATTGGTGAAAATTTTCTTCCATTTCCACCCAGCAAAAGCAGCCAATTGCCCAAGTGAGACAAAGGCTGAGTGTCTCAGGCTGTCATTGTTGGCATCTAGTAGAGTCCTGGTCTGAAGAGTGATGTCTATGAAGAGCCCAAACCTTTCCCCTGGATCTTGCCCAGGATGATGGTCATAGTCTTCCTGCTCATGCAGGTGCCTTCAGAACTCACAGGATCATACAACCCATGCACCAGCAGGTCTAGGACAATTTTCTTGTACTTTCTCATCTTGTTGGGGTTCTCACAGGCCATGGTTCCCAGGCCTTTCATTGACATGTGACACTTTTTAGCACTGGATCCTGGGGCTCTTTCTGTCAAGAGGAAAAACACATTCTTCAGAGGCTCTCTCTTCTAGAACCTCAGTTTCCAAGAGATCCTGGAAAAGAAAGACATCGTTGATGTCCTTTTCTTCTTGGACTGGGAGGTAGAGATGGAAAGGGGCTAGTCCAGGATTCTTCTGTTTGGTCCATGGATTTGAACTCATTTGCTGAGCTCCAGCGCTGGGGCAGCAACTCAAAAGGCACAGGGACATATGAGGAGGAAGTGAATTGTCTGGCTTCAGTTTGAGAGCTGGAGGGGCAGCTTTCTCCCAGACGGAAGTGCTGGCAGAGGCCATTGTTCTTTTACTGAGCCCTTCCCCCACAGAGCCAGCAGGCAGGCACAAAATCTGAGTCTCCATCAACCTCAACCTTGGTATTATTGACATTTCTGACTGAATAATTCTTTGTTATAGGCTGTTTAGCAGTATCTCTGGCTTCTACCCACTAGGGCTTCTACCCTTCTGTGACAATCAAAACATCTCCAAACATTGTTAAATGTCCCCTGATAGGCAAAATTGCCCCTCTCCCCCCAGAGCACGGGTCTAGCAGAAGAAATATCTAATCTAATATTAGAAATATGTTAGTGGAAAAGTATACACAGTATAGTATTGACACAAAGAGGGTAATGACTAACCTTGCCTGGGGTTCAGGAAAGGTTTTAAGAAGCAGAAGACAGTAGATCTGGGTTGTGAAGAAAGAGTTAAGTGCTTGACAGGCAAACAAGGGAAGACAAAAGAATTAATAGTAATATTAGAAAGAAAAACAGCATCTAAAAACAGAAAGGTTGAAATAGTTTGGTGTCTATGTAGAGTACTACTTCAGTGTAGATTGGAACATAGATTTGAAGGCTGTGGTGAAGGGAGAAGGAAGCAATAAAGCTGAAGAGGTAGAGACAAGGTTATAAAAGAACTTGCAGGCTATGCTAAGAAAAGTTGGGCTTGCCCTGACTGGTTTGGCTCAGTGGATAGAGTGTTGGCCTGTGGACTGAAAGGTCCCAGGTTCGATTCCGGTCAAGGGCATGTACCTTGGTTGCGGGCACATCCCCAATAGGAGTTGTGCAGGAGGCAGCTGATGGATGTTTCTCTCTCATTAATGTTTCTAACTCTCTATCCTTCTTGTAAAATATTAATAAAATATATTTTTTTAAAAGTTGGGCTTTATTGAGTTATGATGATAAACCACTGAAAGTATTAAGCAGAGAAATGGCATTTTAGAAAGGTAATTTTTAAAAATAGTCAGGGAATGGTTTAGGAGGAGATAATATTGGAAATAGATTAGGTAGAAGACAGTTACAATAGTTAAGGGCCTAAACTAGGGCCATGGGGGCTAGAGAGATGGGAAATGGCACAATCAATATATAGGAGGTAGAACTGATAAGATTTAGTGATTGCTTAGCTATGGAGAATAAGGAATTGAGAGGAGTTAGGACAATGTCAGATATCCCACTATTGAGTTAACTCATTATTGTGGCATTACACAAGACTGTAACATTTTAAGCCAAGATCAGATAAAAACTAAATTTTTTTCATTTATTAATAGACAATTGTATCCATAAAATGACTAAGTTCCACAAATGCCATGAAGGCCAAATAATTCAAGGATGGGATAATTTTTCAACATCTTTGTTGAAGAACTATGGTACTGAGGACCTCTACTGTTGAGAATATGAATAGCTTCAACATTAGGATTAAACATCCAGTAAAATGTCACCCAGGCACCGGCAATCCACAGCCTACCCAGAGTTCAGATATTCTTTTTAGAGGCACAAGGCTAGTTGTGTTACTTGAGCCTTAACAGAAATGCTAGTAGGGTAGAATCCAGGTCTCCTCCCACCTCCTGGAATACTTCTTCACCTCCAGGTGCCCCACATTCTAGTACTGTCTTCTGGCCTGAGTCTGTATTCGTCCTGAATACTACTGTGGTTTTTTGTGGGGGGTTTTTGAGAAACAATTACACAGCAAATTTAATGTTTATGCAATTTAAATCCATTGATGCTACAAGTTGGAATAAACTATATTCCAAATTCTCCCAGTCTATGTTCAAATCCTTTTAGAAAGGGAAGAGAGTGCTTCTTTCTGTCTAACCCTTGCCTCTAGAAAAAAGAGCTCATCTGAGATGGAGGGCTTAGAAATGCAAACTGGTCAATAGAAATATTCCCTTTTCCAGATAATTTTTCCTTTACGTAATCTACCTAAATGCTGTGTTGACTGAAAGCACCAGATTCTCCTACAATTGACTCCTCCACAAAGTCTGAGTCCAAAAGATGTTTGAGTGTGCCAAGCAACTGAGCGTAGGGTACACATTTTCCCTCAGGTTTCCTTACAGTTATCTCAAAAGGTTTTTAAACAGTTCAATTACTTTCAAAGGGTTGTTTGTTTATTTATTTGGTGAGAAGCTTTTCTCAAATGTCACAAACTATAGGGTTAAGGAAGATTTCTTTTGTGATTATATTTAGTATATGCATGGTTATGGCTCTTTATACAGCTTTCCCTTCAAGGGAGCCTTAGTTCCAATATTTCCACGATATTCATTGATAGCTATTAAACTGACCCAAGGGTTTCCCCAGGTATAGTTTGGCTAATAAATATCAGACACACTAGTGTTTGAATTTGGGCTCTGCCATTTATTAGTTTATTGTTCAAGTTACTTAACCTCTCTTACTTTCTCCTGTGTTAAAACGGGGGTTTTATGAGGTTTGAATATGTTAGCATTTATGAAAAGTATATGACAGAGACCAGCACAAAATGAATGCTGAATATATCTAAATTTCCCTTCTCTTCCTTTTCCTTCTCTTTATAAAGAGCACAATAAATAATCACTTCAAAGTGAGAGTTATTTAACTGTCTACAAAACATGCCTAGGTGGAGTCCTTAATCAACATCATGTTTTCAAGCCAAATGTGAGTCAAACCAAATTCTTCCCTTTATCAGATTGTGTTTTTAGCACAAGAAAGGCAGTCAAAAGAAACTAGGTGTTAGAGGGTTTGGTTGTATGCATACAGTACCAAAGGCATAACCCATTCTGTATAAGAAATCCAATAGAATTACCAAAGAGTTTTTAGTCAGCATCTATGGTCACATGTGAGCATGTTATTTGGTACAGGGATTGATGAGTGAGAAAAGCCTACGGAAGTTCGAAACAAGAAAAACAGAAACCCCAAATGCAGAGGAGGCTCACACTATCACTGGCACCGTGTACGCAAGTTCCCAACAGGCAACGTGCGTATTTAGTCACTCTATACCAGTGATGGCGAACCTACGACACGCGTGTCAGAGGTGACACGCGAACTCATTTTTTTGGTTGATTTTTCTTTGTTAAATGGCATTTAAATATATAAAATAAATATCAAAAATATAAATCTTTGTTTTACTATGGTTTTCTTTGTTTTTCTATATGTGACACGGCACCAGAGTTAAGTTAGGGTTTTTCAAAATGCTGACAAGCCGAGTTCAAAAGGTTCGCCATCACTGCTCTATACAAAGAAAGTTCAATAGCTCTCATGCCTCAGCTTGAGGACTCATAGTTAGGTCATCCTGTCATAATTTTTTTTGTTGTTGTTGTTAAAAGGGAATTTCAAACCATATGCAGAGAACCATATGCTAAAATACAAATTCAAGCTAGTGCACAAATGTATTTTCATACAGCCAGGAGATTTTGTTGTTTTCAATGCTTGGGGTGAAATGTGAAAGCTAATGGTTCCTATTCATTTTGAAAATGAAGAGGAAGCAGCAATTGGGTTGAAGAAATAATGGGTTAGCAATCAGGAGATCAAGAGTCTAACCCTTGCTTCTGTCACTGCCTATCAGTGGGACCTAGGACAAGTCCCTATATACAGTGCTTCGGTTTCCCCACCAGAATGTTCTAAATAACAATTCTGGCACGAACCTCAAAGGGAAAAGATAATAAGCATACAATACTTTGCAATCTTCCTTAAGACGGTGTTACATAAATCCCAGTCATTACTACCACTAATACGCTAGGATGATAGTACCTGCAGGGAGGTAATCATCACCCTGTAGAGAGAGTAAGCTATTAATCACCTCCAATCCCTCAAATTGTGTGTCAAGTCAAGGACAAGTGAGAGATATGCTGACTATAGTACTGGTATCAGAAGGAGTTTCTATAAGCCTCAATCCTTCACTGTGAACATTTTGCTTCTCAGAAAAAAAAGATTCTGCATTCAAAGTAACCTCATTGCTATGAGAAGGTATGATCTTGACTAGTTTATCTTTCTTGAAGCTTTCAATCTTGGCAGCAGTGCTGTGCTTCCCACCGAAGCTGAAGTACTTGCGCCAGATTGTATTGTCAACATAAGCAGGGGGAAAGATGCTTACATCAGCTGAGAAACCCATTTCCAATTTAGGGTTAGAAAATGTCTTTCTAAATCCAAATTGTAACTTTTATCTTAGACTTCCCCTTTAACTAATGCGGTCACGTGCAGATCAAATGCTTAGACTGATAAATGTGTAAGGGATTCACTCATTGTCAAAGCCCAGAATCCAAAGGTGATTAGTCGGCTAAAGAGGGAAGATGCGCACCAGACAACCTTGTTTGTTGCTTTGCCACTTAATCACATTAATCCCTCCACAAGAAGTTCATCTGCATGGCAGGGAATTAAACACTGACAAAAATAAAACCAAAGCCCCCAAATCAGTCCAGACACCTGTTTCACATAAGTAAGTGTGATAAGATTGTCTATGGGTAGCAATTTTTTTTTCTTTAAACATCCTTACCATTTTTTTTGACACAAATAATTTAGGATTCATTTTCATAAAGGTGCTTTTTCTATAATGTAGTTAAGTGTTATATTCCAGGTACAAAGCAGACTAGATCCTAATGGAAAGCCAAGAGTGTCCTCTAAGTGTGGTTACTAAATCATAAGCAATAGATTTCCTATTTCAGAAGAAAGCCAGTTTAGAGATTTCTCTTAACTACGCCAAAACCACTAAAAGTGACCTTTGTTTCTGCACATACACTTAACCTAGTTGATTCTGATCAATTTTCCCTCATGATCTTTACATTGTTTAAATAAACTCTTTATAAGGCAGACTTTAATCTTTTAAAGTCCTAGTATGGAGAGTATTATTTAAAGGTGTTTTTTAAAATCCAAATTAAATATATTAATTTAAAGACTTTAAATTTTATCTTTAAAAAAAAACCACACAGCCAGTCTTGTACCATTTTTTGATAATTATTTTTCTCCTATGTTCCATTTTTAGCTAAAACCACAGACATAAAACCATGTGCAAATCAGTTCAACATTTGAGAAAATATTAGTGAAACAGTAAAGTAGAAAATAATTTCTTCTGAGAAAAATCTACCGTTTACAGGCAGTGCTAATTAAATTTTTTAAATTTAAAAGTAATTTAAAATGGAAAATCTTTCATCGGAGTTAACTTTAAGCAGAATTTAGTTTTTCTTTAACAGTGCAAATGTACAGAAAATCCCAGAGATGTTCAAATGCATTAGGCACCTATAGAGCAACAACATCCAAGCGGAAATAACTCGGAAAAGATCCATGAGGGTTTTCGTGACTGCTGGAGAGAGTCAGCTCAGAGTACAACTTTCAAAGCACACCAGTGTAGGGAGTAAAGCATTCAAACACAAAATGAGCACTCAGCAAGAGCTGCAAAGGACGCTTTTACCTAATTAAAAGCTTAAATTCACAGAACTTCAGAGCACTGCCGTTTCAGCTTAACTTTGCCAAAATAATCAAGCAGAATGAAGCAAAACAAATAGGAGAACAACAAGCCTACCACTCTGGTTTTGATTTGCTGCCCATTACAGTTGAGCGGTTTGGCCTGCTGGGGCTAGACTGCTCTCAAACGTCTTCCAAATGCCCTATAATGACACCTAATTTTACATTTAACTCTTGGAGGAAAACGTTGTTTTCCTTGTGATAGTATTTGTCCTATGTGAACATTATCAAACTGTTTGTTCTAACCCGTTGGAAAGAACCATAAGGCTCCTCTGAAATGAAGGCTTTTCCTAGTTAGGAAGGTGACTGAAAAGATTTAGTTCTTTAGCTTGTCTTTAAATCTTCTAATGAAAGATGATTTACAATTAAGCTATGAAAATGTGAACACTCTCAAGTCTGGAAAGTTTCAGTCTGAATTGAGGTATCCTAAATCAATGCAAAGGCTCTGTCTCATAGAACCAAATCTTACCCAAATCAGCCTCTATGCTCAAATCTTAATAAATTATAAAGGGTTTATACACTATGTCTAATTCAACTAATTTCAGCTGAGACACTACCAGTATTTCCCTATAATGTGCCATGAAAAAATAATAGGGTTTATATTTAAAGACAAAATGGCATAAAGTACTAGGAGTTGTCACACAAAGATCATTTTCCTTGAGAAAAATATGATTATACTTCTAATGATTTGAGAAAGTAGATTAGAAAAATAAGGTGTGCTAGGCTCTTCAGAAGACCTTTCCAGATTTAGTTGCAAATTAAGGTGAATTTTTATAAATGGAATCCTCAAATTGTTTAAATTTTCAACCAGTCTAGGATTATCAAGTTTGGGGACCTCATTAGCATAAACTCCTTGCTTTCTCTTCTCTGTACTTTCAACGTCCTTGCCCTTCTTCAGAGATCTTATTTCTATTCAACAAGCAATACAAGTAGTAGAAAGACCATGGTTAGAATCCTGGATTTGGAGCCAAGCTATATACATTAGGCAAATTTCTTTTCACCAAAGCTCATTTTCCTCATCTGAAAAACAATGAATTAGACCAATTATCTCTAAGAATTCATTCCAGTTTAAAACTGAGTTCTCAGCAAAAGAAGAGTACCCATGTATTACATCACCCAGGTCTCTCAGCAGACCTTTGGGTAAATGCTGTAAAACTACCCAACTAACTGATTATTGAAACAAGAACTAAAGGCCAAGAAACTAGATTTGGGAAAAAGAAAAGAAAACAGGGTTAATAAACTAGACAGATAAAATCTAGAGACAGAGGAAATTGAGTAGAAAAAGTTGTTGTACACAGGATAGGTATGCATAAGTTCCACTTCAGATAGTAGAAGGAGAAAAAGAGAATGCAAATCCAGAAAGAGGACTATATCAAGAATGAGATTTACAAAATTGTGTCAGAAATAACACTTCCCAAAAATGAATAGATAGAATTTTTCAATTACATGTATTACAGTGACATTGGTTAATACAATTATATAGTTTCAAGTGTTTAGTTAATGATACATCATCTGAATATTGCATTGTGCACCCACCACCCAAATTCAAATCTTCTTCCATCACTATGTATTTGATTCCCTTTCTCAAAAATTAGGATACTCACACTTTTTTGTCTTAGACAAAAACAAAACAAAAAAAAAAAAAAAAAAAAAACAAAAAACGTAGATAGTGGCTAGAACACTGAGGTAGGACTCAGAAGATTCTATGGCAGTTTAGACTCTGCCATTTATTAAGAATATGCGATAGAGAAGTCACTTCACCTGTCCAGAAGTCACTTCACCTGTCATTTATTTATCTGTAAGAGGAAGGAGTGGGACTAGATCTTTAAGGTCCCTTAGAGATCCTAAATTGTATAAATTGACATGATTAAACAAAAGCATTCTTAATTAAAGTTAGCTGAGAATCTAAGAAAGGCCTTAAAAGTTGACATTAGCCCAGCCAGCGTGGCTCAGTGGTTGAGCGTCGACCTATGAACCAGGAGGTCACAGTTCAATTCCCAGTCAGGGCACATGCCCAGGTTGTGGGCTCAATCCCCAGTGTGGGGTGTGCAGGAGGCAGCCAATCAATGATTCTCTCTCATCATTGATATTTCTGTCTCTGTCTCTCTCCCTCTCTGAAATCAATAAAAATATATATATTTTTTAAAGTTGAGATTAATAATAATATCCGCTTCATAAATTTTGGAAAATTTAAAGAAATGGTGATTGTGACAGTGTTTTGTAGGCTGCAAAATGCTATAAAAATTATGGTAGTGAATATTTTTATTATTAACATTTTAGAAAAATGAGTTAATATTGATAAAATTTTGGCAATGCAAAAGTAGGTAGTTGACACATACTTTCTGAACAAATAATGGATTCAAAGTAATATGTCTAATCTCAGTACAACTGCTAAATAAATTTGCAGATAAAAGGGAGGGGAGCTCATATAAACATTGTGGAGAATGTGGGCAAATAGGAAGCCTATAATAAATCGCACCAGAAATTATATAGCTATATACATATATTTAAGGCTTGGACTCTCAGTCTAACTCAAATCACATTTAAACACTTTCACTTCTATTTTTAAACAGCATGAGGCATACAATGGAGCTAACTTTCCTCCCTATGGCTCCAGCACATTAACTTACTTATTTCCATTTTCCTCAGTACATTCTTTTATCTCCCTTCCAGAGAGGTGGCATATATTTCACTCACTTTTTTGCTTTATCTGACTGCTTAATAATTAGCCAGGTTCAAATATCTTTTCAAACTTATCCTCACCATGAGTTAATCAACCTAAGTAGTCACTTTTGAGTGCTGCAATGTAAGGCATACTATCCTTGACACGTTCCCAGATCCTACTGGCGTGGGTCCAGAGTTTGGAACTGGAAAGTCAATCAGAACCATGCTTTCCTATGGAATTTGACCTTATATTATTTTTAACACATACAGTCCAGCAGAAACAAACAGCTGTGAAAGGAACTTCATATTAAGCACATAGCAGGCTGTGGGGTAAACATCCCATATTATGCCATAGCGGCTATGGTCTCTCATGTAGCATTTCTGTTGTTGGAAGGTATAAGCCTATCCATCAGAATACGACTGAGCTATACTAAAGCAGGTGGTCTGGTCTAGGGATCCTTTGGAGAAGATGGTTCTAGAGAGATGGGGGGAAACACTGGGCTACTTTTTCCAGTCCTTTTGCATTTCTCATGTTCCACAAAGGTCAAACAACTTTTATAAAAGGAAATTAAAAGGTAAAAACAAGCACTAAAATGAAATGACTCTATTTTCTCACATAAACCCACCAAAGTCAGGGTGTTTGGAGCTCCTATCTCCCCATTTCAACAAAACAGATGATTTTATTTTTTAAAAGTCTCTAGCTATTTCATATGCAATAATTCTTCAGAAGAGGATATAACTCTGGTATATCTTTTTAAGGAAATATGACTTAGATAATAATAAACTGGGCACTGCTTTCTACATCATGATTGAATTTTTCGTTGATTTCCTTTACTTGCAACATATGTGTAAGCACATGTACTATATGTGTGATTCTATCTTTAAATACATGTCCATTAAGGAGGCAAGCGCGATATTTCTAGGTGCCAATTCTGAAAGTCCTCATGTAACACTTCCTTTTGCTGCCAAATGGAATAAACCCACTTTGTTTAAAACATATAGTTTCAGATACATGCAATGCAAGTGCGAAGATTTATGTGGCAAAATTCACCTGCAGGGAACACACAGAAACTATATTTATAATAATTAATATTTGAGAGGCAGCATAGCATTGTGGGTAAGCATGCTGGCTACAGATGCAGACTGCTATGCTTGAATTCCGGTGCTACCACCTACTACTGTACAATTTTTCTTTGCCCTGATTGTCTTATCTTCAGTGGAGACTACAATAGCATCTAGGATTAAGTTAATATGTGTAAATTGCACTATGCACAACACATACTAGTGCCCCAAACAGTAGTTATAATTATTTGCATAATTCTGTGCTTTGAAAGTGTTCTCACTGGCATCTCACTGGCTCCTCCTAATAACCTTGCTCCTGTAATGCAGCATAGTGTTGTTAAAAGTATGGATTCTGGAACCAGACTGCTTAGGCTAGAAGTCTTGCTTCCCCACTTACTAACTATGCCAAATGGTTAAATTTCTTTTCTAAAGCTTCAATTTTCTGATCTGCAATATAGGGATGATAATAGTATCTACCTCATAGCATTATGTGTACATATGCAAAGTACTTAGAAGAATACCTGTAACATAGCTGATATTTAATAAATATTAGCAATTATTATCTTCATTTTAAAGATGTAAAAAGCCATTCCAAAGAGGCAATTCATTTGCCTAAGGGCAATTACCTACAAACTAATAAAGTTATAAATAAGAAAAAAACACCTACTAAACTCATAAACTATTATGTTTACTCCAGAAAACATACAAATGTATGCATTAAGTTTAGTGTTAGGCACTGGTGGCATAAAATGACATTGCTCTATATGTAACAGAAATGATTTCAATATAATATGCTGAATAGAGATTTGCAGAGACCATTATGTGGTCAGGGAAAAAGGGACTTAAAATTTTTTATTTTAAAATATTTTTATTGATTTTTGAGAGGGGGGGTAGAGGGAGAGATGTTTCTAACATCTCGGCTTGATTCCCAGGAGGGGGAATCAAGCCCATAACCAGACATACCATACTGGGAATCGAACCAGCAACCTCTTGGTGCATGGGACGATGCTCAATCCACTGAGCCATGCCAGCTAGGTGAGAAAGGGACTTTTTAAAGTACAACCTAGGACCTCGAGAGATAATGATGCCTCAATTGGGGTCCTAAAAGATGAGTAAGAATTAGCCAACCAAAGATTCACGGGAAGGACAATCCACGTAGAGGAAACAATGAGAAAAAATGCACTAGAGGTATGAAATAGCATGTGTGTATTTGTTACAATTTAAAAAAATCAGTACTAGCAGAGCATAAAATTCTAGATGGAGGGATGTAGAAAATAATATTGAGCAATGACGGGCCAGAGGTCTTACATGCACATTAAAGAACTCGGACTTTATTTGGTTGGCAATGAAGTTTTAAGCAGGAAGCTGTAGGCAGGCTGTTGTGGATGCAATATGTATGATGGGTTTAGAAGGTAAGATTAGAGAGAGGCAGGAAACCTGGCTAGAAGGCAAGATATGAAGCAGGTCTGAACTAGAGTATGAGAAGCAGAGGTGGAAAGGATTGTCCTTAGGCTGCATCTATTGGGTATTGACAAAACTTGGGAAAAAATGAGACTGGTAAAAACATTTTATAGTAATGATACTATCAAAGCACGTTAATATAGCACCAATTTTATAATTTTGCTTTTTTAAATTACTTTTCTAATTGTTGACAGTTTATCTGGTATCACCCATATCTTGAGTCCTACACATACTATATTAATATGTTTATGTCATTTCCTCAATTAGACTGTAACTTCCCTGAAGACAGTAACTTTTTCTTATATTTATCTAACAGTTTCTAGTTCATTCCTGAATATGTAGTAGACATACTATAAATACTTGATTAGTGAACCTTTATTATGTTAATATAGTGTGATCTTATAAGGAAAGTAAAATTCTTACTATAATAAAGCCAGCATCAGTGAGTGACATAGCTAATACCAGAAGTGATTAATTAATCTAAATATGAGAAATTCTAAAAGTAAAACATATTCTCAGAATGGCCAATAATTAAATTTCCAAATTACTTTGATGAACGTTTTTTTAAAAAACAAAAACTAATAATAATATCAAGAATTTCCAGAAAAGGAAGCTATACCCTTAAGAAAAGTTGCTGCAACATATCTGGGAAAGAAAAACTTTTCAGGGACATGATCAAAGGATTACCATGTTCAACTTAAAGAGCAACTTACACACCTGCTGAAATATTAGTTTTCTATTAATGTTTACAGGGCACTAGACTCTGTAGTATCTTTCTTACAGCTCTTCTATGGGATGGAAAGTTGACAAAAGGTTATTTCTCTGTACCTTTTGAAAATTCTACTTTTATCTAGGGACTGAAACTTCTTTTGTCCCTCTCTTTTGTTCTACTGTACACATTGGTGGATTTTAATTGAAGTGACTCATCATTGATGCAACTTGTGAAAAGTTCAGCATAACTGGCAATTAAATGAAGGCATTTTGGAAAACATTACAACTTTTGTGTTAATGGGTGTAACCCAAAAGATGGGCCTAGTGAATATTCCCTTTTATGTATTATGACTCCACCACATTAAAACCAGATAATAAACACTAAATACACTTTAAAGTGCAAGGTATTATCAAGCAGAAATCATTGATCTTGTACCCAACATGTTAACAATGACCAAACAATATTACCTATGAGTAAAAGAGAACTGTATTCTATATAAATTGTAAATTGTTTGAGCTCACTCAAAAAATATTTTCAATTTGCCTTGAACTTCTTTTCACTGCAAACAGTTATTACTAGGAACTATTGTCTCTATGAAATCCAATAATGAAAATGAAGCAAAAACAAGCTAAAAATACCTTAACAAACACCTATTTTTCTATAGAGCTGGAAAGTTGGATATTTTAAAGATAAAAGAAGTTTCAAATACCCAATAAACATTGACTTCTTTATCTGGTTTTTAAACATGTTGCTCTCCAAGACAAGAAACTGCATGCTAATTAACACAGGTTTCATTTCGCGTGAAAGTTCAAAGAAGAAGCACATGTTGGAAGGTATTACAAAGTTATGGTGACTAATTCTACCAGAGAACTATTAGGTATCTTTGTTTTAAGTGTTTTATGTGCATTTTTGTTACTCAAGGCCAACTTTTTCAGATGGCTTGAGCTCTTGGTGGGAAACATTCCCTGCCTACCTCTATCTATCTCCATTTCTTAATTTTATTTTTTTTTTACTTTCAGACTCAATCAATACTCACTGTGAAAAGAAGCCAGAAAGAAACATTGCAAATATGCAAGTCATTACCATAAGCACTGAAAATAGAATGCTTTTACAAGTTCATTTTAGCTCATTTATCTCCTCTGTGTTTACCTAACCAACCACACCTATGTTGACATAATGATTCACAGAGAAAAATAAGAACCCATATTTAAGCATAAAGTTCAACAACAAAAAATACCACCCAGGAAAATATTGTCATTGAGTCAAATCATGAGTAACTCAGAAAGATGTGTAAATGAATTGTCAACCTAATGGCTCAGGTGCCAAAGGATACTAATTGGAGCCAAACCTCTTGTCCATCTTTGAGTTCTTGTAGCTAACAACGTGCGCACAAAAGAGGCAGAGTGGGAGAGGAGAGGATCAAGGACTCCAGCCCAGAACAAATACCTTTCCTGAGTCAAAGCAGAGGTTGCTTCTGTCATGTGCACAAGAGATGAAAAGTAGCCAGACTAGGGTGAAGTGTAGGGGTGCCTGAATGATGTATAAAACCATCAAACAGCAAAGTTCACCTCCTGATAAAATCAGTGCCTCAAAGCAAATACAGTTGAAGGTTAAGTATACAACTGTTGCAAGTTCTCATCTAAAAATGTAAATGTCACCCCAATAAATTTAATAACTTTTTTAAAAAGACATAAACATAGAGAGCCATGTGTAGACATTAAGTATGATTATGATTAAGCCCATACTTTTGACTTTATACGGTTATCTACATAGTTTTATTCCCAAATTATCTAGATATTTTGAATCTACTTGCATTTCTCAATAGTGTTAATTTTTATAAAACGCTTGTATTACGTATATGGCTAATGTTCCCTAAAAATTGAAATGTAATTAAAGAAAAAATTTGGGGTACTGTACCTTTTTTTTTTTTAATCCTCACCTGAGGATATTTTTCCATTGATTTTTAGAGAGAGTGGAAGAGAGAGGGAAAGAGAGAGAGAAATATCAATGTGAGAGAAACACATCAATTGATAGCCTCCTGCATGCGCCCCAACCAGGGCCCGGGCCAGGGGGGGCCTGCAACTGAGGTACGTGCCCTTGACCGAAATCAAACTGCAGGCCGATGCCCTATCCACTGAACCAAACCAGGGCATTACCGTATCTTTTAAATATGATTTTCTTTGAATGCTTTATGTCTTATAGCTTAAATTCTGTATTATCATTTGTAACAGAAAAATATATAGAGCATAATGAGACCCAAATATCTATCAACTGATGAGTGAATTTTCACCTTTTTACTATTATGAATAGTGTTGCTATGAACATTTTGTAAGAGTACATGTTTTGTAAGAATACATGTTTTCAATTCTTGAATGTATAGGTGGGAGTGGAATTGTTGGGTCATATGGTAATTCTATAACTTTCTGAAGAACCACTAAACTGCTTATCACATCAACTACACCATTTTGTATTAACATTAGCTATGCACAAGGGTTTCAATTTTTCTATACCCTTACGGACATTTGTTATTTTCCTTTTTTAAAAATTGTTATAGCCCTGGCAGTTTGGCTCAGTGGATAGAGTGTCAGCCCTGGGACTGAAGGGTCCTGGGTTCAATTCTGGTCAAGGGCACGTACCTTAGTGCAGGCTCCCCTGCCCCAGTTGGGGAACCTAAGATAGGCAACAATTGATGTGTCTTTCTCACATCCATGTTTCTTTCTTTCTCTTTGTCTCTCCCCTTCCTTTCCACTCTCTTAAAAACAATTTTTTTCCCCAATGCAAACAATATCCTTGGGTGAGGATTAACAACAAAATTTATAGCCACCCTAGTGGATGTGAAGTGATATTTCATTGTGGTTTTTGTTTTGCATTTCCCTAATAATAAACGATGTTGAACACCTTTTCATGTGCTTTTTGGCCATTGCCTATTCAAGTCCTTTGCCCATTTTTTAATTGGATTGTCTGTATTTTTGTCGTTGAGTTGTAACAATTCTTTATATAGTCTGGATACTAGACCTTTATCAGATATATGATTTGTAAATATTATCTCCCATTCTTTAGATTGTCTTTTCATTACCTTGATAGTGTCCTTTCATGTACAAATTTTTAAGCTCAGTGAGGTCCAATGGATCTATTCTTTCTTTTGTTGCCTGGACTTTTGGTGTCATATCTAAGAATCCATTGCCAAATCCAAGATTATAAAGATTGACACTTAAATTTTTCTTCTAAGAGTTTTATAGTTTACATTTAGGTCTATGATCCATTTTCAGTTAATTTCTGTATATGGTTTGAGATAGGAGCCCAACATCATTCTTTTGCATGTGGCTATCCACTTGTCCCATTACCATTTGTTGAAGAGATTATATTTTCCTAGTCTTGGCATTCTTATCAAAATTCAGTTGACCATGGACATATGGGTTTATTTTTGAACACTCAATTCTTTTCCATTGATCTATATATCTATTCTTTTTTTTTTTTTTTGTTGTTTTTTTTTTAATATATTTTTTATTAAGATATTACATATGTGTCCTTGTCCCCACGTTACCCTCTACCCCCCTCCCCCCCGCTCATGCCCTCACCCCCCCGTTGTCCGTGTCCATTGGTTAGGCCTATATGCTTGCATATAAGTCCTTTGGTTGATCTTTCCCCCTTACCCCTACCCTCCCCTACCTTCCCTCCAAGGCCCGACAGTCCAATCAATGCCTCTCCGTCTCTGGATCAGTCCTTGTTCATCAACTTATGTTGTTCATTATATTCCACAAATGAGTGAGATCATGTGGTATTTATCCGCTCTCCAGTTCCATCCATGCTGTGGCAAATGGTAAGAGTTCCTTTTTCTTCTTCCTCTTCTTAAAGAATACCTTTCAGCATTTCATATAATGCTGGTTTGGTGGTGATGAACTCCTTTAGCTTTTTCTTATCCGTGAAGCTCTTTATCTGACCTTCTATTCTGAATGATAGCTTTGCTGGATAAAGTAATCTTGGTTGCAGGTTCTTGCTATTCATCACTTTGAATATTTCTTGCCACTCTCTTCTGGCCTGCATGGTTTCTGTTGAGAAATCAGCTGACAGTCGTATGGGTACTCCCTTGTAGGTAACTGACTGTCTTTCTCTTGCTGCTTTTAAGATTCTCTCTTTATCTTTTGCTCTTGGCATTTTAATTATGATGTGTCTTGGTGTGGTCCTCTTTGGATTCCTTTTGTCTAGGGTTCTCTGCACTTCCTGGACTTGTAAGTCCATTTCTTTCACCAGATAGGGGAAGTTTTCTGTCATTATTTCTTCAAAAAGGTTTTCAATATCTTGCCCTCTCTCTCCTTCTGGTACCCCTATAATTCTGATGTTGGTACGCTTGAAGTTGTCCCAGAGGTTCCTTACACTATCTTCATATTTTTGGAATCTCTTTTCTTTTTTCTTTTTCGGTTGGGTATTTTTTGTTTCTTTGTATTTCAAATCTTTGACTTGATTCTTGGGATCCTCTTGTCTGCTGCTGGATCTCTGTAAATTATTCTTTATTTCAGTCAGTGTATGCTTAATTTCTAGTTGGTCCTTTTTCATGTCCTCCATGGTCTCACTATACTTATTGAGGGATTCATTAAATTTATCGGCAGTTTCCATAAAATTCTTGAAAAACCTTATAAACGTGGCCTTGAACTCTATATCCAGTCGTTTGCTTTCCTCCATTTCTGCCATTTGTGACCTGTTTCTTTGTCTCCGCATTTTGGCAGCTTCCCTGTGTTGATAGAGTGGCCCTGCGCGCCAGGTGTCCTGTAGGGCCCAGTGGCTCAGCCTCCCCAGTTACCTGAGGTGGACACTCTTGGTGCACTCTTGGTGCCTTGGTTGTTGTAGGATCACTGGGAGGAATTGACCTCCAGGCCAATTGGCTGTGAGAATCAGCTGTGTCTGAAGTGGGAGAACTTCTGTGCTGAAGACACCCTTCTGGGGCAAGACTTGCTTCAGTGGGGCTTTGGTGCTCACTGAGTCTGCTCCCTGAGTGTGTCCCTTATGGATCTGAGGAGTTGCAATCTGGATGGTCCCCCTCTGACCACTGGGTACAGTGGCTCCTGGATCTAAGGAGGTGCTAATTCAGCCTCTGCCTGAGGCCACACAGCAGGAGCCACGAAGAGGCTCAGCTGTGAAGCAATGCAAGCCGCTGCGGGGCCTTGGGCCTTCTCTTGGAAGTTCCGGGTCTGCCTGGCTCGGCAGCAGTTAAGTACATTCACATGCAAAAGCCTCTGCCGCAGCCTGGGTGGGGCGGGGTCTCAGGGAATCAAAGGGCGGAGCAAGCAGCTATGGCTGATTCTCCTAAGGAGTCCCGCGTCTCAGTGACCCGATAATTGCTGCAAGCACCTCTGAGGGAAAGCCGCACTCAAGTTCGCCCGCTGCCCGACAGTCCAGCTTCTCCCCGTATGAGTCCTGGGTCCCCAGAGACTTCCCAGAACCGGAGTTCAGAGCAGTCGGGAGCTTGTGATTCAAAAAAACAGCCGCGTCCTCAGGTGCCACCCCCTTTCCGCGCGCACGCGAGCCGCCGTACCTCTGCACTTCACCTCCGCAGCTCCTCTGGTTCTCAGTGTGCTTTTCTTTCCTTCTAGTTGTAGAATTTACACTCAGCCAGGCTTCCTGTTGTTCTGGATGATGTCTGCTCTGTCCTTTGCGGTATTTTTCAATTGTTGTGGGAGGCGGCAATTTCCTGGTGTTTATCTATGCCGCCATCTTAGTTTCTCCCTATTTATCTATTCTTATGCCCCCATGCTTTCTGTCTTTTTTTAAAAAAATAAATTTTTATTGATTTCAGAGGAAAGGAGAAGAAGAGAGAGATAGAAACATCAATGATAAGAAAGCATCACTGATGGGGTGCCTCCTACATGCCCACACTGGGAATCGAGCCCGCAACCTGGGCATGTGTCCTGACAGGGAATCGAACCATGACCTCCTGGTTCATAGGTTGACACTCAATCACTGAGCCACACTGGCTGGGTCACCATGCTTTCTTAATGATACAGGCTCATTACTTTTAGTATGAATTTGCCTTCAAAGTACACTGAAATAAATTCAATTTTTAACAATATTTTTATTAATGAGAGAGAGAGAGAGAGAGAGAGAGAGAGAGAGAGGAAGAGAAAGAGAGAGGAGAGAGAGAGAGAGAGAGAGAGAGAGAGAGAAGTGAACTTTATTATGAAGGCAATTGGAAGGCAGTAAAGGTTTTTTGAGTAAGTGATGTGACTAGTTCTGTTTAGGAGAATAACGTAAGTGCTTTGCAGAGTAGTGCTGGTGGTAAGGCTGAGGCAGAGTTAGGAATTTAGTTTTTAATCTATATATGAGATGATGAGGAGTAGGCAAGTAAGTCATAAGGAAGTTATAGTGTATAGTCTTTGTGATGCTTAACTTTTGCCTACTATGAAGGAAGAAACTGACAGGGTTCAGATCACACTATCTCAAAATATGGCCCACTGGCATACTGAATATTTTAAGATGAAGGAATTTGAGAAACAGCATGTACAGGAAGAACTTTCTGACCTTCCCTTGAAGCAGGTCATAAGACCCTCACATGAGCAGTGCCCTTTGCATACTTGGAAGAAAGGAGCATCCTTATCTCTGAAGACAGAGGGACACAGAGAGGAATTTGAATAAACAGGCCTTACTAAGTTTCCCCAGTTTACTGCACTCAGCGTATATTAATTTTGTCCTATCACACTTTCCACAACCGTCCACTCTTCATCACACCTATCATAAAATCACTCGGATTTCATCACTTCTTTGGGTCTTCATTTCCTTAGGAAGGCTCCCATGTCATATAAAATTTATATAAAATAGACTTGTATGATTTTCTCTTGTTAATCTGCCTTGTTACAGGAGCCCCAGATGAGAACTTGGAATGGCAGGGGAGAAGATACCTTTTCCTCGCCTACAAAGGCATAAAGACAGTACAGGTTTTATGGTCACTAGAGCCTCAACTCTGGCTCTACCATTCTCCAGCTTGCTATGGGCAAGTTCCTTAATGTTTTTAAATGCTATCCTAACACGGATCCATTACTATTAGTATCACAGAGTTAATGTGAAGTACTGAGATAACATGAATGCTATTCAATAAAGGTCAGTTTTCTTATTTCCCTTCCCCTCCCAGGTTCTTCGTTATAATTTTAATGGTTGAGTTTGTCATATAATTAAATGTCCTTGAGATTTAGCATTATTAAACTAATCTTTTTAGGTTGTAGTTAAGGGTTGATGAGAAAATAGTGACCCTGTCTCTTCGCTTTGAACTCAACACAATTATTTTCTAAATTTTTTGCTTTAGTATTAGAGCTAAATGGTACTATTTAATGTAAATACCACGCTTTGGTTCATGCTGCCCCTCTGTTTGGAATACTCCTCTTCTATGCCTTCCAGTTGGCTGGTGTAGCCTATAAGACACAACTGAAATGTCAGTTCCTTCAGGAAGGGTCTTCCCCTCTACACCAAGTGAGTTTTGCCTTCTTTGTGTTCCCATATTACCATATTATACAATGTAGTAAATGCAATGATAGAGCATACTGTGTTATAATTATCTGTTTGTTGGCTTCCCCTAAACACTACAAAAGGGCAAGTGTCAGTGTTTCCTCAGTTCTTATCCTGGGTCTAGTACATAACAAACATTTAATAAATATTTACTGAATAAAGAAAACAAATTTTAAAAACCATCCACTACCCACTCCAAGTGCTTGCAAATTATACCCATTTTTCTGTCTTAAATTTATCATGTCCTACCTACCAGTCTCTTTCTCTTCAGAGAAGCAGCTGTAATGGCTCTGAAAAACTGATCCTATATAATAAAAGTCTAATATGCAAATTGTCCCCTTGACTGGGAGTTCGACCAGGGGGTGGGGCCGGCTGGAACTGCCTAAGGCCCCACCCCCTGGCCGGCCCGCACCAGCCGGCAGCAGGTAGCCGGAGGGAAGGGAGGCCCAGGCCAGTGGCCGGCAGCCGAAAGGGACCCTACACGTGCACAAATTTTGTGCACTGGGCCTCTAGTCTTAGAATATAAAACCTGAATTGCAGCTTGCCCCCACCACTGTTAGCTGTGAAAAGTTGGGCAAGTCATTGAATCTTGTGGCCCTTGCTTCTTCATGTGCAAAATAAAAATAACCGGGTTTGTAACATGGCTTAAATGAAATATAAAAGGACCTTACACAGTATCTGTCACATAGTGAGTTTCCCTCACTTACTGATTACTCGTTTTTTTCTTTTGTTAAAAATTTAAGTTAGAATATAGCTGGATGTGAAAAAGGACGTTCCATGAAAAAGTGAGGTCTTTCATGGAATTAACTAGATTATTGCAAACATCCAGAGAACTCTATAAAACTGCTTTTATTTTAGGTTCTAATTGTTATCACTAGCACCAGAATGAACCTGTTAACAAAAATAAGACAAAGTAAAACACCCAACCTCAAAGTCATTGCCAGTCATAAATAACTTGAAAGTTATTTAAATGAAGATATATTGCCTCTATAATGGGGTGCTGTCTATAAATCAGGAATGAAAACAAACAAATAAAAGGGCCATTAATGTGAAATGCTGACAAATCTGTGTTTTCAAAGGCCCTGTGATTGGTATTTTTAGAACCTCTTATAAAGTACACATTCATGGTGTCTCCCCAATGCCACAACGAAAGGAAAGTGCTTAAAGCTGCCTGAATGTAGTGAATTTAGAAGTGGATGCTTTCAGAGTGAAGAAAAATTTTCACCCTCAACAAAGAAAAACCGTGACTGGTGTTTTAGTGAATCAACTGTAGTCCTCCAGGAACCAGAGCCCCTAACATCTTTCTCACAAACTTGCCGCGGGAGGCTTTAGGAAGAACACATTAGTGTGATGCTGCCACCTACAGCCAGAATTTTTCATCTGCTTCACTAAAACAATGAAAAAACAATTCTAGGCCCGCCCACAGCATACACTTTAAGTAATCTTTTAGGCTGCTTAATTGAATAAGGTGGTACTCTTTAGCTCCAAAAGAATTTTTGGCTGAAGTTCCTTCTGGTTAAGAAGGAACCTATTTTAGTTTCACTTCAAGAGAAATCTCATAGATAAGATACTTCTATCCCATACTAGTTTTCCTGAATTTTTATGGCACACATTTCTTTCAGATGGTATTACTACTAGAAACATTTTTAAAAATTATGTGTGTATATGCTAATGATTATGTAAAATCACTTTAGAGTGAAGTTATAAATATAGGCAGACCCTTGGGGGTGCTGATTTCAGACCTTCCCAGCTCTGCTCCCTGACCACCTTGCGTGGCTTTTGCCTTTTCTCTCCTGTTTTGACAGCAAGCGGAGGGAAATAAGATGGCAGCAGAGGGCATCCATCTTTTTCCTAGAGAACAATGCTGCCTTAGTAGTTAGCATCCCACTAATATGTAAAGCACATTTATAAAACACAGAACATTCCCAGTTTTATAAAGATGAATATCATGCTCTCTACTTCTAGTCTCTACCTTGTTAACAAGTTTGGTTGTTTTCAGCTAAAGTAATTCGATTCAGCTAATTGTACCATATATTTTTATGAATTTTTCTTATGTCTCATTATGAGCCATCTTATTTTCCTCAAGCTAAGTTCACTTTTCATATATCTCAGTGCTTACTTAAAAACAAAATAAAAACAGTGTTCATAATCTCTCTCAAATATCCTAATATGAGTTAGCTTATTTAAACTCTTATCGTGTTTCAGTGTATTTTAGATTAAGAGTTCAACAAGTTTCCCAAATGTGAATCGAGGTATCATAAAAAAATGTATAAGTCATATTAAAAATATTAGTTTGTTGGTATCTTTCCAAGGGAAAGATTACATACAATTACTTGATGTTATACAACTACTTTTGGTCATCAGAAGCTACCATGTAACTAGACCATCCTTTACTCTCATTTGGCAGATGAGAAAAATAAGACATGTAAAGGTTAGATGACTTAGTCAAGGTCATTTCAAGTAATAACCACTTAGAGGAGAGGGTCTTATCATTAAGATCTGTACTGAGGTTCTAGCAAGAATGTTAGGCCTCTGCTTTTTTACTTCAAATTTCCCATCTGTAAAATAGGTATCAATTTCTCAAACTGAACAGTAAGATAATAATTTATGACAACTCATACAATTCCTAAGAGATAGACTGGGGAAGAAAAATGAGATGCTGCCCAGCCGGTGTGGCTCAGCAATTGAGCATCACCAGTTCGATTCCGGGTCAGGGCACATGCCCAGGCTGCGGGCTCATACAAGTGGCAGCTGATAATCGATGATGTTTCTCTCTCTCTCTCTCTGGCTTAAAAAAAAATCAATAAAAACATATATTTACTTTTAAAATAGATGAGATGCTATCTTGGAAAGTTTAAAAGAAAAGGTTTTTATCTAAACTTACAATGATAATGTTTTGTTTTTATATCTTCAGTAGTAAAAGTTACTAAAAAGTCAGTGCAGGAGTAAGTTATTCAGCTTGTTTATAAAATAGTTAAGAAAATATTACTAGCAAGCTTATTATAAAGGCTTAAGTAGAAAAATATAATTAACGCTTCCACAATCAATCTTCTGAAATACTTGGGATAAAACATATATGTCTCAGTTATAATTATCACTTTGAAGTATACCTATGCTTTGTCAAAATATAAGCTTTTTGTTTCTTCATAGCTTGAAGAGAAAAAACAATTATTATCCCTCTATCGCCTTCAGATATTTTTGGTCTGGGCATGATATATAATCATCTGTGTGAATTTTAAGTGAACAGAGGGAGAAAATATTTTAAATGGGGGGGTAGGGGAGTCCAGGGGATTGTCAAGGGCGGGGGGGAAAAAAAGGACACATATGTAATACCCTTTGTAATACTTTAAGCAATAAAACAATAAAGAAAAAAGAAAAAGCAAAAAAAAAAAGAAAATATTTTAAATGACAAATATTTTAAATAAATTCAGAAACATATGAATTCTTCAGCCTCTTATTCAGCTTTCATTGTATTGCAAAAACCATCAAACACACACACTTTTAGCTTTTCTATTTTTATAAACCAAATATTTGGTAGGTGGATTTTAAAATGTTTTTATTGATTTCAGAGGGGGAGACAGAGATAGAAACATCAATGATGAGAGGGAATCATTGATTGGCTGCCTCCTGCACACCACCCACTGGGGATCAAGCTGGAAACCTGGGGATGTGCCCTGACTGGGAATCAAACTGGTGACCTCTTGGTTCATGGGTCAGTGGTCAACCACTGAGCCACACCAGTTGGGCTAGATTTCTAATTAAACCGAAAATGTGCCCATAATACAGTTTTATTAACTCTGAACAATTAAAAATTTTACAACAGAACAAGGTCTTGAATGAAAAAAGAATCTATGCATAATATCAAACCTACTAAATAGGAGCAAGCAACTGGTATATTGTCTATACACTTTCATTTGTTTTTCAAATACAGTCTATGGTGATGGCTGTACAACTCTGTGCATATACTAAAAACCACTAAATTATACCTTAAGGGAGTTAATTTTATGATATGTGAATTGTGCCTCAATAAAACTTATTTTTTAAAAATGTAACCCAGCCCTGACCGGTTTGGCTCAGTGGATAGAGCATCTGCCTGCGGACTGAAAGGTCCCAGGTTCGATACCAGTCAAGGGCATGTACCTTGGTTGCAGGCACATCCCCAGTAGTGGGTGTGCAAGAGGCAGCTGATGGATGTTTCTCTCTCATCGATGCTTCTAACTCTGTATCCCTCTCTCTTCCTCTCTGTAAAAAATCAATAAAATATATTTTAAAAAAATATATAACCCAAAGTTCTGTAAAAAAAATCCTGCTAGGAAATAATATATGTTAATATATGTGTTTTTTCCATGTTAGCATCATATTTAAGCATATATACAAAAATGAAATAAGCAAAATAAGTGTTTGAAGCAGCTCAGATAAGGCGATGCTATCATTTAGAGGATATGATCTGTGCTATAGTTATGAACCCCAAATTCTTATCTCAAAGATTTGTGTGAAATTCCCACTGAAACCAGTGACCATTACACTACAAAGCTTAGGGCATAATTTGGCACATTCTGCCACGTACTTATATTTTTATTTTTTTAATATATATTTTATTGATTTTTTACAGAGAGGAAAGGAGAGAGAGAGTTAGAAACATCAATGAGAGAGAAACATCGATCAGCTGCCTCCTGCACACCCCCTACTGGGGATGTGCCCGCAACTCAGGTACATGCTCTTGACCGGAATCGAACCTGGGACCCTTCAGTCTGCAGGCTGACGCTCCATCCACTGAGCCAAACCGGTTAGGGCGCATGTACTTATATTTTTAAAGGATTCTTTGTTATAACTTTCATCTGTTTTTGTTTAACTGACAAAAGGATCAAGCAAAAGTTATGCTCTTGTCGTGCTATTTCTTTAAAGTAAATCTGGATAGAAACATGAAAGTTAACCCAATATAGCCACAAAGATTTAAATTCACTGAAAGCTTCTAGAAATAAATACAACAGGCACCTTCCATTTGGATTCTGAAAGGAGGAGGAGTCAGAAGGGTCATTCTTTCCTAGAAAAAATAGTTTTGATATCATCAAAGAATCTTAGAGTCAGAAGCACTTTAGAGATAATCTGGTTAAATCCACTACCCTCCTTGATGAAGAAATAGAGGCGCAAAGAAGTTAAGTAATTTGTGCAAGGTCACATAGTGTGTGAGTGAAGGAGTAAAGTAGAGAATGGGCCTCGATTCCCTAACCAAGGCTTTCCCTCCTCTCCTTCATTAGACTACTGTCATCTGGGGAAAATAAAAATTGTTAGGTGTTCCCAGTTTAAAAAATTATATGTTGATGAGATTTTGTAATTCATCTCATAATAAAGAATATTGTACATGGAGAGTTTGGGGGTGGGGGTGAAGGAAAGGGTCAAACAGCAATCACATCGCTTTCCAAATACCACTGTGCCTCATGAAATCCCAAGAGAGTTTTAAAAATCAGCCACCTGAATGAGCCATGAAATAAATATTGTCACACTCTGCTAGAGAGAATGTAAATTGATACAACCATTCTGGAAAACAATTTCACAATTTCTACCTCAAGCCTTTAAAAAGTTTTTAGTCTAACCAAGATCCAGAAATACAACTTTGCAGGGAAATGTTCATTGCAATATTACTTATCATGATAAGAAGTGATACACATCAATGAAGCAATGGTTAAGAATACCATAAGATACTCATTTGATGATGATCATTATAGCTAATAAAAGAAATTTTAGAGTAATTTAACACAAAAACAAAAAAATTAAAATGTGATCTAATGTTAAGTTTAAAAAGCAAAATATAAAATTTCATATATGGTATATTTTTAAAAATATAAAAACCTGTGCATAGAAAAATATATTGGTTGACTTTGGGTAGTAGAAATATAAGTGGTTTTTTCTCATATTATCTAATTTTTAAATAAAATATGTATTGCTTTTATAGTTAAAAATCTTTAATAGATGTTATTATTAAATATAAAATGAGCCAACCAGTCAAAAACCAATTCAGAAAATATAATTAGAATCTACCATTGGAATGAAGTATTTATAGGCTTTGGGTTCAGATGCCTTTTCACTACATCACATTACCCAATACCATCATTTCTCATGTTGTTGCCAACTGCTTTTCTCTACAGAATCACGTACGATTAACATCTAACATAATATATAGTTTGTTGAGATTCTAAAGAATACCATTCACTCCAGAGCTTATAAATACTTCATTCCTTTGATTTGCTTGATCAGACTGCACCAATTAGAACCAAACGGCACATGTCTCCCAAACTTAGTTCAGGTGCAGAGGCTCCTCTCGCTGCTTCCTGAGAGGCTCTTAATTCAAGTCAGTCCCCCTTTTACTGCACATGGTAAAGTCCTGTTTTCTCTTTGTACTGGGACCACATCCAAACTCACACAAAAGCATGAGGGGCCATAATTCCTCATTTCACAAAATCCCAAGTTAACCAAAGTTCTCACACATCAATCTGGAAGGATACCAAACACTTTAAAGGTAATAGCAACGATCCTTTTAAGGAGAATAGAACATTGTTTCAACCAAGAAAAGAGCTTCTAATGAACTATTCTGTGAAAATGTTCTTCATTTAAGAAAGACAATTTATTCAAGGGGATTTCAAAATTCCTGATATCACCTTTAAAAAACATTCGCCTGTTGCTTACACTTTGGGACAATAAGGCCAGATAGAAGAACCCTTTATTTCTGACAGCGTGACTCACATCCCAACATTTGAAATGAAGAGGATCCCTTCCTGCCTGGATCTCAGTAAGACAACCATGAAGGCAAACTGACAACCTGGGTTTCTGCTGTCAGAGATTTGCGTATCAATCAACGAGACTCCATATGGCATCTGTTTTCAGTGATCATGTCATTTACCATCAACATCACATTAAACCCATGCTGTAAAAATGGGTTATTTTCCCCATATTCACAAGCAGATGATCTCTGGTTTCATCCTTAGGCCTTTCAGGTTGGGAAGAAAACAGTGCAACAGTGTCTCCTGCTGCCTGTGAGCATGGTGGCCCATGTGCATGGGTGGGACTCTTCCTAATGAAAGAGAATGAAGACTTAATCCTTGGCAGTACTTGACTTCATTCCAGTGTGTACTTTCTCTGCATGCAATTAAACTGTGTTTTGCATTTTGTGTTGCTCATTCCAAAGTTAAGAATACCATGATCTCTAGTATCAGAACTCTCCTATTATTAAGCAATTACTCACATTTATTTAATTTTGTATATATTCATTTCCACACTTGCCTACTCAGCACTCCTACTCTCAAGTGGCAAAAGCAATACAAAATAGCTAGTTAAATTTGGAGAACAGTTATATCAACAGAAGGACCCTAATTTTAGACTCCCGAGAGAAAATTACTGGTGTCAGGACATATTCTGATAGTTTCACAGGTTTGGCATAACATTCAGTGGGAAATCACTCTGGATGAGTGCCATGAAAACCCACACAAATACAAGTTGGCTTTTTAGTATTCTTTTAGATCCTTGATGGAGGAAAAATGCATGTCTGGGAGCAATCAGACTCAAGCATATATCTTCCTCTGATGCAATTTTGTGAATCCGAAGTGATAAAAAGAAGTTGTGACTTCTGACATTACTAAATAAATTCCGAGGTACTGTTTGAATCAATCAAGTTACTTCTTCCCCTAAAATAAGTCCAGTATGTTTACACTCCTTACCATATGTTAGAAGAATGCATTTAGAAATCTCATGATGAGTTAATTTATTTTTTAAAAAGGTGATGGCAAGGGGGAGAGCTCATGTAGAAAACTGCACAGTGTTGCTCCAGCTCTTTTTGCCTTCCAAATTTCCAGGCACTTTTCTAATTTTGAAGATCTGCTCCTGGGGAATGGCTAGTTTTTTTTTATTACTTCTTGCTTCGGGAAAATTTGTCAAGCAGGGCTGCACCATTTTACATGCTAAGGTAACTGCCTTTGACTGTAAGGGTAGTATGTTCCATATGTGTTCAGAGTTAGCTGAGGAAGGGCAATTACCTTCCCTGGTCTTAAAGTAACTACTGAAGAAGTTAGTTTGTAAGACAGAAGCATGGTGGTGTAATGCCTGCCGTTCCTGAGGAGCAAAATAGCCCTTTGCTCTAAGGCCAACTATAGGTCTAGTTTTCTACCTCTCTACTCTGATCTGGAACAGTTATTGTCTATTTTGACACATAACCATGTCCAACATATTTTCCTTCTAAAACAGGACTTACTTAAGGGTATGATGAATGTGCTATGGTTCCTCTAGCTCTAAGCACATTTATTGAAATGATCTTTTTTTTCTTTGCCTTAGAAATCTCAGAGACAATGCTAGCAGACTTTAAGAAGTGTTATGGAATCAATTCATTAATATTTGTGCAGCACTTCAGAAATAAAGTACTAAATATTGTAGCGGGTAGCAACTTAATAAGATAATTAACCAACCATTTCTAACTTGAAACTGTATAAGTATGGGCATGTTTTACTTCTGAATATTCTTTCTTCCTTTTATTGGCTTAAGCATAATACTGAGCAGTCTGATGACTCAATTTGACACACAAAAAAGAGACATTTTTAGTTTGAATAAGAATTACCTTACTATTTAGCAGCAACATTTTCTCTCAGTATACAGAATGTTTTTTTTCATTTTAACATGTCATTTTTGTGCCCTGAGTAAAAAGACCGTTAAAGGTAAACACCTGAACTAATCTCTAGTTAGAAAAGCATTTGATCACTGGCTTTGCTTACATTTGAACAAGGACACTCTTTAAGAAGACAACCAACGCCTCCCAAGGTAGAAAGCAACTACTCATTTCTGTTGTATATACAGTTAAACCTTCTATTATGTGTCCTATTAATAATTATAGTTGTTTTTGCAGTGTGTGCTGTCTCCTGATCTTTGAGCTCATACCAACTATAATCCTCTCTAAACAAATAACATTCGAGTTCCAATCTACTGGCAGAGACCATTTCCCTCCATTTTTTTCTAGCGCTCCAGGACCCCAACATACAATGAGAATCTAAAACTATTTTAAAGGAACAATTAGAGTAAAATGACAATTAGGAGCTACTAGAAACTCATAAAATACTTAAATGCATTTACCGATTTTTTTTTCTGGCAAGATGTGATGTTTAAACCATAAGTCACTCAGCTTAAAGTATATTGAAGACAGGTAAGCAAAAGATAAATGCAACAATAGTTTCAAATTAATAATAGAAAAAAGTATAGAAAATCATTAGAAATAAATATTTTTAAAATAAAAATAACAGTCTCATTTATCTTGCTGAATATTAGGTTTAAGGCTATCATTACTATTTTATTACTCCTAAAAGGTAGTTCATCCCATTTTGTATCCTCAATGCTTAACACAATATGCCAGGAACAATAATGAAGGCACTGAATAAATATTTGACGAGTGAGAGAATGAAAAAATGAATGGGTGGATGGACAATGTACTCTAAATATATACTGCAGTTTATATATAAGCTTGTATCTTCCTGATGTTTTTACAGACGTTTCTGAAACAGATATAGGAAGCAAACATAAAGAATCAAAAATCTTTAACTTGAAATCTCAGACTCATTTGAGAGTATGTGAGGGGGGCATTGAAGAAGTCATTTTGGAAAAAAGGAAAAGGCATAATCCGAGGTATTTGGAAGGCTTACGATAGATTGTTAGGTTAAAATTGAATTTTATTGCCAACAATTTTCAACTTTTGTTTTAGATAACTTCTAATATTATTTCACAACTTTATTCAATCCTATACTATATGCAAATAATTTTTATATGTAAAGGAACATATTATTTCTGTGAAGTATATTTAATTTTTAAAGCCATAACCATAGGGGGAAAGTATAGGGAAACTAATCTTCTTGCTGAGAGGGAACACATTTGGAGTTCTCATTGAGATCACGGTTAAGAATACCCCCAGAAGTGTGTTTATTGAGGGCAATACAGAAAACCTTGGCATGTGTTATCAATTTGGGAACAAGTACATGTATCTACTTTGGCATCAGGCAATTTGTTAGACCCAGAGGCAGGACTCTAAGTGATGTACTAACAAGGCAAAAATAAGAAAACCATTTTAAAAAGCACATAATTAAATTCAGAATAAAAACACTACCCCAAATAGTTTATACATAAAACATACCACCTTGTGGAATAAAAGATAAATGCTTTACTATGTTCTGCCACTTGTGAATGATGTCATCACTATGATTACATGAAGAAGAAACTTCTTAGCTACAGATGGTCACCATTCTCTCTCTCTCTGGTAGTCCTAGTGTTCATAAGTTAGTACAATTTTTGTTCAATTCAATTGCATAAAAACCACATTGCAAAAACACACATTGCCTTTCTCACTGCTATCAGTGGATGAGCATATTGTTTTATCTTATTACTCTCTTCAGTCTTTGCTAATGTGTTTTTCTATATGATTTATTCTGTTAGGATAGTGATCACAAGCTTTGCCTAGGTAACCAGAACAGACTTTTAAAAACCTCTTTTCTCTTACTTTCTAAGTGGATCAGAGATTTTTAAAAAAGGTTTACTAAAGCCCTAGCTGGTATGGCTCAGTGGATAGAGTGCTGGCCCGTGGATTTGATTCCGGTCAAGGGCACATGCCGGGGTTGCAGGCTCAATCCCCACTAGGGGGCGTGCAGGAGGCAGCCACTCAGTGAAGTAAAACAGTATCTTTGCTTGATTGCAAGAGAGTTTAATAAACGTTTTTTTAAAAAGATATATTTTTATTGACTTCAGAGAGAGAGAGAGAGAGAGAGAGAAACATCGATGAAAGAGAATCATCTATCGGCTGCCTTATGCATGGAGCCCACAACCCAAGCATAAGCCCTGATCAGGAATCAAACTGCGACCTCCTGGTCCAGAGGTTGACCCTCAACCACTGAGTCATGCTGGCCAGGCTAGAGTGAATTTTAAGTGGGCTTTCCAAACAGCAAAATTCATTCTGTTTAGCAACTATACAACTTACTCAAAAGCTATCAATCTCTTGTGATTTTTATATTTCATGTCTTAAATATAATGCTAAAGTTTCACTGTGATGAAAATAAAGCTATTTTTTGTATTTCCTACTTGCAATTTTTTTAAAAAAAACATGCATTTTATTTTGAGATTCGCTTTATTGTATGTGCAATTTAAAAACCAGGAAAATGGAAACACTTCTGATTTTTCCATCAGCTATAAAAGCAATGTACTTGCTTCAAGACAAGAATTCATTATAGGTATTTACTCTATGGCACATATGAATTCTGCCAGATGCTTGGCTTACCCATATTACAGAAGTTTGATGACAGCTACGTTGCAATTTCTAATTGAAGGAGCTTTAAGCAATTGTGCTAAAACCATGTTCAATGTCTGTAGCAATGAAGAAGCCCAGATATTGGAGAAGAATCTTTCACTGGAGTTATCAAAATCCAAATTCCAGTTTGTAAAGCCGCCAGCTGCAACCCACTTGTGATATACCATATGAAGGGGAACAGATGAACTTGATAAAAATGATTTATTTATAAAAGCAGAAATCTGCTATTTAAAATTCACACTAGGTGATTTAAAAAATACGTTTTTGGACTATTACTTGAATTAAGAACAAGCAACCTAAGTAAAAACTCTACAGCATCCTAAAAATATGCAACGTCAGGTACCTATAGCTTCCTTCTTCTGAAAAGTTTTTTTTCTAAATATGGAATTAGAATACCATTTGTATCATTTCCTTTGTCTTAAAGAATAAATATAAAAAAGATGTTTCTTGGATTTATATCTGGTAAATAAATGTTCTACATTTCCAGTTGAGTCTTATAAAAAATATGAATTACAGTAAGTTTTTTTGGAAGAAAATGTACATATTTACCAGTGAGGGGGAAAAAGGAATCATCCTATTTAATAAAAGGCTTATATGCAAATCAACCGAACAGGGGAATGACTGGTCGCTATGATGTGCACTGACCACCAGGGGGCAGCTCAACGCAAGAGCTGCCTCCTGGTGGTCAGTGTACTCCCACCAGGGGAGTGCCACTCAGCCAGAAGCCAGGTTCACAGCTGGTGAGCACAGCGGCGGTGGTGGGAGACTCTCCCGCCTCCGTGGCAGCACTAAGGATGTCCAACTGATGGCTTAGGCCTGTTTAAACCGTTAGCTGGACATCCCCCAAGGGCTCTGGACTACAAGAGGGCACAGGCTAGGCTGAGGGACACCCTCCCCCTCCCCAGTGCATGAATTTTGTGGACTGGGCCTCTAGTCTATATATAAAAGTCTAAGTGACCGTTCAACCATTAGCTATGATGTGCACTGACCCCCAGGGGGCAGACACTCTGACTGGTAGGTTAGCTTGCTGCTAGGTCCAGCCAATCGGGACTGGGCGAGATGGACCAGACATGCCCTGGTGCCCACCCGCAGTCCCTCCCTGGCCCCAATTGTGCACCAGTGGGGTCCCTTGGCCTGGCCTGTGCCCTCTCACAATCTGGGACCCCTCAGGGGATGTTGGAGAGCCACAGGCCAAGCTGAGGGACCCCACTGGTGCACAAGGCCTATAGTGTTAAATAATATTTCTTACTAAACTTGATTTGGACAAGCCTATGTCATCATTTTCTTCTCCTCTTCTTCCTTTTTCACCTTGTTCCTATTCTGGTAGCTGTTGATGCCTGGCTGCAGTGCGCTCAGTGATTGACCACCGACTAGGGACCAGGAGGTCACGGTTCAATTCCCGGTCAGGGCATATGCCCAGGTTGTGGGCTAGATCCCCAGTGGGTAGAAGGCAGCTGATCAATGATTCTCTTTCATCATTGATGTTTCTATCTCTCTCTCCCTCTCTCTTCCTCTCTGAAATCAATAAAGATATATATATTTTTAAATTAAAAACAATGAATTTTCTATTTCTTGACTTCTAAGAGCTGAGAAATAATTGGCATCATCTTTTGAGAAATTAAATTTTAGTCATGGAATTTCTATTTGAACCAAAATTACATGACTCATAAATATATTTTGATTTACACCTAATGACAGCAAATTGGTTCATAGTGGCAATAGAGTAACTCTAAATAGACATAAATTTTATGTTTCAAAATGGGACAAAGTTTTCTAATTGTAATGAAGAAGAGAATCCAATTAGTCCCAATTGCCAAATGAGACACAGTGCCAGAAATTTCAAGAACGGAAGAAAAAAAAGAGAGAGAGATTGTATTTAATCTCTCATGAATGCCAGGGAAAGAATGCTTCCCAGAGGCTCTAAGACTCCTCATGGAAAATAAATTCCTTTAGCTCGTTAAATTTCCATACCTATACTTTTCATCAACACCAAGAATTTCCTCAATTTTCAAATTTCTGGTATTCTAGTTTTCTTTATTAAAATCCCTGTCATTGCTCTGAAATTTCCTCCTCAGTTTAGAACGCCTGAATTTATGAATGTCTTATGATTTTGTTTTCTAATAGTATCAAGTTTTTCCTTTTAATGTAACCAATGAAGAAGAATATAAACAAGGAATGAACAGGGGCCACTGGCATCCAAAGACACTGCACCCTTTTTAAAAATGTCTTGCTTATTGTCTCCTGGATCTCTAAGAAAATGCCCATGTTTATGTCCTGGTAACTTGCTGGGTCTGTAAAATGACTGCTTCCTCCTATCCTGAGAATGATTCCACTGAAATCCAGAATCTCACCACAATCTCAATTCATCACCCTTCCAAGAACATCATGAATGCATCACTTTCCAGAGAAAGCAACAGCAAAGCAATGTGGGAAATGACACATCAGGTTTCTGTCTCTTCTGATTTATATTACTGTATTTCTGAATTGGCTTTTTACCTATTGTACGTAGGCATTAATATTGTCTCTTTGCCAAATTGCTTAAGTATAAAGATTTTTAAAAAACAGCCTGACTGGTGTGGCTCAGTGGTTGAGCATCAATCGTTGAACCAGGGTGTCACAGTTCGATTCTGGGTCAGGGCATATGCCCAGATTGCAGACTCAATCTCTAATGTAGGGCATACAGGAGGCAGTTGATCAATGATTCTCTCTCATCACTGAGGTTTCTATCTCTCTCTCCCTCTCCTTTCCTCTCTAAAATCAGTAAAAAATATTTTTAAATATATTTTATTGATTTTTTACAGAGAGGCAGGGAGAGGGATAGAGAGTTAGAAACATCAATGAGAGAGAAACATCAATTCAGCTGCCTCCTGCACAGTCCCTACTGGGGATGTGCCCACAACCAAGGTATATACCCTTGTCTGGAATCGAACCTGGGACCCTTCAGTCCGCAGGCCGACGCTCTATTCGCTGAGCCAAACTGGTTAAGGCTAAAAATATATTTTAAAAAAAGATTTTTAAAACAAAAATGGAGAATAAATGTCCATTCTCCAAGGAGAATACATGCATAGTCTTCTCCAAAGCCATCAAAGATAAAGACATTTTCTTCTCATGCACTCAGAAACTGGGGTTAGGTGTCAAAACATTATGTGATTTTAGCATCTTATTAAAGTTGGTGTTTTTACCTATAAAAGCTTTCTCTCTTTCATTATTCTCATTTGGTTTGAAAGATGATGCTTTATAACCAGCCAAAAATGTGAAAGATTCAAGTACTAAGCATTTACATAGTCAGTATATTGTAGTATGTGGTGGTGGCTTCAGCAATGTATTGGCTCCTATCCACCAGAACTCAAAATGGAAAATGTACCTAATGAAGGCTTATACATAACTTATGGGAAACCTCTCTAGATTTAATTTTTTAAAATTTAACCCTATTATTCATTTCATATAAGTGGTCCCAAAGAGATCTCTGTTAAGTGGCCAGCTTTAATTCATATTCCTCAGGAATTCATGGCATTATAAATAGAAGGGCTAGCCCTGGTATTAAAATAACAGCCTGCTTGATTACAGGCATGATACAGTAGTTTGAAATTAACCAAAATTAACAGAACTATATATTCTACCTCCTGCTTATTTAGCTACCTGAAAAGTTATTCTAGCTGCCTCTGGTCAAATATATCAGCTAAATTAGATTTAATCCATTGTTCAATACCAACTCCTTTAGTAGTATTAGACAAATTGTCTACATGTCGTGTCTTCTCTAAATGTATAAATGGAGATTATGCTCTTGCCTTCTGTGATGAAATACTAACCTCCTGCTTCTGTTGCCACTACCCAAGGACTTAAGGTTTCTTCCTGTGCTCATGGCTTGGAAAGGTAGCCCTTCCTTTCTTTTGTACTTCTCCTCATTTTATATTGTCCATAGCAGCACACCCTCAAAATACTTATCTTCTTTGAATTGAAAAAAGTCCTTTACTATTCATTGAAATTTATAAAAAGAAAAGTAAGACTAGGTCGACATTATAGTAGGTAAAGTACCTCCATAATCTAGCTTTTTGTAGCATAGGGAATTCACCTAGTAAAAGATCTTGTTTCTGGGTGCCTTTATTCAGTCACGTGGCCTACTTCTTCACTCAGTCTAATATAGATCCTTTCCTGGTCAATGAAAATTAGGTAATATTAGTTCAACCATTCTTTTTGTTACAAAAAAAGAAAGAATTTATGAGTTAGGCTTTTATGCTTTGACTTACGATCTTCCCTCTGCAGTTATATATTAAAGACCTACTTATATCTTTAAGAATTAGTCAATACATATAAAGCATTTAGAACAGTACCTAGTACATAGTTCTATATTAACATTTATTCTTATTAATATATTTTTATTCTAACTCCTTTGTAAGTCTTCCCTATTCTCACCTGGCCTCTTCTCCTTGTACAATCATATATTTTGGGGGACGTATTTTCCTATTTAAACTTATATTGAACTTAATTGTTTATATTTTCCTCTCCTTCAATAAACAGTAAGCTACTTGAGAGCAAGAACCATGGATTTTCTTTGTATTGGCCTCCTCTCCAGTGCCTAGCGTATTGCTTTTCAGGCATTACATCTTTTTTAAAAATGTTCTTTGATTAATTATAATGATGACTTTCAAAACCAGTGAGAAGTTATCAACCAGTGTAGGCTTTTTTCTTAGATCTGCCTACAAATATGAATAGAAACCAAATTAGTTTCTTTATCCAGACAAGTTGAAATTGCACTAAGATTAAGCAAGTGGCATGGTCAAATGGTAGGGACCAAAAAAAGGTCATTGCAAAACAACAAAATGCACAAACAATGGGATTAACAATGGAATTTAGACTGAAACTCAGTAAAGCAACAGACTGAGACAAGATTAGAGACAAGGAGCCCTAACCAGTTTAGCTCAGTGGATAGAGCATGGGCCCTGGGACTGAAGGGTCCCGGGTTCCATCCTGGTCAAGGACATATACCTTGGTTGTGGGCTCGATCCCCAGTAGGGGGTGTGCAGGAGGCAGCTAATTGATGTTTCTATGTAAAAATCAATAAAATATATTTATTTTAAAAAGATTAGGGACAAGGATAGTTTTATTTCATTTTAAAAATATTTTTATTGATTTCAGAGAGGAAAGGAGAGGGATGGAGGAAGGGAGGGAGGGAGGGAAAGGGAGGGGGGGGGAGAGAGAGAGAGAGAGAGAGAGAGAGAGAGAGAAACATCAATGATGAGAGAGAATTACTGATCAGCTGCCTCCTCCACTCCCCACGCTGAGGATCGAGTCTGCAACTCGGGCATGTGCCCCAACCCGGAATCAAACTGTGACCTCCTGGTTCATAGGTCAATGCTCAACCACTGAGCCATGCTGGCTGGGTAGGACAAGAATAGATTTAGTTAAATGAATAGGGCATTTATAGGTGGGAAAGAGAAACTGCAATCCAAAGAAAGTATCTGAAATGACTTCCAAGTGTTGCATTAATAGGCGATTATAGGATAGGAGATTAAAAAACTACAGTGTCTTAACTACAAAGGATGTTGTTCTATAATATTAGTTCTGCCCACAAGATATTTGTTAAAGGATCTCAGAGTGGTTAATTAGAGTGGTCCCCTTTTACCCAGATTCATCTTCATAACTGTATATTCCACAACTATGTCCAGATAGTAATGCTATTTCTTCAAAGAGGGTCTAAGACATAATCATTACTTAAATACCAATTCCAATTTTCTAAAAACTCCAGGAATTTCTATATGGAAGTTGTTCTCTAGAAGTCATACTAGCTGAGCTTTGACTAGAGCAGGGGTGGGCAAAGTTTTTGACTCGAGGGCCACAATGGGTTCTTAAACTGGACTCAGAAGAAGGAGCTGCGGCCGTGTTTCCCGACATTGCCATGTTAACACTGCTGCTGGTGAAGGAGCAGAGGGGAGAGCAAGAGAACCCTCTGCTCTTTCGGCTCCGCGGGCCAGATAGAACAGCCGAACGGGCCGGATCCGGCCCGCGGGCCGTAGTTTGCCCACGGCTGGACTAGAGGAACAATACTGTTCCCACTCATGCTCACTAAGTAGAATATCAAATGCATAAATTCCTGGGTGTTATTTGGTTGCAGATAGCAGTCCCAGTCTAAAAGCTATTCTTTTCTATTGAGTATGCCTAAGAAATACTACATGGTTCAAACCTCAAATTTCACAGCATTGCTTACTTGAATCAGTGAAGGATGGAAAAGAAGGGAGGGAGGACACTGTGTAGGAAGGAAAAAGGTTTAATATTGAGTTTGGTGGGGCAGAGAAGAAAAAGGGAAAACACTGTCTAAACTTAAAGGTCATTGGGAAGCTGAAGCTAATCATTTTCCTGATAAGAGAACAAAAGAAAATACTTTTTGGTCTTTAAGAGGATTAAAGGGGACCCTAAGTATAGTTAAAAGTAGTTGGTCTCCAATCCATTAATATGCGCGACTGCAGTTTATTTATTCGCTCATCCCCCCTCCCCCCTTTGTAGAAGGATGTCCCCTGACAACTTAAATTCTTTTTTAAGCTTGAGAGAGTCTGTAAGAGCTCAGGACCTTGGGTGAAGAGGCTTTTTATGTTTCTATCATTTACGCCAGTGGTTCTCAACCTTCCTAATGCCGCGACCCTTTAATACAGTTCCTCATGTTGTGGTGACCCCCAACCATAAAATTATTTTCGTTGCTACTTCATAACTGTAATTTTGCTACTGTTATGAATTGTAATGGAAATATCTGATATGCAGGATGTATTTTCATTGTTACAAATTGAACATAATTAAAGCATAGTGATTCACTACAAAAACAGTATATAATTATATATGTTTTCTGGTGGTCTTAGGTGACCCCTATGAAAGGATCGTTTGACCCCCAAAGGGTGCGCGACCCACAGGTTGAGAACCGCTGATTTAGACCCTCTTAAACCCTTGAAGAAGGTTAACCAGACATTTGTGTTTTTAAGGTCTGTGGACTCTTATCTTCTTGACACCTCCCTCACATCTGATGTTTCTTTGGCTATCCCAAATTCAATCTCCTTTCCTAACATCACTTTAATTTTGGGGGGGAGGTGGATATTTCCTTCACTGAGTTTTGTGCAGTCTTGAGGACTATAAAGCACTGAGCAAGAGAGGAAAAAAGAGAAAAAAACTCATGGACATGAACAATAGTGTGGTGACTATGTGGTGAGAGGGGTGGAGGTGGAAGAAGGTATATGAGGGATGAATGGTGATGGGAAAAAAATAATAAAATAAATAAAATAAAATAAAGGGAAAAAATAGCAATACAAAAAAATATTTTGTAAATAAAAATCCTAGAAGGATATACAGCAAAGTATTAACAATGGTTTTGTCTGAGAGGGAGACAGAAGTTCTATAGGTAGAATTTCCAGTTTTGAGATTTTTATATTGATTTTTACAACAAATGTATATTTTAAGTATTAAAAATCAGTAAAAAGTTTCCGTTTTGAAAAAAACCTGTTCTAATGTTATTCAATAAAAATTTAATGAAATTATTAATAAAATCCACCCCAACCTAAGTTTTAAAATATTCTAAGTGGTTCACTGGAAGCTTCTATAAAGTGTTTTTTCTAACAATGTTCTTAAATTGTTCATAAACAATGTTCTTAAATTGTGATTTTTAAACATTTACAAGCAATGGTTCTTAACCAAACAGTTTTGAGCATGAAAAGTACAAGATGTTGGACTTGTATAACCAGCTCTGAGTAAAATACATCTATCATCACTTTGTGAGATGACTTCCCACTAAACAAACACCTGGGCTAAGAAAATTAATGGATAAACCAATATTGCAAGCCTGGGCTACATTCATATATATTGGATTAGTTTTCATTCACATCATTACTTTTTGTTGAAAAGTATTCCATTTAAAATAGTTTAAGAATTCACTTTTCCCAATATATTGTCGCATTTATACATTAAAATACTCTGAATAATGTTACACAAAAGCTACAAAACCCTGTAATTCTTTTTGAAAAGATATTGTATAATAATCATCTGTGCTATATATTTGCACATGAAAACAAAGCACTATGAGGAACACCAGTTATTAGAACAATGTGTCTCAAAATGAATCATCTTCAAATTTTAAAAAATTCACATCAGGGAAAGTTGGCAAGATCAAGGCATGATTAAAGATAATAATAAGTTACACATCAAATATGAATTGCATCACTTCTCTGCACCAAATTTTATCACTGCTGCCTATGACAACTTAAACAAAAAACCCAAACACATTATAAATCATGCACCCTCACACACACTCTCTTAAGCAAAAACACCTACCAGGTATACAGTCAAATTAAAACTGTAGGAGAGATTTATTAGCTTGTAGATGTTCCTAATTATTTGAAAAACGTGTCTTATGTTCAATAGCAACATCTTTCAAGAGCACATTTCAATCTTAGGAAAGGGGATCAAATCACCATAAAAGCGATCATAGAGAGTGTTTATTAGATCAACATTTCAGGGCAAAGCAAATTTTTAGCAGGTATTGTGGGTTATTTTCTATAATGCACACAATAGTGCTCAGCCTGTGTCTCTATCTAGAAAGCTTGCTATGTATAGGAGATACAATAATGTAGAAAGTATACTGGGGCAGGGGCAATATAGAGGGAAAGGAGGTAAGATTTATTACCTTCAATTATTTTTGTTAAAAATGTTCCTCAGGGCACAGGCACATAATATATTGTACTTTCCATTACTTAGCACAAATGTAAAACATATCTAAAAAACACATTTCATCTTTATAACATATTAAAATAACAAGTAGGATGTCATGACGTTAATTTGACAGATGGACTGTCATTTAGCAATGTTGTACGACATTAGTTAACAGCAAATTAATATCATCATACCCAATTTTTCTTAACATCTAGAAGCTATCAGATTGAAAAAAATTTCCTAGTATGGTATCTTTGATTTACTTACTAATCTAATGAAGCAAAATAGTTAACTAAAAATATGCAAATGTAATCCACATATAGTTTAAAAATAGCTACTTTCCAATGAATTAAAAATAAATGGTAAAATAATCTAAAAACTCTGATCTTAGCCACTATCCCCCAACTTTATCCTTCACTAAGGCAGTGATTTTTTTTTTGACAAGTTCACATGTACATTATTAATTGACTCATAAAAATTTTCAGCATATTGTACTAGGTTTATTATAACCACCCTTAATATATATTAAAACCAGTATCTTTTCATCAACACCAGCTGTTAAGCAAACTCAAGTGACATAGTAGATTAATGATTAGTCAATAGAAAAGAAAGCAAAAATAGAGTGGCATAAATTTAATTTCATTACACTTTGGCATCTGAAGCCACAATTTATGCCCCACTGACCAGAAATGACTTCTCTATTGTGAAACAGTCTTGATGTATACAATTTTAGTAGCAATGACATTCACCAAATGAATGTTAATTTTAAAGTCTTCATATTAAATATAATGTTTTCTGAAATAATTTTAATAGTATGGAAATAAACTGAGAAAATTATTTCTTGCAAATTTATCCCCATTGATAACTTAAGTGTTTCTATAGGTACTTTCTGTTAATATTTTTTCATTATCTAATGTACGAAGGGGAGGGGCAAAAGAGGAAGGAGAACTTCCAGCCTAATATCAGGGTTGGAGTCAAAACGTCAGCTTAACTTTAGCTGGCTCTTGAAACAGGAACAGGAAAGGTTGCAAAAACATGGTTTTAAATCTTTAGCAGCTACATTCTAGAAAAACATAAAAGAGTGAGGTTATAGCATTAAAATAGACTTGCTTCTCAGTAAAAGGAATTGTGATCATCATAATTTATCAAACAAGTTTTTTTCCCTAATGGAAAAAAAGAAGACCTGATTTCAGGAATGATTGTATCAAACTTAAAGAAGGAATTTGCATGCTCTTTATTTAAAACTTGAAAATTTTTCCTCCTTTGAGAAACTAAATCACTCCACACCATATATCTTATTTCTCTAGTTGTCTTATGTATGTTAACTCAGTCACTCCCATTGGATTTTACATTCTTTGAAAGTAGAGCCGAAACCGGTTTGGCTCGGTGGATGGAGCATCGGCCTGCGGACTGAAAGGTCCCAGGTTCGATTCCGGTCAGGGGCATGTACCTGGGTCGCGGGCACATCCCCAGTGGGAGATGTGCAGGAGGCAGTTGATCGATGTTTCTCTCTCATCGATGTTTCTAACTCTCTATCTCTCTCCCTTCCTCTCTGTGAAAAATCAATAAAATATATTAAAAAAAAAAAAAAAAAGAAAGTAGAGACCATATCTTAAATTTCCCCTCTTTCCCTTTATCACATAGTGTTAAGCACAGAATATGTACTCAATAAATACTTGATTATGAAAGCTTAGCAATGTTTATCTGTTAAAAAAAACTAGATATACTTTTTACCCCAACTCCAATCTTACTAGTATTAGATTAAGTGTGCCTTCCTTTTCTGCTTATGACTTATTCCAAGTCTCACTTTTCCTTCATTTCATCTAGTTATTACTCCCAATCTTTCCTTTTTCTTTTTCCTCCCCCTCTCAAGATATATATATATTTGGAAGCACAGACACATATACACAGACACAATACTGAATATATAACATTCTTATGAAATTATATATAAAATATATTATAATCTTATGTAATTGATTAATCATGAGTATACTTTGTTCCTATTTTATTGCTTTAAAAGAAATCTAGAACACTAAATCAAGTTTTTTTTTAGGTTATCTTAAATTGACTTTTTCCACCAAAATCACTGGTCCTCTCTTCTAATGGTTGGTTTTCATTATCTCAGGACACAGCAAGGATTTCACTCAAATGTAACATTCCCTACTTAAAACATTTAATTTTATTACCTTCTTGGTAAATTTGTTTTGCTGCATTTGTTGGTTCCATTGGAAGAAAGTGATGGTTGTTACTGATAAAAGAGGATTTAAAAAATAATTATTGATTTCTCATTGTGGTGTTAGTAGTTTTATCTTAGCTTTAATAATGCTCAGTCATTTCTAGATTATAAATCCTCATATCTTTTGTGATTTATGATTATTTTAGGAGCAAGAAGGTAAATTATTATGATAATTGATACACAGACCTGGAACTCAGTAAGAAACCTAAATTTAATTCCCATCCTTCTAAAAATAAAAGCAGTATAGCTGCTCAGTTTCTGTGTCTATTAGATTTGAATACTGTTGTTCATTATTGATATGTAATCTATTGTGTCTATTGGAAGTGATATCAACAAAAGGGAAAATAAGAACTAGTAATGCAATCATTATTATACTATGCTATCATTTGAACATCAAAATATTTCACAGAAAATTATATTTAGTGATTTGAATCACACTATTGATAAACATGTTGAGGCATATGGAAAGTTAGTATTCAGATCTGAGTTTCTGGCACTAACAATGTGTGGCTGTAGTTGGTCTTTAGAAAATTGCAATGACCTGGATATCATAAATACAAGTTGACTTATGATAAATAATAACAATTTTCAGTGGGTAGAAAATGCATATTTCATGTACCCTAACTGGTGTTTGGCATTTACTTTGTGAAGTTTAAGGTTTCTTAACACATTGTATGCAGGAAACGTATTTATACATTTTACGTTGACTGGTAGCGTTGACTGGTAGTAGAGCACGGGACACGTATTAATACGTTTTTTATAGACTAGTGGTAGAATGCGGGTAATGTATAAATACGTAAACTAAAGTTATTGTAATTTTACTGAACGTTGCCATTTGCGCAAAAAATTAGCAAAAATGGCCCGCGCCACCTGTTAGTGCGTGATAAAAACTACCCGCAAACAATGTGTTAAAATATAAAACTGGACTCAGAATGTTATTTTCATGATTCTTTTAAATATCCATAATAACTGGTTATTTATTTGACATAGAATCACCTACTTCAAATGTAAATGTAGAATTTAAAACATTGCAACTCCCACTCTGCATGTGAAATTCCATCAGAATTATCTTTTGAAATATCTACTTGGTTTTTCTTTTGATCTCAATGATAGGTATTTGTAATTATCCACACTAATAAAAGACAAATATGCTAATTGACCGTACCGTCGCCACATCCACCAGCCAATCAGAGCAACTATGTGCAAATTAACCCAACCAAGATAGTGGCTAATTTGCATATGCTGGCTGGGAGTAAAGACTGAAGACAACGTAGAAGGAAGCCAAGCACTGCAGAAGGGAGCAAAGTAGAAGCGGCGGAGACAGGAATGGAGCCAAGGCGGCGAAGGCGGGAGGCAGGGGCACGGGGCGCTTCGGCCGGAAGCGGCAGGCGGCGGGAGGCAGGAAGCAGTGGGCAGCGGTGAGCGGCGGTAAGGGGCAGCAGGAGGCGGCGGGCGGCGGCGGTGGGAGGATGCAGGAGGCGGGAGGGAGCTGAGGTGGCAGAGGCAGGAGCAAAGCCCTATTCTTGCAGGAAGATTCCTGCAATGGGCCTCTAGTAACTATTATAATAGGCAACTATAATTAAAAACTATATCTACCTTTGTCCCTGATCCATGGCACAAATCTTCAAAACCCTTGTAATTTCCTGAGTTATAGGAGTGTCATTTTTATGCTAATGAGGTGACTCTAAACTGGGCCCAGATAGCTTCAGGATGAGGGCTAGTCACCAGAAAGACCAATCACATTATTAGGTTGGAACTTTGGGCAGTCCAACCTTCAGGGAAAGGAAGAAGGCTGGAGAACTCAATCACAGGGTCCTATGATTTAATCAATCATGCCTGTGTAACAAAACTGTCTGCACACCCAGGCCCAGGGGCACTTTCTGATTGGTGAACATTTCAATATATCGGTGGCACACCCTGACTCCACAGGGACAGATGCTCTTGCACTCAGGACCCTTCCAGACCTTGCTCTATGTAGCTCTTCATCTGACTGTTCATTTGAATCCATCATATATAATAAAGGCCTAATATACAAATTGTCCTCTCGGGCAGTCATTCGACTGCTCGCTATAATGTGCACTGACCACCAGGGGACGGCATGGAACATGGTGGGCATCAGCGACATGGCACTGGCAGCAGGTGGCAGTGGAGGTGCTGTGGGCCCCAATAGGCCATGACGAGAGTGGGACTGTGGCAGGATAGTGAAGCAGGTGAGCAGGCGGCACTAGGCCATGGTAGGTGTGAGCAGGGGCCCAATCGCCCCA
Organism: Myotis myotis; assembly: GCF_014108235.1. NCBI lineage: Eukaryota > Metazoa > Chordata > Mammalia > Chiroptera > Vespertilionidae > Myotis > Myotis myotis. The sequence goes on along the minus strand of NW_023416321.1, from coordinate 21,415,164 downwards.
CAGATGGTGGCCAGTGGTGGCGGCAGGGGGCGGAGCCACCACCCGGCTCCCAGGCACTGAGGGAACTGGGTGTGGGCCCTGGCCCCGATTGATCGCCCCATAGGCAGGATGGTGGAGCAGGTGAGGGGGCAGTGCCAGGCCAAGGTGGGGTGCCAGGCAGGGCTGCAGGGCTGTGAGGCTGGGGGCATGAGCTGGGGCCCAATCTCTGCAGGCCACCCCAAGGGATCCCACCCATGCATGAATTCATGCACAAGGCCTCTAGTTATAATATAATGGCCATTATAGGTATAGCATTTTCCTGAGTTCTGTGAGTTACTCAAGTTAATTAATGAATCTGAGAAGGTTGTGGGAAATCCTACCTGAATTTGTAGTTGCCAGACATTAGTGTGAGTGTTTTGGTGACACCCAAAACTTGTGACTGGCATCTGAAGTAGGGGCATTCTTGTGAAGTACCCTGTCCTAAACCTGAACTGAACTGAATTATAGGACACCCAATTGGTGTCAGAGAATTGGTGTGAACATAGCAACAAACACTTTTATCTTAGAAGTTGTAAACTTTTAAATTTATTTCTCCTCTGCCCCCTGCACTATGTAACCACGAAATTTAAATAGCCTTTAAAGAAAATATGTCAGTGATGTCATAGCCATTATTCGACTTGCTTTTTCTAAATATTTGCATCTTAAATAACAAAACAAATATCAATTTAAAAAACCCCAACCTACTAACACATATGCAGAACACAGAGAATGAGAATAAAATCGATAGAATATATATATGTGTGTCATATATATATATTCAATGGTCTTTATTTCAATTATATTTATAGAGGTCAAAACTAAAGCCCAATAGACTTCAATTTAATGAAAAAGAGCTAAAATGCCAAAACCCTAAAACACTAGCAATTTAAAAATACAAAATATGTTGTAGTTGGAACTGTTTCATAAATGTTTTTGCAAAAGTGTTTTGTGAACTATACAATATTATGTAATTTAAAATAATTTATATAAAACCCTAGATAAAAAGTATTCTGCTAATTTTTGTTTTGCAATAAAAGATGCACTGCCATGAAAAATACTGAATTACAACTTAAGAGAGTCCTTATATACAAGACTATACTGAATTTTAAAAAAATCTTTGTAAACATTGGTGAATGCCACATGTTTTAAAGAATTATCAATTTTAGAGACTGATGAGAAACAGATGAAGTACACAGTAAAGTTGCCACAAGGGCTAACTAAAAGTCCTGGCCACTATTTTTACCAACATTTAATAGTCAATAACTCTAAAAACATTTGCTAAATTTACTTACTAGAAACTGAGGGATGTAGAGAGTTATTTATAAAGAAGAAATGCTAAAGACTAGGGGGGAAAGTGTCCGTTTCTTTATGATAAAATGCATTTTACAATGAAAATAATTCACCTGGTGATAAAATCTGAAAAATACATTTTCCAGCACACCTTATCCACTTATCAGAGTATAGGAAAATACATAGATTTCAATTTGGTGATTTAGCCTATAGCTTTAAATCTTTAATAAACAACTTGAAATTCCAAACTTTAATAATGAAAAGGCCATAACTGAAATGATGTCAACCCTGGATATGAATCTCTTACCAACACGATGAAAGCCCCACTTGTAGAGCTGCACTTCTGGTCAGCAGCTGCATTCTTGTTTTAATAAAAGGAGAAAGGGTGCCAGCACACCAATGCAATCCAAGGCATGGTTGCTACATAAGCAGGAGGATTAATTGCTTTTCCAGAAAGCTGGAGTAAGCTCTCCTTCCACTGTCTCATCAGGATCAGCTTCCATAAAATGAGTGTAATAAGATAATGTATTACATACGCCAGTAACTCCTACCACTAGTATTCAGCTGAACAAAGCCATCCATATTTATATCAGTCAATAAAAACTTCATTGCTACACATATTTCAGACACCACATTTTAGCTACGTCTTTTAGGTGGAGATAAGGTAGGCTGTAAAGAAGCAAAAGTGTTACTCCCTGAAGGATCTGCCCACCTTAGCTCCAATAACTTCCATGGCTGCTAATGAGATGAGAAAAAAACACCACGTATTAGGGATTTTGAAAAAATAGCTCTACCAATATGAAGGACCTTATTCACAAAAATAAGAACTATAGATGCTTTAATTAGTACCAAAATAGTCATACTAATCATAATTGGTATGATTTTATGACTGATGAGATTTGGAGTGATCATTTGATTTTACTATATGTAGCCATGAGAAGGTTCATTTTGGTTGTGATGTATCTTGATGACTTCATAGGCTCACATTATCCTTTGAAGGTAAACATAAAGGAAAAAAAATATTTCTAATTTTAAGAATAGCACAGAAGGAAGCAAGACAAAGGTCACTCTCCAACTAGAAAAAGAACTCCTTTCTCTGGTTCCACAGTCTGAGCTTATGCACTAAATCATTTGGATTTCCAGACCGCAACCTAAATATACCTCCTTATGGTTATACTAGAGACCCGATGTATGAAATTCATACAAGGGGCTTGTCCCTCGCAGCCCCTCACAGCCTCGGCCGGCCCTCGCAGCCCCTCACAGCCTCAGCCAGCCCTCCCAGCCCCGGCTTCATCTGGAAGGTTGTTCTGCTATTTAGTCTAATTAGCATATTAGCTCTTTATTATATAGGATACAGGATAATCAAAGATCTCTCCAAAATTTATCAATCATTTTATAAACTATTGGAGAGCCTAAAAACCATAGTTTATGTTTACTTCATAGATACAAAAGTTCTGAGACTACTTTTGAAATTCTGGCCCATTTATGAAAATGACACAATGTACTATATTAGCAACTGAAGTCTTCCTATGATAGCTTCAGGTACAATAACATGTAGAATAATATTATTTTCAAAGTAAGCTATCAGCTGCTTAAAATGTTTTAATAACATCAGCCAAGCATTTTCTAAATTCTTAATAAAATTATTTTTTGTTGTAGCCATTACCTACTCTGAGAAACCACATACAATACTATCATCCTCTATTATGATGTCCCTGATGATTTCCAAATGTTTCTTTGCTATGCAGCAGAAGTATATGATTTCTGATCCAGATGCTTTAAAAAGCAATTCTAACAAAGAAACTTAATCTGAGCTGAACTTGGCACAGATTCTGAAAACCTATAGGATGATGTTTTGGAAGCTGCTCAAACAAAAGCTGAAACAAAAATATGCATCCACAATCATATATCCCTGGCTGGTAGTAATAAATGAAGGATGCAGACTTTTTCCATAAGTATGGGTGAATAGAAGTTAATGCTTATAAAATACAGTGTAAGTACCAAAACAGTATTTGAGATTGATGCTTCTATTTTTTTAAAACCAAGACACCCATTTACTTCACAAGAAGGTATAAATTAAGGAAAGAAAGATTATACTTATTCTTTTGAAAGCTATTCAGAAATTTTGGTGTTCTTCTTAAGTAAAAAATTATTTTAATTATAATATTCAACAAAATTATAGTATAATATTCCAAAAACTGTTAACATAGATGAGGGCACTTTGAGCCAATTTATTCCAGTGACCATGTAATAGGTTGGGTACAAAAGTTCCAAACTCTTTTTGGAGTCCCAGAAGAAGAGGAGAGGGAGAGTAAGACAGAAAATATTTGAAGAGATAATGCCTAAGAATTTTCCCAAACTCACACATTCAAGATGTGCAAATACCGCCACGAACAATAAACACGAAGAAAAATATACGAGGAGCATCATAGTAAAAGGGCTGAAAACCAAAGACAAAGAGAAAAATCTTAGAAGTAGCCAGACGAAAGAAAGTACATATGACATTTCAATGAAAACAACTGAAGTAAGAAGACAATAGATTGTTATTTTCAAAGTGGTTATAGAAAATAATTCCAACATAGAATTCTATACCCAATGAAAATATCCTTCAAATATGATTGTAAAAGAAGTTTTCAGACAACTTAATATAAAAAGAATTCATCACAAGCAGACAAAAACTAAAAGAGAAACTTCTATATAAAACATAATTTAAATAAAATAAAACAATAAATTAAATTTTTGATCTTGTATTGTAAGACCTTGTTAAACATACTGATTAGTTCTAGTAGCTTTTTTGTAGATTCTTTATGATTTTCTACATAAGTGATCATATTGTCTGTGAATAAAAAGTTTTACTTATTCCTTTACAGTCTATATATGCTTAGTCCCCACCCCCACCCACCCCCACCTTCATTGCACTAGCTAGGGCATCCAGTACAGTGCATAATAGAAGTGTTTAGAGCATATTCTTATTTTGTTCCTATTCTTAGGTAAAAGTATTTGATCTTTTACTGTAATTAAGTATTTTGCTGGCTGTAATAATAATAATTATTATTAAATACCTTTTTAAAGTTTTAGATTCGCAGAAAAATTGAGAGGAAAATACAGAGATTTCCCATATACTCCCTGCTCCCGGACATGCATAGCTTCCCCCATTATCATCATTCATCAGAAAGGTACTTTTGTTACCAATATATAATGGAATATTATTTAGCCTTAAAAATAAAGAAATCCTACTATTTGCAACAACATGGATAAATCTATGGGAGGACACTAAGCTAAGTGAAATAGGCCAGCCACAAAAAACAAATACTGCATGATCTCATTTATATTGTGGAATCTAAAAAAGTCTAACTCATTGAACCAGAGAATAGAATAGTGGTTACCAGGGAAGTGCTGGTGAAAGGGTACAAACTTTCAGTTATGAGATAAATAAGTTCCAGAGATCTAATGTGCAATATAGAGACTATAGTAATAATAATTTATTACATACTTGAAATTTATAAGAGTAGATCTTAACCGTGTCACCGCACATAAAACAAGGTTACTATATGAGGAGATTGACACATTAATTAGATTGATTGTGGTAATCATTTCACAAAATATCAAAACATCATATTGTTTTGATACATCTTTTACTTGTCAATTATATCTCACAAAGTTGGGAAAATCCCAGATGCACTGTAAATCTAAATGAGAATAGTTAAACAATAAAGTTACTAGAGGATTTTTTTTAAAGTGAATATTTTCACTCTTAAATAGAAATCATTATTACATCCTATAATTATTACTTTATTTATAAAATGCTTGACATTAACTCATTCTTAATATAATTTGCAATATGAATTAGAAAAATTCAGTTTCTTCATAAAATATAAAATAATAAATATCTTTCCTCTAAAACTCACTGGTCAGAAAACAAGGACAACTATCTAATTCCATCTACTCAAAACTTTTAAAACAGATTAAAATGCTAAATCCACCTTAACCCTTAACTGATGAGGATTTTATTTCTAAGGCTGCAATAATTTCATTTGTGGCCAAGTCTCAATACCAGGAGCAGACAGATTATCAAAGACATTCTGAGATCAGTATGAAGCACATTCTGCTTAAACCAATTATGATGAAATTGTTAGATTACACATGACAGCTGATACCATACATCTCATAGCCATTAAATTTATTTAATCACAATAATAATAGAAATTGAACAAGAAAGATGTCACACCTATAAATCTTTTGGAAAATAAAAATCTTAGATGAATATTTTACAAATAAAATTCTGTGGGTCAGCAAATAGGATTCTAAGAAAATATGTTGTAGAGAAAATGTGAATGTATAAACATGTTGTTTAAAAATTATACCTTTATGATTATTTTCTGCTTATTTTTATCAAGGGAAAGCTAACATGTAAGTTTAATTAATATATGTAATATTTTCCCCTCTGTATCATTTCATCAATAAAAGTGGATAAAATATATCAAGGTAAAAGAGCAATGCTTACAAAATTCTCATTTCTATACACTTTTAACACATAGATTCTCAATGGTGCTCTATAACATACACAAGAAGAAACTAATAAATATAAATAGCAATTATTACATGCATTCTTCAATATAAAAACCTGTTTTGAACTAAGAAGAATTCATATGAGCTTTTTCTAAGATTGTACTTCATTGTGTGCTTGCATAATAATAAGATCCAATCTGTTAGAAAACAAGTAAAGGACAAATTAATAAGGTCATAATTTGGTCTAATGATGCTTAATACAGTTTTAGCAATCTGCTCAAGACAAAGGTGACCACTCAGACATAGCCAATTATGCATTTGTGTGGCAGATGAAATCTTTTGTGATGAATCTGATTAACATTCAATAATAAACATACAGGCTGAGAAAATGACCACGCACCTCCTGCAAACATCAACTAAGGCTTTGTTAAGATTGAGGTCAGCCTGGTATTCCAGAAAGGCGCATTAAGATAAAAAGTTTATCAAATGTGTTAACATGGATCCCTCTTAAAAAACACAAAACCCCTATTACACAAAGGTCACCTTTTAGCAGCTGATTTGTCTGATCAATTAGGAAAATAATAGGCCAACCTTCTTTACGAGTCACATGTATTTAATTTTTAGAGAAGTTTTAAATCAATTTGGTTTAATCTCCAAACACTGGAAACGTAATAAAATCATGCCATAGAACATTTAGCAGTTCCACTGCTTAAGTTTTTCCACCAATGACCCTTTCTGAGTAACTTGAAGTGATTCTGTTTTACTCGTACATACATTCCTAAAATGCCTTAGATCCAATTAGGCTTGATCATTGTTTCTTATCTAAGTAAGCATGAATCAATAAAGTATGAAAGAGGTTAGATGAGGATACAACAAACTGTACTTTAAAAATACATTATGTAAGAATAGCATACATATAGAAAAGTACACAAATAAGAGTTCCCTAAATTTTCACAACGAACACGTCCCATTAACCAATAACTGGGTTTTTAAAAACTAAATATCAAGAAACAGCATCCTGGAAGCCCCTTCAGTCACCAGATCCCTCCGTGCCAGCCCAATAACCTGACTTTATTTTTATGTTGATTTCCAAGAAGAAGGGAGATGGCCCTAACCAGTTTGGCTCAGTGGATAGAGCATCGGCCTGTGGACTCAATGGTCCCAGGTTCAGTTCCGGTAAGGGCATGTACCTTGGTTGCGGGCACATCCCCAGTGGGGAGTGTGCAGAAGGCAGCTGATCAATGTTTCTCTCTCATCGATGTTTCTAACTCTCTGTAAAAAATCAATAAAATATATTTTAAAAAAAAAAAAGAAGAAGGGAGATGGAGAGATAGAAACACCAATGATGAGAGAGAATCATTGATTGGCTGCCTCCTACATACTCCCCATTGGGGGGGATCAAGCCCACAACCCTGGCATGTGCCTTGACCGGGAATTGAACAGTAACACTCCTGGTTCATAGTTCAACACTCAACCACTAAGCCACACCGGTTGGGCTAACCTGACTTTAAACAATATAAATTAGTTTGGCCTGTTTATGAATTTGCTCTTTGATTTCTTCATTAACCCATTGGTTGTTTAGTAAGTAGGATGTTTAGCCTGTACATGTTTGCTTTCTAGTTTTCTTCTTGTAATTGATTTCTAGTTTCATATCATTGTGGTCAGGAGTGTTGCTTGATATGATGTCTTTTTAAATTAATAAAATTGTTTTATCATGTGATCCTGGAGAATGTTCCATGTGCACTTGAAAAGTATGTGTATTTTGTTTTTGGCTAGTGTTCTGTAAACATCTATTAGGTCCATCTGGTATAATCTGTTAAGGCCAACGTTCCCTTGTCGATTTTCTGTCTGGATGGTCTCTCATTGTTGTATATGGGATGTTAAACTCCCCTACTATCATTGTAATACTGTCTATCTCTCCCTTTATGTCTGTTAATATTTGCTTTATGTATTTAGGTGCTATGTTGGATGCAGAGATATTTATAAGTGTAATGTCCTCTTCTTTGATTGATCCCTTTTCCATTATATAATGCCACTATTTTTCTCTTTTACATTCTATACCAAAAACATAAATTTGAAAGTATAAATATAAGTGCAGTTAACCCTTGAACAATGTGGGGTTAGGGATGGAGACTCCCCATAGTTGAAAGTCCACATATAACTTTAGACTACCCAAAAAGTTAAGTTGTTCCTCAGTACGTATTCACAAGAGATTGGTCCCAGGGCTCCCTGTGGATACCAAAATACGAGGATGCTCATACTCTTCCCTCCACCTGAAAATCTTAATATCTTTCAGAAAAGTTTTATAATTTTCATCACATAGGTTCTAAACATTTTCTAAATTTCAGTGGACTTTTCCATCTTGTATGAAAAATTCAAAATAGCATGACACATTCTTAAATACATAAAAGTGAAAATATCTTGAATATTAATTATTTCAGTTCTTTCCTCCTTGGATAGAAGTCATCATAATTATGGCTTTTGTCACAAAGATATATTGTCTTACAAAAAATCAGGAGTTGCCATCTTAAACATAGAGTTATATACTCATTAAGAAAAATTTGAAGTGATACCAGATATCAAACTGTATTACAAAGCCACTGTTCTTAAAACAGCTTGGTACTGGCTCAAGAACAGACATATAGATCAATGGAATAGAATAGAGACCCCAGAAATCGACCCAAACCACTATGCCCAATTAATATTCGACAAAGGAGGCAAGAGCATACAATGGAGTCAAGACAGTCTTTTCAATAAATGGTGTTGGGAAAATTGGACAGATACATGCAAAAGGATGAAACTAGATCACCAACTCACACCATACACAAAAATAAACTCAAAATGGATAAAAGACTTAAACGTAAGACGGGAAACCATAAAAATACTAGAGGAATCCACAGGCAGCGAAATCGCAAACATATGCCGAAGAAATTTCTTCTCTGATAATGCTCCTAGGGCAACGGAAACTAAAGAGAAAATAAACAAATGGGACTACATCAAAATAAAAAGCTTTTGCACAGCAAAGGAAACCATCAACAAAACAACAAGAAGACCCACTACATGGGAGAATATATTTGCCAATGATACCACCGATAGGGGTTTAATTTCCAACATTTACAGGGATCTCATGAAACTTAACAAAAGGAAGATAAACAATCCAATAAAAAAATGGGCAACGGACCTAGATAGACACTTTTCGAAAGAGGACATACAGAAGGCCGAAAGACATATAAAAACCTGCTCAAAGTCACTAATTATACGAGAGATGCAAATCAAAACGACAATGCGTTATCATCTCACACCTGTCAGAATGGCTATCATCAACAAATCAACAAACAACAAGTGTTGGAGAGGATGTGGAGAAAAAGGAACACTTGTGCACTGCTGGTGGGAATGCAGACTGGTGCAGCCACTGTGGAGAACAGTATGGAGCTACCTCAGAAGACTAAAAATGGAACTCCCATTTGACCCAGTGATCCCACTACTAGAAATATATCCCAAGAAACCAGAAACGCCAATCAGAAAGGATATATGCACCCCTATGTTCATAGCAGCACAATTCACCATAGCTAAGATTTGGAAACAGCCTAAGTGCCCATCAGCAGATGAGTGGATTAGAAAACTGTGGTACATATACACAATGGAATACTATGCTGCGGTAAAAAAAAAGGGAACTCTTGCCTTTTGCAACAGCATGGATGGAACTGGAGAGCATTATGCTAAGTGAAATAAGCCAGTCAGAGAAAGATAAATACCACATGATCTCACTCATTTGTGGATTATAGAGAACAACATAGACTGATGAAAAGGGACAGATCCAAAGACTGAGAAACAGAGATCAGGCTATCAATCCCCAGAAGGAAAGTAGGGGAGGGCGGGGGTAAGGGGAAGAGATCAACCGAAGGACTTGTATACATGTATATAAGCCAAACCATTGGACATGGACAACAGGGGGATGGGAGTATGAGTGTGTGTGTGGGGGGGAGGTTGGGGGTTAATGGGGGGGGATGAGGACACATTTGTAATACCTTAACTAATAATAATAAAAAATAAAAACGAAAAAGAAAAATTTGAAGTGGTTATTTTGAAATTATGGTGTCAGTGTTAGGGTTTTAAGATTAAAATAGAAATGTACTAAGAGATTTGCATAATAACAAATATGTAGAAAATTGACTCACTGGAAAAAAATACAAAGAAAATTGATTCATTGGAGAAAATAGCCAATATATTTGAATCGGGCAATTATTTAAAATAATTACTGAAAGTTTTAGATGATCAATGTATAATAAAGTATAATTGCTTAATCCTTTCACTAAAGATCAGTAAATCCGTGTGAATGGTTTCTCAACAGTATCAAGATATCTTCTAAAGAATCTAGAAGTTTAAAAAGATAAATTCTAAGGATAACAACAAACAAAATTTCTGATGCTTTAATGAAATGAAGAATGAATTATTAAAAAGAGCATTTTTGCCCAGCTGGTGTGGCTCAGTGGTTGAGCATCAACCTATGAACCAGGAGGTCATAGTTCCATTCCTGGTCAGGGCACATGCCTGGGTTTGCCTCAGTCCATAGTGTGGGGCATGCAGGAGGCAGCCAATCAATGATTCTCATCATTGATGTTTCTCTCTCCCTCTCCCTTCCTCTCTGAAATCAATAAAAGTATGTGTGTGTGTGTGTGTGTGTGTGTGTGTGTGTGTGTGTATAATTTTAGTGTATATTTTTTAAAAGAGCATTTTATCCTCACCCAAGGATATGTTTTTATTACTAGAGGCCCATTGCACGGGATTCATGCACTGGTGGGAGGAGTGACCTGCAGGGATCAGCCCACTGTGGGAGCGCCACTCATCCTGATCAGCCAAGCGCTGTGGACCCACGCTCTGAGTGGCTGCTCCCTGGTCTGTCATCTTCCGCAGAGCTGGAGCACTCACCTCTCCAGGGGACCCAGTTGGGGCCGGGCCCATGGACAACAGCACTGAGAGGCAACAGAGTAGGCCTCAGTACCGCGGTGGCCACGAACCTGCCTCCTAGGCTCCAGGGTCAGCTCTGTGAGCCTGGCAGCAGCGCTGCACAGCCTGCGGGCATCCGGAGGAGGCGGCAGGAAGGAGGAGGAGCCCAGGGTGAGGAGGCGATGATCGCAGACCAGGTTCCTGCCCATTGGCCCAGGGTTCCCAGCCGGAGCAGCCGCTCATCCCCATCAGCCAAGCGGCGCTCCCATTGTGATAGCACACTGACCACTAGGGGGCAGCTCCTGAATTGAGCGTCTGCCCCCTGGTAATCAGTGCACATCATAGCAACTGGTTGACTGGTTGTTCTGGTCCTTCCACCATTCGGTCGCTGGGCTTTTATTGTATAGGGTTATTATTATTATTACTACTATTGATTTTAGAGAGAGAGGAAGAGAAACATCAATCAGTTGCCTCCCACACTTGCCCTGATCAGGGATTGAACTCACAACCTAGGTATGTGCCCTGACAGGGAATAGAATCCAAAACTTTTTGGTACAGGGGATGACGCTAGCACCAACTGAGCCACCTGGCCGAGCTAAAAAAAGCATTTTTAAATGAGAGATGTGAAAGAAAGCAAGTTTTTACCAGTTCTCTATTGAATCATTACTCTTGTCGACCTTAGGATGCAATATGAGATTTTTAGTTCATCCTTCATCATGTACAGTATTAGTGACCCAGTGCACAGACTCATTGAAAGAAAATTAATTAGAAGGTGGCCAGTGGGGTAGGACTGGGTGGGATGGGCTGGGCCAGACACTCCATGGAGCCAACCTCCTATGGTCCTTCCCCAGCCAGCCACACCTGGGGTGGCGCTGCCGCTCAAAGGGTGTCTGTGGAGTGAGTGGGGTCCCTCCGGCAGGTGGGGTCCCTTGGCCTGGCCTGCGGGGACTGGGCCGAAACTGGCTCTCCGACACCCCACCCCCCCCGAGGAGCCCCAGAGTGCGGAATGCAAACACAAGTGTGCAGTAAACCAGATTCGGGGCGACAATGCCCCATCAACAACATAACCCACCAGTCGAAGGTGGAATTATGCAACCCAGTGAGGAATCAGGCTCCCTCCTCTCTGGTGCGTCACCAGAGAACCGCTGCTGCCAAGTCACCACAGCTCAGCAGCTCCTGTGTTGAGTGTCAGTGTGCCTCATACCTATCCACCGGTCGGGTGGTTGCTTAGCCTTTTATATATATATAATTATGGAAGTGACATAATGATCCCAGGGCATGTTTAGTTCTTAGGCAGAAGTGCTGTCTTAATTGAGGAAGATTTGTTTTGGATCGACACAATGTTCTCTTTTAATAGTTGCCAAATAGAATGCAAATGTTTTCCATATTTTGGGTTTCCACAAAACACAAAATATTTTTAGGGAGTAATGTAATTAATGTAAGTTATATTGATGGAGTCATTTAGGGAACACTAATAAGCAAACCCTAATTTGGTATAAGTAGTAAGTAGCAAAACAGGGAGAAGGGTTATAAATAGGCATAAATGAGAGAAATAAGACAAGAAAAATAAATTTATAGAAAATTTTAAAAAACTAATATTTAATAGGTGTGCTTAAAGATACTATAAAAGGAAAAGGGAATATGTTAAGAACTATAAATCAGCCGAAACCGGTTTGGCTCAGTGGATAGAGCGTCAGCTTGCGGACTGAAAGGTCCCAGGTTCGATTCCGGTCAAGGGCATGTACCTGGGTTGCGGGCATATCCCCAGTAGGAGATGTGCAGGAGGCAGCTGATCGATGTTTCTGACTCTCTATCTCTCTCCTTTCCTCTCTGTAAAAAATCAATAAAATAGAAAAATAAAAAAGAACTATAAATCAGAGAAAATGTAGTTTGTTCACTCTATGTGGTTATAAAATATGAAAAAATGTATCTTTCACAAGCAATTAAGTTACATATGATGTATTTGGCATGAAAACATTAACATCTCTAAAGCACACCTTATTTTCATCAATAAGATTGCTACCAATAGCTATAAAAACCACCTTCATAATGCCAGAAACAGAACTAATCCTTCACTTTCAAAGTAAATTTGCATGTACAGTCAGATCAATTTTAGATTTCCAAATAAATCCACTATTTCAAAAGGATCACTATATTAAACAAGTAAAAAGTAATATCTGAATTTTGGTGTGCTACTGTTAGGTACAATTGAAAAAAGAGAAGAAAAAGTAAGTTATCTCTCAGTAAATTAGGTGATGCTTATGTTCAGCTAACAATTTCCTAACAAATGTAAGAGTGTGTGATATGGATGGATAGGACATGGGCATAACTATAAAGGAGAAAGTTGTATTTGAAAGCTAATTCCCAGCTGTCCCAGCCAAAATAAGGTTATTCTTATCCTCCTGTCTAAATTTCTTATCAGGCAAGACAATGGAACAAAATCTTGTTACAAAATTTTTATTACATTTCCAACTGGGAAGAGTAAATTTTAAAAAAATAAAATATATAACCCTGCCAGAGCTTTTCAATGTTCCCATACTGCCAATTTTACCTTTCTTGGAAGAAAGACAAGCTCTATTTTTTCCCCAAAGAGAAGTATTCATTGTAAGACATAATTCGCCAGCCCACAAAGGAACAGTACTCTTCCTGTGAGCCTTCAATTAACTGTATGCTTATAAATGGCATTTCCTCTGAATGTGTATTGAAACTCACCTTATAAAATCCACAACGGTAGAGCAGTTCTTGTTGCTAAGGGACTATGATATTATTTCATGATGCTCAAACAGGAATATTATAGTTTAAATTGTTCATGTGCCTAGCCATCATCACTTTTTAAATACTAAAAGAGAGAAATGTTCTAACCTCTATTTACGTTATTTAATGTTGAGATAAAGAATGATCCTGTACTTTTTAAAAACTAAAGACTTTTAAAGTAGTATCAATAATAATAATAAAGCATTATTATCAATATGATTGTTGCATGAGCTCTTGCATCATGCCAGGCACTATTTTATGTAGTTTATAGGAATTAACTCATTTAATCCTTATAACAACCCTACTGGTTAGGTATTATTACCTCCCCAGTTTTGCACAGAAGGAAACTAAAGCACAGAAAAGTAACTTGCTCTAGGTTATGGAGCTAATAAAGTGGCAGAAGTAGAATTTGATATCCAATTGGTCTCACTGTAGAGTTTACATTCTTACCTGCCACATTATATTACACTAAGAAAACATTTTTAAAAATCTTACTACATACATTTATTTACCTGGGATTTGATGTTTTTTAAAGTAAAGTAACTCATAGTTCTTTAAGAACATACCTAGTCTTATTCATAGAACATATTTGCTGAAAGCACTTCCATACTCTGGTGGAATTGTATTTATAACCTAATTGTTTACATCATTAGGATAACTTTGAACCTACTAGGTTGAGGGATATGCACTAGCAGTTTACATTGAGTGGAAATCCGATCCTTATTTTACAAGGCTAATCTTTGGGTCATGTCTCCAATGTATATTTAATCCTGATTAGGCTTAAATGAGCAGATTAAAAAACACACAAAGAGGTAAGACAAAATAATAGTGCAAGTTTCTAAAGTATAATTTCACTGTAATGTGGAAACTTAATGTATCTAATTTTGCTATGCAGCCACACCAAGTGGTTTTTTACTTTGGCTTTAATGTCCAATTTACTAAAGCACTACATCTAGGAATAGTTCATCTTTAATAGTATATCATACTTTATATTTTTTATTAAAAAAGAGAATGGGCCTTATTAATATATTTATGTGCAGCATAGCAATACTTCATGTATCTTCATCATAACATAGGTATAGTTATGCATAAGCAAGCTTCAAATTAAGTTTCAAAAACAAACATATATAAACTTACCCTTGATTCAGCAATATTTCTAGGGTCACTTATTTCAGCACCAACTAAAGGACATGGGAGTAGAGACTGGTTGATACAATTTCTACACTGTAAGTAGCTGGTTAAAGAACATTCTTTCGTATTCCAGATGGCATTTAAAGATAAACCTGTCTCCATGCCTACAAAAAATTAAAAAAGGCCTTTCATAAACCCTGAACTACCAGATTCAACATCTCAATTTCACTTATAAAGGTCTAACAGAAAGTGGAGTGGATGTTAAGATTGGGTAATATTTTTGAAAACCATTACTATAACATATTTAACTTTTACAATCTTTAGTCTAACATAGAAGAGTACAGAAAATAAGTTGAAAAAAGAGTAATAGCTTATATTTATTAATGCCTATTATATAAATTCATTATTTTATTTTCACAGCAACGCTATGAGGTAATTATTATTGTCCTCATTTTATGGGTGAGAAAACAGTTTCAGGGAGTATAAATTAAAGTCAGAAAGCAATAGGCTGGGATTTAAAATGTCCAAATCCAAAACTCATGCTTCAGTCCCTTTGGCTTGGTGCCTTCCTCAGAATCAAAATTGTTTTCAAGAGAAAAATGTAATTCTTTGTTTTCGAATAAAACTATGTATAGTTGAGAACCCTATAAATCTCCATATTCTACAATCATAAAATTGTTCTACATTAATTGTGAAATGGGACTTTTCATAAATTTAACACCAGTAAGTTTAAAACAGAAATTTGTTTATCATACAAGTCTATGAGAATTTAATTTCCCACAATTAAAATAGCAAAGTAATTTTGCTCAAGCTTTCACATGGTAATACATCTGCAGGAGTAGCATTCCTTTTACAGTACATTCATAACAATAATAGATATCACTATTATATATTTGGTTTCAGGACAAAAAGTTTCTCCATATTCTTTAGTTGAACAATCCACCGAACAAATTTCAAATATGCAAGGACAATCTTCTTTGTGTGTGGACTGCCTTTGGTAAAAAGTGAATAAAACTCCCAAGTTTTCATGGAGGAAATGAGAGTTCCAGGTGTTGAATGAGCACTTGCTACCTTCTGTAGGAATTAATGGTACTACACAACAAAGGTGTACAGTTATGGCAGAGAAGAGACAAGAGACCAAGAGAGAACCTCTCTTAAACACTGCACTCCCCAACCTCTCTTGTGACTGAATTTTATTTGTGCCTGGAAGTCACTAAAAAAAGGAGTGGAAACTCAGAATGAGATGTTGGAGGCAGCACAGAAAAGAAATTAACAACATAGCTTTTCACTTCAAGCTTAAGTGTATGCAGTTGAAATGGGAAGAATTTGTGTAAAAGAGGACTATGAATCTATACAAAGTTGTAATTCTCAAAACTATCTTACAATCTTCCACACTGCACTAAGCCAAGAAATTTTAACAACCACATATTCATTTTTTGATAAATGAGTACATTCCCACAAGAAAGAATTTCCAATTCCAGAGAAAATATTGAAATTGGTCAAAGCTGCAAAGTACTGACGTGAACATTATTAGAAACATATGATCTGACCATATGTTTCTGCAGACATTTGTAACCAAAGTAAACATTCAGACTTGTCCTGAATGGTCCACCTTTGAGGTGGTAGCAACAAAAAGAAATCCCAAGTTTTATTTTTAAGGGTCTTTTATATTTAGTATTGAATGAATGTATATTATCATAGAGCTTGTCGCTCTCGGATTTTAAATGGGAAGAAAAGGTTTTAGATGAATCCACTGATGTTGAAAATGGTAAATGATAGGGTGTCTGGGTTATCTGAAGTCAGCATTTTGGAACAGAAGTAATATGCTTCGCCTTGTCCCTACTGCTTCTAGGAAGAGTAGACAAACTTATTTCTAGGTGAGTGTAGGGCTGAGATAAAGAATAGTAGTGTTTGGCCTAGTCCTTTCTACCCAACATTGGAAACAGGTATTGGTAGAATAAAAATGAACATGATGAGCAGACTTGAAAGTAGCTGGGAAATTGCACAAGGACAGTAGGCAACCTGAGACATATTTATGCAAAGGTAAAAACACTTGTGTTTACGGGTCATTGGTTTGTCTCTAAGCATCTAGCCCACTGTTTTTTAGGAACAGCTGGTAGAGCCCAGTTGCTTCTATCCTGGAGGTTGCTCCCATGAGTTACTACCCATCCTTTACCCAGGTCAAGCCTGCCAAAGCATGCGTGGGACCTGGATTTGTGGTTTTTCTTTTTTGGAGTCAGTATCAGACACAGATAGATGAATGCCTCATCTGTCCTGATGTGACTTTTCTTATTTATACATTTCTTTGTTTTGAACAAAATTTGAGATTCTGTTTTATTTTTCTTCCTTTGCAATTCTTAAGTCAGTGGAACATATTTTAAAGAGCAATTTTTAAAACTGCTTTTCATTTGAGAATTCACACGAAAATAAAAAGGTCCCTTATTTACGTTTAAGGGGTTTAGAAAGTGACAAAAAAGCAATATAGCTATTAAATAAGTTTACCTTCATTCTTTACTGAAGTCTGATAAACCACTAATGTGGTTTTTAAATGGTTAAGGGCAGCACTGTCCCCGGTGACATAAAATGAATTTTCTTCTTCTGAACTGTACTCGGACTCAGTTAAGCAATGGCAAAGGGATTCTGTGCAACTTAATTTAACATTTAGGAAGATTCTTTGGATTTTTATCAGCATAGCATTCTTGGAAAAAACTTTTTTTAAAACTCCTATAAGAAATAAGGTGAAAGAGGTTTAAGGAAAGTAAATCATACTAGTAATTATATTAATTTTCTAGAAATATACTGCTGGTTGCTGTAATTTATTAAAATTAATTTGTGTAGGTATGTTTGTCAATCAGAAGACAACTCAATGGAGAATTATTACACATAGTGGAAACAATAAAACAAGTAAATGTATTGTCATTAAAACCTAGTATCACCAACAGATACCACTTCTCATAATAAACTCTAGTTGGATGCAGTTACAAAGAATATAATTGAGTGGCTTTTTAATTAGTATCTTAATGTGTTAATTTCTTGGTTATCTAAAATTGTACTTTTCTCTAAGAATGCCTTAAGAAATCAATTTAATATGAACTAAATTACATTAAAAACAAAGTGTGGTGTGTTGCCATCAATGACCTTGATCTGTATACTATGCTCTAGGATTGTTGAGTTTATATTCCTCAATAAATGTTAATATATTTTTGTTTAATATAAAAACTAGAGGCCTGGTGCACAGATTAACGCACGTGGGGGTGGGGGTGGGGCCCTCAGCCTGGCCTGCGCCCTCTTGCAATCCGGGACCCCTCAGGGAATGTAGCAGTGCACTAAGCGGCAGGCGGCCAGGGAGGAGCATAAGCTGGCACCAAGCCACTCACACTCATCCTGGCCCACCGTGCTTGCTGCCACTGCTGGGTAACGCTGCCGCGGAGTCCGGAGAAGCTCCTGCCACTACAGCTGCACTCACCAGCCGTGAGCCCAGCTTCTGGCTGACCAGTGCTCCCCCTGTGGGAGAAGACTGACCACCAGGGGGAAGCTCCTGCACTGAGCGTCTGCCCCCTGGTGGTCAGTGTGCATCATAGCGACTGGTTGACCGGTCGTTCTGGTCATTTGGTCATAAAGGTCGCTTAGGCTTTTATATATATCTAGATACTATGATTCTGGAAAGTACTCCTTTGGGAAAAAAATAAGAGAATGAGGCTTGCTTTCAGAATTCTAAGACTATGCCTTTCATAAAGAGATTCTGGCAAAGGTAAACTAAAATAAATATAAAAGTACAAAAATACATCAAAATGGTGGAAAGAGTTCCATGACCTTGCTTGAGCTCTCATTATAACGTTCCCTTTTCCTCATTTATAAAATAAGAATACCACCTGTATTGTTGACTTTGAAAGCTCTATAATACACTACATGGCACACTCCAAAGCACCATAGATGTATCTGCTATGTTCTTGCTTTGCTTTGCTTGCTTTATAAGTAAAGAATCCAGAGTAGAGAGGCTAAGAGATCAGAAGATGGGAACACCAGGAACAAACGGCATATCCTGAATTCCATCAAGAATATATTTTTAAGTTTTTGTTTTGGTTTTTTTCCGTAAAAACTTAAAGAAAATTGCCCTGGACGTGTGCTGTTGGTTGGCGAATCAACCCAAACACCAAAAGGTTGCAGGTTCCATCCCCACCCAGTCAAGGCACATACAGGACAAAACAGATTGTGTTTCTCTCACATCTATGTTTCTCTCTTTCTGTCTCTCCTTTCCTTTTGGAAAGAGAAAGGTCACTAGAGTCTAGAAACTGGTCAAATGAAAAAGGTATTTATGAGAGCCAAGTATCATGACAAAGTCATGACAAAGTAAATACATTTATAGAATGCTCTATTCAATTTATTTAGTCATAGTCAGTTAATATAGTGTTGGGAGTATAAGAGTAAACAGCAAAGATACCCCCCTCCTCCAAAAAAAAATCCCTGATCTGCCCTATGGATTTTACATAGAATGTTCTCAATGGATTTCAGTGTTCCTTTGGTAACTTTGTGTGTGTGTGTGTGTGTGTGTGTGTTTTCAATGTATATATATTTTAAGATACTAAAATGAAATGTAAAAAAAAAAACACAACAGAAAATAAGTCTTCGCAATACTTAAGTCTTGCTAGTAAAAGAATAACTACATAGAACTTTTTTCCCGAAGAAGCCCTAAGTGTTTTTCAGCCAAATTTGAATGTGCAATGCTGAGATAACAATTACTGTAGATTACTGTTTTAGTTTCCTAACAACTAACATTTGCACAGTACTCCAGAATTTATAGAGCACTTTCACATATTGTATATCATCTCATTTAATCCTCACAATAATTGTCTTAGGTAGGTAGTGCTCACCTTTCCCCACTAGAAAATAAACCCAAAGCTCAATAAAGTAAAATACTATGACCAAGGCCACTCTGTAAATAGTAGGGCCAAAGCTCACACTCATTCCTTTGACCCCCAATTCTGTTATCTTTCTCTTTGCCTGATGTTTAAAAAAGTTTTAATGTACTCTACTGCATTGGTATTCATAAAGTTTAATTTATTTCTTATGAAATTATTTATCTCCATTTTAAAATGAGAAAACAAATTCCAAAAAGTTAAGTAGCTTGATCAAAGTAAGTCAGCAGCTGGAACTGGAACGTTTCCAAGTCTAATGATAATAAAGTCAATGTATATTAACAATCAACTTTAAAGACTAAAATATGAAAATATTAATACACCAATCTACTTTATTGCAATTTAGGTGAACCTATACTAAGGATGACACAAAGTAATTTTTTATATTTCCTACCTCCTTCTGCTTTAGGTAATAGTTCAGTTCCACAAATAATACAATAAAGTCCTGACTGGCAAGGCAGGTTACTTGTGTCCTTTTACAACACATAAGAGAGATCAATGGTTGAAAGAATAGTTAATATTAAAGTATGAATACCATAAGGCAGTTTGAAAATAAAAGAGAAAATATACCTAGGTAATACTTGATACAAAATAATAACTATCAGTATTTAATATCCTTAAATCTTTTCAACTACTATGAATCATATATAAATGATGGCATCTAACTTAGTTTGCATAAATGATACTCCAATTATATAAACTCATATTTTATAATAGCAAGAGGCCAAATGAAACATTTTAATATTGAGCTTTGTAAATACTGATGTAAAATAATTTAATGTGAAATGATGAAATTTTGGGGAAAAGCATGAGCTTCAAAATCATAGAAACTGCTTAGAAAAGACCAAGATTTAAAAAAATACAAATCAATTATGAAGAATAGTAAGATATCTACATGACTATGCCTTGTTAATAAATATTCCTTTTAATCAGTATTTATGCTTGGGTTTTCAAAGGTTAATTTCTGGGAATAGTAAGTTTCATACAGCTTTTGTTTTCTTTCTAATACATTGAAGCTCGTTCATTATAGAGTGGAATTTGGTATAAGATGGGCTGTTTTGGACCTAGTCCAAGAGTTTAGTTACTGAAAGCACTTCATTCTTAGGAGGTTTCACCAATAAGGTGATCCACTGGCTCAGATCCCTTGGATATTATAACAAGGCTCCATTGTAGAGTACAGGAAGCCAGGCAGCTAATGGTTCGTTCTATCAAGTGAAAGCTTAAGAAACAAAATTCTTTTTTTTTTTTTTTTTGGTAGGCATGAAAATCGTTTAAGGCTAGAGAATTAATAAGCCTAGGTCATCCGTCTAAATTTCCGTTCCCTAAAGTGATGTTCTCTATTGTATGTTTAACAGCTGCAGATACTTCATGTTATGGTTTTAGCTTCCTTAGACATTCATTGTCTGATACAGTCTTAAGTTTACTTTTTACTAATAAAATTTTCAGTATTAGTAACTTTCTGTTTACAAAAGACTAAAAACTACCAAGAATTCATAAAGGTTAAAGTAAAATCTTGTCTAGCTCATTAATAAATTAAAAAGGGCACAAGCAAAAGTAATTTTTAGGTAATCATATACCCAAAAAAATGACATCACTGAGATTAAACGAGTACAATAACCAGTCTTTCAAGTAATTTTACATCAGGCACTTTGATTTTGTAAAATTTTATAAGCAATCCTAGAGAATTAAATATTTTGAATGTGTTTTACCATAGGAAAATAACATGACATAGTCTATTGCAGAAAAATAATATAGGAAAGCCTTTTAAAAAAATTAATGTCTTAAAGATCATAAGGAAGACTAAAAACAAAGCCTTGTGTGAACTTTGGAACAGTGCTAAATTTAAAACCATGTAATAATTAAATGCATAGTAGTAGCAGAGTAAGAGTTGTCATTAATTTCCAACATAGCTATTACAAGTTTTAAATGATTCATCTAAATTTCAATAGTCAAGACAGGTACTATCTACTCTTTACATTGTACCTTTCTTCCATGAATAAAGCCCTTTCTCCAACTGGTAGTTTTCCTGGTTCGTGGCTTGTATGTTCTATAAACTTTCAGCCCTTGAATAAATTCAGTATTAGATAATTACTTCATATGCATCAAATGGGTAAAGCAAATTACCTGATAAGCAATTTCTATCTTAAATATCTCAAAAGTCCTAAAGAATAAACCAAATAATTTTCCTTCTAACCATATAACAATTCTTTATTATTTTTTATTTTTTAACTTTATTTTTATTATTGACAGTATTACAGATATCCCCATTCTCCCACCCCTTGCCCACCTCCACCAGCTCCTGTCCCCTCTTCCCTCTGGCCATCACATACAATGATTCTTTATTGTTGCTTTATCTATTTATTTATTTATCTATCTATCTATCATCTTCATCATCATTAGGAAGTTTCATATAAAGTAAGGATGCACTCCAGATATGATTGATTTACTAACTAATAACTGATAGTTTGCCATCTGCCAGGTACTCTTTTAAATGCTTTTATATATTTTAATGTATTCAACTCTCTAAAACGTCTTTAAAAAGCATGTAATCACTAATGAAACTGTTCTACAACCTACTGTATTATATAGGTTAGTACTTTTGCAATATCCACTCAGTGAAAATTATAAACTAAGGACACAATATATACCTGATTCAAAATTGACATTATACAAAATGTTTGAAACACCTCTTGGAATTACTAAAAGCTGTGGCACATCTCTACATACATTCCAAATAAGAGAAACTTTTAGTTTTAGACAGTTTGGAAGGAATAAATATTAGGGGAAGGAGATGGTATTTGAGATCAACTTGGATAATAACACTAAGATATGAATAAAATATAATGTGCCTGGTTTTTCTCATGTAGTTTACCAATTTTTCTAAAGGTGTTTTAAGCACAGAATTATTGAAATAAATATCTTGCTTCTCAAATTATTATGTACATATTCATAAAATTAGTCCCTTAAAGGTAGATTAGTATCATTTCATCTATTCTATAAAATGGTTTGCTTAACTTTACTCATTTTAGAACAAAAGTAATTGAAAAGTAATTCAGAGTAAAATAACATATTCCTTTATAGATTTTTAAAGCTGAGATATACATGATTTTATAGTACTAAATCCTGCATTTCACAATTAAAACATTCCCTAAAAGGCACAGTAATTGACAACGTGACTAAGCTATTTAGTGGCAGAGCCAGGAATAGAGCCCAAATCTCTTTTCTTCCTCCAGCTGGTATTCTTTCTACTACTCCGCTACCCTTACCGACAAATTTAAAAATATACCAGAGAGGAGAAATGGTTATACCCTTTGAAAACAATTTAGAAATTACCTTCTAATCTAATGCTTTGTAACTTGTTACTCATTGATCAACTAAAAAAAAGATGTGATACGAGGTGGGATATAGTACATCCCAATTTCTAGATGAATGCTTTAACTGGTAAATTATCAATTTGAACTATGCTTAAGAGTTATGGCATCCAATGCTATAAAACAGTTAAGCTGTATTCAATCTAAATACCATCAAAATAAAAGTAAACACATGCATATGTAATAATTTATCATCCACATAAATGTAAAATAAACTTCATTGCTTGGAATTCTGACTTGAAAATAATAAACCACTTCCACAACTTCAACAGCTCGTAAAATTTCAATTCAAATCACTCACAAAAAGCCTAAATGTCCATAAAATAATAGATATTTCTTAGAAAAGGATCAGTGAATGTAATTTTGGAATGATGTCAGAGGAGAGCTTCTTTTATAACCACTTTTGATAAGAAGTATAGCTCCATTCACAAAACCTAGTCAAAACTTACCGAAAGACTTACTGAGCTGTAAGGGAACATTTTTAAGCTACAGTTACATGTTTACATTTACTTATCAAATTTACATATGAAGTTTTTTATCTTAATAGTTGCAAAATTAAAGCCTTTATGCTAAAACATGTCACTTTTCCTCCCAATGATAATGAAGCTAGATAATCAGAATTGAAAATTCGGAGTCCTTCATTTGGCATTTTATAACTTTACATAAGTTTGCTTAAAACATGCTTGATTTTAATTTATCAAACAAACAAATGCAAGATGTCAATTTAAAATGCATGCAGTTTTCTTCCTTAATTCTTAATTATTAGACAGTTTAATACAGGAATAAAAATTTTAAGAAAACTTTGATTTCTAAAAGAAATATCAGACTAATTTGAGACAAAATCTATAATAAAACATTAATGATTTACACTGTTGTTAATTTTTATGTATTGGATGAAAACAAATGGATGAAGAAAAGTACAATATATAAATGTTTATGTAAAATTTAAAATGCCCTAGACAACTATTATCTTTTAGACTGATTCATTTTGAATTGCACTTAGCTAAGGAAGACTGTTGAAAGAAAATATTTTGAATGAATCTCTTTATCAAAACTCAAGAATAGTAAAACTTATATTTCAGAACTTACTATACTTTTAAAACTCTAATGCAATTAAAGTAAAAAATATATCTCAAATTTTAAAAAATTATACTTTGCTAATGTATAAGTTATCATTTATAATAAGAGTTTAATATAAGTACAATAATACAGTTAAGTATTATTATCTAATACCAGGGAACACACCTTTATTTTGGGGAGGAGACTGTTTAAAGTCCTTTATATCCATTTCATGAGTTTTCCCCACTTCCAATTCATTTATATGAGTTGTTTTTATATTATTACCAATATCATCAACTTTACTTTCTTCAATATGCATGAGTCTATTTAACTTTGTGTCTGGGCAATCCTCAACTTTCATTTTCCTGACTGAATCTACTTCTTTTGTAGTCCTAGTTTCAAAAAGATCTTCAGCTAAAATACAATTTGAATTATTGGCCAATCTATTGTCTCTATCAGTTTCAACTAGTTCATTTTTTTCTTCATTTGTATCTACAGGATCATAAAGTTCAGGCGTAAAATAGATAGATTCATCTTCTGCTTCTGTTTCAAAAGCTCTATTTGAAGTAGAAAGTTTATCTTCTTCACTCACTAGAGATAATTCAAGGTCTGGATCCAGAGCTTCTTTACAGCAAGGTAGCTGTTCAGAATGATCTTTTTTAAAAAGAGCAGCCTCAATCTTTATTGATGGAATAACAGTTTCTGACTGAGGGCATGGTTCAAATGATGTGTTTACTCTTAGAGATGAGGACTCAAATTTATCAGTGAGTGGCAAGACAGTTTCACAATCCTTTTCTGTTTTGAAAGTGGAAGAACTAGAGGCACAGTCCTCTGATGACCTAAACTTAGGTGCTGTAGTCAGAATTTTACTAGAAAAACACTGTCCCAAAGAATTAGAACTAGACCAGCTAACTCTATTTGTTTGTTTGCTGAAGGTTGGGCTTGTGGATCTGGAAATCCCAATGTTTTCTGCTTCCATTGCCTGGCCAGACTCTTCCAATAATTCTGGATCATCTATGAGTACAAAAATGTAAAAATGTTAACTTTCTGTTCCTAGCATAATAATTGTTTTATCAAAATGATTTTTGTTAGGAATACTACAATAACTGTAAAGGAGACAAAATTCTAAGCCCACAGCCAGTAGCAGGACTTCCATCTTAGAATGTAAATCACAAAATATTAACTCTGAAAAGAACCTTATGTCTCCAGTGAGTCCTAACCCAAGTTATAATGCTGTATGGTATATTTTCAAATCCCTCTCCAGAAACCTTGGGAGTGAATGAGAAAAGGAGTAAAAAGAGGAAGAGGGCTGAATAACGGAGGGAACAGGCTGTAACAATTTACTTTTTAAATCCACTAACTAGTTACTGACCTAGACTAATTCCCTTAAGGAAACTGACACTACACAGACTAAGATATAAAACTGGTTAGTACTCAGACCTGAATTAGAACCTAGGTTTCCTGATTACCAATATAATTACCTTGAATTCACTATGACATTTATTGTATACTAGAGATCCAGTGCATGAATTCGTGCACAGGTGGGGTCCCTCGGCCTGGCCGGCGATCGGGGCCAGCTGGCCGGGGGTAGGGACCATAGGAGGTTGGCCAGCCACGGGAGGTTGGCTGTGGGAGCACAATGACCACCAGGGGGCAGCTCCTGTGTTGAGCATCTGCCCCCTGGTGGTCAGTGCGAGTCATAGCTACCGGTCCAGTAGCCCAGTCGTCCATTTGTAATGGTCGCTGAGGATTTTATGTATATAGATAGAAGCACATACTATAAAATATTTAAAATTTGATATATTAATCTATCATATATTCATTAAAACAACTGAAATAATACTAATTATATATATATATATATATATATATATATATATATTTATATATTTATATATTTATATATTTATACACAGTTTGGCAAACTTTTTCTATCACAGGCCGGACAGCAAATATTTTTGGTTTTGTGGGTCTTATTGTATTTGTCACAACTACTCAATTGTGCTGTTCTAGTGTAATAAGTACAATTACTCAACTCTACCTTTGTATATAATATGTAAATGAATGGATGTGACAGTGTTCCATTAAATTATATTTAAAAAAACAGATAGCAGACCAAATTTGGTCCAGAGGCCATAGTTTGTCAATCCCTGATACTGACCATTATATTCTAATATATTTTGAAATATTTTTTTTATCATTTAGAATACATGGCTTCATTTCCTTAAACTAAGAAATTCATGTAAGAAAAAGACCTATAAGTGAGACCAATTTTCAATATAACCTTTAGAAAAACACCTAGCATATGCATAGTACTTTACAATGCTGTAATATTTATGTTATTAAATCTTTACTATCCAACTTTGAGGGATAGGTATGCAGATAATCCTTTTTCTATTAAGACTCAAAAAAGTTAAGTGACTTGCTCCTGGTCACAAAGCTAGTTAGTAGCAAAGTTGTTTTTGTTATTTTTTAAAATATATTTTTATTATTGATTTCAGAGAGGAAGGGAAAGGGAGAGAGAGAGAGATAGAAACATCAATGATGAGAAAAAATCATTGATCGGCTGCCTCCTGCAGGCCCCACACTGGGGAATCAAACCATGATCTCCTGGTTCATAAGTCAACGCTCAACCACTGAGTCATGCCAGCCGGGAGTAGTAGCAAAGTTTGTTAATGGAAAATCAGAAAATGTGCTCAGCTCTTCTGACAAAAGTTTGTTCCCATTCCAATATACTTTAGTACTTCACTAATTTATAATAATACTTTACATTACAAACCAAGGTATTTAAGGACATTAATCTACAACACAAAAATATCACTTCACTAAATATAATGG
Source organism: Myotis myotis (assembly GCF_014108235.1). Taxonomy (NCBI): domain Eukaryota; kingdom Metazoa; phylum Chordata; class Mammalia; order Chiroptera; family Vespertilionidae; genus Myotis; species Myotis myotis. Next base: position 21,388,331 of record NW_023416321.1, on the reverse strand, counting down.
AAGACTTTTCTATCAAATGAAAATGGACAAAGCTTTTCATACATTTGTCCTTCCTGGAGGTGATGTCACTTGGGAGAGATGAACTTTTAGTTATTCATTTTACATTTTAGTCCTTATACACACATTTTTGCTTTACCTTCCCTAGGATTTTCTGGTAATAGATGATTTGCTGCTTCTAAAAAGTAAGGTGAGGTATTGTCCTTCAAACAAGCCACTTCAAGTGTAGACTGGCTGTTCTGTATGGACTTTCTGTCCTCTTTGGATACATCAATGAACTTTTGGTGCTTTTTAGAAAATTCAGCCAAAGATTCCAGGGCACTTTCAAAGGTTGAATGGTGCTGAATCTGCTGCCGTACCCATTTAGAAAGTCCTAAGGAAAAAGTAAACCCAGGGAAGAAACTTCGGTTATTTTATGATATTATTTATGATATTTGGTTATGATGATATTGTGTATTAAGAAAAACTTGGATAATTTTTCTAATGAAGTAATCTAGAATTTAGAGTACATAGAATGGTTCTCAATACTTTTCCTGCCTTTTTACCGTCATATGTACAATATGCTCATATATCAGTAACATTTCTCTTTATATGCAACGATTGTCAACTGGGGAGAGGAAAGAGGCAATGAGAGTAAAGTGAGGAAGGGTGGAATTTTTGTCACTTTAGAATAACTCGGGAATAAAGCAAATTTAATTTCACAATTCCCCACAAAAATTGGCTGCTTTTTCATTATAGGAAAACTAGAAGTTGTAGACAACACAATTTTGCATACTTACTTTCTAAATTTCACTCCTTTTGCAAAAATAAATTCAAGATTTCAGTCTCATAGGTTTTTTGTTCCTTTTCCCCCCCTAATTCCAAATATACCTTAAACTACTCTGGGGGCCAAAAGGAATAACATTGTTTTATGAGTAAAGCATGTCCTATCTAAATATTACATTATTTTTAAAATATACAAATAATGAAGTTGTAAGGGAAAAAATTTGATCTATGACATATGAAAACTACATAAAAATGAACCATAATTGAATCTAAGGGGCTGTATAGTAAGACTCACTTCATAATGAAATTCAAAATCAGATATTCAAACTTTTAAAACATAAATTTTCTCTACTGTTACTAAAATTATCATCACCTTTCGAAGTAATTTAAAAAGTCACTGTGGCCATGGCTTGTGTGTCTCAGTTGGTTGGATATTGTCCTGGGCAACCAAAGGTTGCCAGTTCAATTCCTAGTCAGGGCACATGCCCAGGTGGCAGGCTTGATTCCTCTCTCTCTCCTTCTTCCCCTCTAAAAATCAATAAAAAAATATTTTTAAAATAAAAAATAAAAAGTCACTATGGTGACTATCTTTGATTTCAAATATATTCCTTTGTTTTTTTAATGGAATTTTTATATCAGTCTATATGTATAAAAATTGAATTTAAACGGATATCAGTCATCAAAAGAAATTTGTATTTTGTGCTATTATTGCCCAGATAAGAAAAAATTTCACACTTTGAGTCTCAAGGAAAAAAAAAAATTAAAACCAGACAGAAATAAAAAATACGTATTTAATTAAAAAAAAATCTCTCAACAAATCTGAACTATAAGATAAAAAATTAAGTTCTAGATTTTAAAATTAAAAAAATTAAATATGAATTTCCTTTAAAGTTCTTTATTTTTGGTTGCTAGGAGAAAATAATTACACCACCTAATAATATGAAGAAATTTTAGCACTATAGTTACCTCTTTCATTTTGATCATTTTGTAATCAAAGTAAGCCTTTTCAGTGTAAAATGTCAGTTTACTTTTGAAATTTGAAAGAATATGAGCTCCACCTGCTGACTAAACATAAGCACTTAACATTTTGCTTTTAGTTATGTCTTGACCTAAGCACAATTGCTTGCTTTACATTCAAAAGCAAGACTAATAAGGCAACATTTGCTGCTTTAATCCATCCAAGGTGGATATGTTTTGATATCAAACCAAATATAGTAATTAGGCTCTGAAATGGAAAAAGTATAGTCCATACTCATAGAAAGCTAATTTGAAACAAATTTAAATTTAGAACCTTTTCATTTTAGTATAGTATGAACTTTCTAGCATTAAAGATAATAATAAAGATGCAAATATTTCCAACAGTTCTTCAATAACTGATGGGTTTCTGGTATTGCCTCTAAAGGGATTGTGTTACTGCAAAATAAAGACTACAGACGTTCATCAACTCATGATGGGGTTACATCTTAATAAACCCACTGTAAGTTGAAAATATTGTATGTCAAAAGTGCATTTAAAATACCTAACCTACCGAATGTCATAGCTTAACTTAGTTTACCTTAAATATGCTCAGAACACTTACATTAGCTTACAGTTGGTCAAAATCATCTAATATGAAACCTATTTTATAATGCCCAGCATCACCAAAGAGTATCCTACCACATATCACTATCCCAGGAAAAGTTCAAAATTCAAAATTCAAAGCATGGTTTCTATTCAAAGTGTAAAACTTTTGTACCATTGTAAAGTAGAAAAATCCTAAGTCGCACCAATGAAAGTCAGGGACCACCTGAATAGGACATAATATTTGTTCATTTGAATGGGGGGGGGGGGAGAATGACTATTTGATTTTGGGGCATGCAATAGTGTTTTTCCTTTTAGAAAATATGAGCTCTGTCTAACATAAACCCTATAATAACTGAAGCATTTCTAGACAAGCAAACCAAGAAACACAACAAACTTCAACATAACCCAGAATGAAAGAATAAAGAATCCTAAGCAACAAAAGGAGATGTGCTTAATTAAATGTAAAAGCTTAATATTTCTCAGAAAAGTCATTTCTGTAGAACAGCTTTTACCCCTGACAATGCTAAATAAATTATTAGTGTTACTGAGTCGAATCCCATATTCTATGAAATTGAAGGATCCTAATTGATTAATACTATGTTGATAACTAACCAGATTCTCCTCTATAAAGATTGTTTTGCAAACACATAAGCACTAAAAGACTAGAATTCCTTTCAATATTGATTTTTCATGTTTGATCTAAATATTCAAATTCTCACAATGCAATATACAGATGATATAGCATAGAATTGTGCACCTAAAACCTACATAATTTTATTAACCAATGTCACCCCAATACATTTAACTTAGAATTCTCTATCCAATTCTTTGTCTTTAAAAATAGAAGTCATGCCGAAACCGGTTTGGCTCAGTGGATAGAGCGTCGGCCTGCGGACTGAAAGGTCCCAGGTTCGATTCCGGTCAAGGGCATGTACCTGGGTTGCGGGCACATCCCCACTGGGGGATGTGCAGGAGGCAGCTGATTGATGTATCTCTCTCATTGATGTTTCTGACTCTCTATCCCTCTCCCTTCCTCTCTGTAAAAAAATCAATAAAAAAATATATTTAAAAAAAAAAATAATAAAATAAAAATAAAAATAGAAGTCATTAAAGACTGTTATTAATTCATTACTCTAAGCCAGTGATGGCGAACCTATGACACGCGTGTCAGAGGACACGCGAACTCATGTTTTTGGTTGATTTTTCTTTGTTAAATGGCATTTAAATATATAAAATAAATATCAAAAATATAAATCTTTGTTTTACTATGATTGCAAATATCAAAAATTTCTATATGTGATACGGCACCAGAGTTAAGTTAGGGTTTTTCAAAATGCTGACACGCTGAGCTCACAAGGTTCGCCATCACTGCTCTAAGCCAACCTGAGAATCTTACCAGATATATATCGACTTGGGTTACTCCTGAAGCGGTCATCCACTAAAATAAGAGCTCCCCAATCATTTTTGTGTCGAATACATCTATAAAATACAGGAAGAAAATAAAATAGATATAACTTTGAAAATAAAAGCTAAATATCTAATGGAAAAGATAGAAGACTGAAAAAATCAATTACGTGTCATTGGTTTATATTCCTTTAATCAAACTCACATATATTCCTTTAATCAAACTAATTATTATGAACAAGGTTATACTCAATACATTGTACCAAAGTAGTTCTGTAACCAAATCGCATACTTCTGCTGACCACTGATAACTCAACATCCCAAAATGTTATATGCATTCTATTTTGAAAGGCAAAAAAATATATTTTCCAAAACTTTTCTTAGCCACACAGACTATTTTTCACCTCGTGCATTATATTTAGTTTTATGTAGATGACCTTCATTCTAGTTTAATGAGTTTTTATCATAAGTGAATGTTTAATTTTACAAAAATCTTTTATATGCACCAATTCATATGCTCAGTTTTTCTTCTTTCGACTGTTAATGTGGTAGATTATACTGGCAAATTTTTGAATATTGAGCCTGCCTTTCATTCCTAGAATAATCACATATGGTCATGATGCATTATTCTTTTTATAGATTGTTGGATTTGATTTGCAAAAAATATTAAAAGTAAACATATAATTCAGTGGCTTTTAGTATATTTATAAGGTGGTGAAACCCACACCACTATTATACAACATTCTTATTTCACCAAAAAAATCCCAGTGCCCATTATTAGTCACTCCCACTTATCCCAATTATTCTCCCTAACTCCTGGCAACCTCTAATCTACTTTGTCTTTACAGATTTGCCTATTTGGGGCATTTCCTATAACTGGAATCATACAATATTCAGCATTTTGTATCTGGCTTCTTTCACTTGGCATGATGTTTTCAAGGTTACTTGTATTGCACATTGGTACTTCGATCCTTTTTATGGCTGAATAATATACCACATTTTGTCAATGGGCATTTAGGTTGTTTCCATCTTTGGACGATTATAAACAATAGTGCTATAACATTTGTGTACAAGTTTTGGTATGAATACAAAATTTTTATTATCTTGGATATATAACTAGGAGTAGAATTGCACACTTTTTTGGAGTTGAAAAGTATAATTGACTAGGATAAAGAAATAATCAGTTTAATTAAAAATAAGTGAATTGAGTCCTTTCAATCAGAAAATTATGCCCTCTAATTCTGAACATTTTTCTGAAAATTATTTCTTTGCTATGTTCCTTTCCCTTATTTTCTCTAGTCACTTAATATGGATCATATCAGAAGTTGGTTCTTACATACTGACCTTTTTTTTTTTTCAAGTTCTTTCCTATTTTCCCTTTGTCTTTTTGATCTGGAAAATTTCTATTTTATCTTCTAAGCCCAATTCTTCATTTAAAATTTATTGCTATCATGTTAATGTCTATGAGCTTTTTCTTATTTTCTGTTCTTCCTTTTTGAAGGCACTTAGCTCACCTCTCTATAAATATTACTGATACTTAATTTTTAAAAAGCTTTCTTCTATCCAGAGTTTAGCAAACTATGAACCACAGGGAAAATCTGGCCCATATCTTGTTTTTGTGCAGTCTGCAAGGTAGAAGTGGTATTTACATTTTTAAAGGGTTAAAGAAAAAACAAGAATTTGGATGCAAAACATAAATGGCATGAAAAGCCTAAAATATATACTATCTGTACCTTTATGTAAAAAGTGTGCTAACCCCTGTTCTATTGCACTTTCTGTTTTATATGAGTTCTTCCACCCTATTTTGTTTTGTTTTGTTGGTATTATTTTGCTATTGTTTTGGTTTCTATATCTCATGATACAGATATTCTTTGAATATCTAAAGACTCTTGGGACTTATTGAGGGTGAGGCACTAATTCTTGGCAGCTCTAATTATGAGCAGGGCTTATAGGTTAAGAGGCTTTGCAGTAAGGCAGTGGTTCTCAACCTTCTGGCCCTTTAAATACAGTTCCTCATGTTGTGACCCAACCATAAAATTATTTTCGTTGCTACTTCATAACTGTAATGTTGCTACTGTTATGAATCGTAATGTAAATATCAGATATGCAGGATGGTCTTAGGCGACCCCTGTGAAAGGGTCATTAGACTGCCAAAGGGGTCGCGACCCACAGGTTGAGAACCGCTTCAGTAAGATAATCTGGTAGAAGCGGGGCCACTTTGTCACTATCTGTAGACCCTTACTCATGGAGTGGTCAGTTTCCTGGAAAAGAAATACTGTACTTTCCTGATCTGTAGATATAAGATTGTCAGCTTACTCAGAACTGACAAGAAAAAGGAGATGGAGTTCTGACATTCAGTAGGTAGACTTTTCTTAATCCCCATTGTTAATACATCCTTAGCTGTACTAGGAGTTGAAGAATATATAGACTCTAGTTTAAGCTCTCTAGAGTAGCGGTTCTTAACCTGTGGGTCGCGACCCCTTTGGCGGTCGAATGACCCTTTCACAGGGGTCGCCTAAGCCCATCCTGCATATCAGATATTTACATTACGATTCATAACAGTAGCACATTACAGTTATGAAGTAGCAACGAAAATAATTTTATGGTTGGGTCACAACATGAGGAACTGTATTTAAAGGGCCAGAAGGTTGAGAACCACTGCTCTAGAGAGTAAACCTGAATGGGGGAGGGAGCTATCAAACTATTTTTTTTTAATATATTTTTATTGATTAAGATATTACATATGTGTCCTTGTCCCCACGTTACCCTCTACCCCCCCCCCACCCCGCTCATGCCCTCACCCCCCCCCCCGCCCTGTTGTCCGTGTCCATTGGTTAGGCCTATATGTCTGCATGTAAGTCCTTTGGTTGATCTTTCCCCCTTACCCCCACCCTCCCCTACCCTCCCTCCAAAGCCCGACAGTCCAATCAATGCCTCTCCGTCTCTGGATCAGTCCTTGTTCATCAGTTTATGTTGTTCATTATATTCCACAAAAGAGTGAGATCATGTGGTATTTATCCGCTCTCCAGTTCCATCCACGCTGTGGCAAATGGTAAGAGTTCCTTTTTCTTCTTCCTCTTCTTAAAGAATACCTTTCAGCATTTCATATAATGCTGGTTTGGTGGTGATGAACTCCTTTAGCTTTTTCTTATCCGTGAAGCTCTTTATCTGACCTTCTATTCTGAATGATAGCTTTGCTGGATAAAGTAATCTTGGTTGCAGGTTCTTGCTATTCATCACTTTGAATATTTCTTGCCACTCCCTTCTGGCCTGCATGGTTTCTGTTGAGAAATCAGCTGACAGTCGTATGGGTACTCCCTTGTAGGTAACTGACTGTCTTTCTCTTGCTGCTTTTAAGATTCTCTCTTTGTCTTTTGCTCTTGGCATTTTAATTATGATGTGTCTTGGTGTGGTCCTCTTTGGATTCCTTTTGTTTGGGGTTCTCTGCACTTCCTGGACTTGGAAGTCTATTTCTTTCACCAGGTGGGGGAAGTTTTCTGTCATTATTTCTTCAAATAGGTTTTCAATATCTTGCCCTCTCTCTTCTTCTGGTACCCCTATAATTCTGATGTTGGTACGCTTGAAGTTGTCCCAGAGGCTCCTTACACTATCTTCATATTTTTGGAATCTCTTTTCTTTTTTCTTTTTCGGTTGGGTATTTTTTGTTTCTTTGTATTTCATATCTTTGACTTGATTTTTGGGATCCTCTTGTCTGCTGTTGGATCTCTGTAAATTATTCTTTATTTCAGTCAGTGTATGCTTAATTTCTAGTTGGTCCTTTTTCATGTCCTCCATGGTCTCACTATACTTATTGAGGGACTCATTAAGTTTATCGGCGGTTTCCATAAAATTCTTGAAAAACCTTATAAACGTGGCCTTGAACTCTATATCCAGTCGTTTGCTTTCCTCCATTTCTGCCATTTGTGACCTGTTTCTTTGTCTCCGCATTTTGGCTGCTTCCCTGTGTTGATAGAGTGGCTTTGTGTGCTAGGTGTCCTGTAGGGCCCAGTGGCTCAGCCTCCCCAGTTACCTGAGGTGGACACTCTTGGTGCACCCCCTCGTGGGCTTTGTGCACAGTCTTGTTGTAGCTATGCCTTGGTTGTTGTAGGATCACTGGGAGGAATTGACCTCCAGGGCAATTGGCAGCGAGAATCAGCTGCCCTGATGATGCTCAGCTGTGTAGCAATGCAAGCCGCTGTGGGGCCTGGGCCTTCTCTTGGAAGCTCTGAGTCTATCTGGCCCGGCTGCGGTTAGGTAATTACAGGTTGCAAATGGCCGGGGCATTCATATGCAAAAGCCTCTGCCGAAGCCTGGGCGGGGCGGGGTCTCAAGGAATCAAAGGGCTGAGAAAGCAGGTATGGCGGAGCCTCAGCCCTGCCCTAAGGAGTCGCGAGTCCCAGTGTCCCGGCAACGGCTGCAAGCACCTCTGAGGGAAAGCCGCTCTCAAGCTCGCCCGCTGCCAGACAGTCCAGTATCTCCCCGTATGAGTCCTGGGTCCCCAGAGACTTCCCGGAACCGGATTTCAGAGGCGTCGGGAGCTTGTGTCTCCCTCTGGATTCAAAAAGACAGCCGCGTCCTCAGGTGCCAGACCCTTTCCGCGCGTGCGAGCCCCCGTACCTCTGCACGCCACCTCCGCAGCTCCTCCTGCTCGCAGTGTGCTTTTCTTTCCTTCTAGTTGTAGAATTTACACTCAGCCAGCCCTCCTGTAGTTCTGGATGATGTCCACCTTGTGTTTTTGATGCATTTATCGATTGTTGTGGGAAGCAGAAATTTCCCGGTGTTTATCTATGCCGCCATCTTAGTTTCTCTATCAAACTATTTTTTATACTAACTTGCAACCAATCCTCTTGTGTTTAACCTTAACTTTAACTGAAACTTTAGAATGCCCCCAAGTCCTACGCTTTTCCATGACTGAATCTGGAGGATCTTCTTAGCTTTCATGACTATGGATTTAAATTTCAGTTTTCTCTTGCCTGTTAAGTTATTCAATCATTCATCTGTTAACCAGTGTTCAGAATTTGCTGACATTTCGTCTGTCATTGTCCCCCCTCTGCCGTTCCTTTTTAATTTTGTAGGTTTGGCATTTTTATTCCTTTACTATCATGGGATTTTGAGAAAGGGTGAAGATTAATATAAATGTTTGATTTTTCCACAGAGACTTGGGCAGAATTGGGATATTGCCAACATTATAGGACAGTGTCAAAAATCATTAGAAAGTCAGGCTGGCACTCTGTTTTGGTTCCACTACAGTTTATATTTAAAGTGCCCTAGGAAAGAAAGGCATTTAAGTTAACAAAACAGTTCAGAAAAACAGGTTTCACCTTTTCATTTTCCCATTGTTTTCATACTGCCTTGCTCAAATGAATTACGCCCACTTGAGACAAAGGTACTTTTAGTAAAGCAGCCCTGTTAGGAAACTCATAGTGCAGTTATACTCTGGTCACAAAACCATATGGTACATTCCTGAAAGCTGTTATTACATTTCAAGGACTTATATTACTTCAAATACTCATGTGGCCTTAAAAAAAGATAACACTTTTTAAACATAATTTGTTTCTGTTTACTTTAGACCCTCTAAACATATCCCTTGTAAGGACAGTGCCTAAGTATAAGCACCTTTTATGTCAATCAATACACATTATGAGTATGATCAAATGATGTAAAATATTTACTTGGCTTTAAACGGACATGTTTCTATAAGTTGTTACTTATTGATACTGTTGCCCTTAAAATCAATGACAATTGTTACCCATTTTTTAATTAATAAAATACTATAACTACAGTATTATAGATTAATACTTGAGGCCCAGTGCACAGATTCGTGCACCGGTGGGGTCCCTCGGCCTGGCCTGCGCCCTCTCACAATCTGGGACCCCTTGGGGGATGTCAGAGAGCTGGTTTCAGCCTGATTCCCACAGGCCAGGCCGAGGGACCCCACTGGTGCACAAAACCGTGCACTAGGCCTCTAGTATGCATATAAGATCTTTGGTTAATCTCTTCCCGCCCTTCCCCCTTCCCCCCCTTCCCTCTGAGATTCATCAGTCTGTTCCATGTTTCCATGCCTGAGGTTTCTGCTCCTGCATTGAGCATCTGCCCCCTGGTGGTCAGTGCGCATCACAGCTACCGGCCAGTTGGCTGGTTGGCCAGCCGCTTAGGCCTTTATATATATACTAGAGGCCCGGTGCACAAAAATGTGTGCACTCAGGGCGGGGGGTCCCTCGGCCCAGCCTGTGCCCTCTTGCAGTCTGGGACCCCTCGGGGGATGACTACCTGCTGGCTTAGGCCTGCTCCCCGGGGGATTGGGCCTAAGCTGGCAATCAGACATCCCTCTGGCAGCCCGGCAGCCATCGGGGGATGTCCACTTGCCAGTGGGGAGTAGACCTAAGCTGCAGTCAGAATCCTTAGCGCTGCTGAAGAGGCAGGAGAGGCTCCCACCACCACCACTGTACTGGTAGCCATCAGCCTGGCTTGTGGCTGAGCAGAGATCCCCCATGTGGGAGCACACTGACCACCAGAGGGCAGCTCCTGCATTGAGTGTCTGCCCCCTGGTGGTCAGTGTGTGACATAGTGACCAGTCATTCCCAGTCTTTCTGCTGTTAGGGTCAGTTTGCATATTACCCTTTTACTATATAGGACAGAGGCCTGGTGCATGGGTGGGGACTGGCTGGTTTGCCCTGAAGGGTGTCCCGGATCAGGATGGGAGTCCCGCTTAAGTGCCTGGCCATCCTGGATGAGGGGCTGATGGCTGTTTGCAGCTGGTCACACCCCCTTCAGGGTGGGGGTCCCCACTGGGGTGCCTGGCCAGCCTGGATGAGGGGCTGATGGCTGTTTTTAGGCTGGCCACACCCCCTTTAGGGTGGGGGTCTCCACTGGGGTGCTTGGCCAGTCTAGGTGAAGGGCTGAGGGCCGTTTTCAGGCTGGCCAGCGACTGAAGCTCCCAGCCTCTCCTTTTTTTCTTTTTTTTTTATTCTGGGATTTATTTACCTTCTATAATTGAAACTTTGTTGCTGTCACTGGAGCTGAGAGATGGCTCCTGCTCGGCCTGCTGAAAGCAGGTATCTGGGGTTTGTTTAACTTCTATAATTGAAACTTTGTTGCTTTCGGAGCTCAGAGCCAGGCCGCGGCAGGCAGGGAACCTTGGCTTCCTCCATCACTGGAGCAAGCAAGCCTCCCGCTCGCTTCAGCTGCGTGGCTGCCGGCCGCCATCTTTGTTGGCAGTAAATTTGCATATCGCCCTGATTAGCCAATGGGAAGCATAGTGAAGGTAGGGTCAATTACCCTTTTTGTCTTTTATTAGATAGGAGATATATATATATATATATATACACACACACACACACATATACACACACATATATATATACACACACATATATATATATTACAAATACACATATAAATATATATATATATTACAAATACATCCTTTTTATTCAGTTTTAGAAAAGTAGGTTTTGAGGCTCTAGCTCTCTGACCAATACGGTAAAATGAAAAAAAGCACTGAACCTGGCATTTTCCACTAATTCAAAAAACCATCTATTAACACATTGTGTACCGCATAGAAATCTCTAAGACATACACCAGGGACCGCACGTTTTTGGGCAAACTGCACGTTATTTAAATCATCATAATGCACTTTAGGTGTTGTTTTTCAATAACTATTACATTTTTATTTACAAAAACAATTAAACAATTAAAGTTCCTAGTACTTTTTTAACGTATGGTACTGCGTAAAACATTTTCCTCTATGAAGAGGGACCAAACAAAATTTACATAAGTATCTAGATTTGCTCCTTTTTCCATGGGCGTGAAAAACGAGAACACTCGTGAGCGGTCCTTAACAGATGGCGCGCGAAACACGAGAAAACTCCTGAGTGGTACGAAATGTGTTAATTAACCATCTATGCCCAAGCTGAGATATGGTTGCTGAAAATACAAAAATGTATAATACATGCTTAGGGAAGGAAACAGAGAAATAACAAGTTAATATAATACAATGAGATATATACTACAACATAAATAATGTATAAAATACTAAGGTTTCTTATAGAATAAATAATTTCAGTTGGAGAAGTAAAAAGTGTATTAATTAAATGTTGGTGCCTTACAATATGAAATTACAATATAAAATGGTGATTTAAAAACTAATTCTACAAAGTACAAATCTTAATGAACCAGAATCCTTAGAAAAAGGAGTATTATAATTAAATTTTATTGTCAGTTTGTGTTAATTCTTTGGTATCACAAGCATGGTTTAGTTTAACTCTTCTTAAATGGTTTGCTTTTTTATGCATAAAATCATCATCTGAGTGTGGCCAATGTGGCTCAGTGGCTGAGCGTCAACCTATGAACTAGGAGGTCACAGTTCGATTCCTACTCAGGGCACATGCCTGGGTTGTGGACTCAATCCCCATTGTGGGGCATGTAGGAAGCAGCCGGTCAACAATTCTCTCTCAGCATTGATGTTTCTGTCTCTTTCTCTCCTCTCCTTTCCTCACTGAAATCAATAAAAAAATATTTTTTTTAAAAAAAATCATCATCTGAGTCTGATGGTCATTAAGACAAAAATTTTATTATTTGCTAGTAAGCTTCTACAAAGGTGTGTCATTCATTGTTTGAACAACCAAAAATCTTTAAACTTTAGCAAAGTGAGTTTTGTTTTGAGTTTCATTTATTCCACTGATTCTTTGCAACTTTCACTTGTAACATCTATCACTGAAAATGTACAAGTAACTAGGGTTCCAGTGAAATAAAATTCTACCTAATTTCTTAAAAGGAGTAAAGTAGTAAGACTAACTCTACATAGAGCCCTGCTCACAGATAATGTTACAATAACATTACATTAAATTTCACTCCACTTACCTACCTAGGGCCTGATTTAAGGCCCTGTATGCTTGAATTTCATACCATTGACGACCAGGTAAAAGACCTCTCAATTTTGAATGCTGGTCATTATATTGGCGCTTTAGTTCAACCTAATAATAATTTAAAAATATATTAAAATATAGTAGGTAATTAAAGCTCATTTAAAAAATCATATTAACTTCTAACATTTCAAACATCATTTTAGTAGGGTAGAGAGATTTTGTTTTTCAGTGCTAAATTTGTTTCAATTCATTTAAAACAATTTTTTTAAAAATTTACTTTTTAAATTGAATTTATTGGGGTAACATTGGTTAATAAAATTCATATAGATTTCAGGTGTACAATTCTATAATACATCATCTGTTTATTACATTGTGTGTTCACCACCCAAGTCATCTATTCATCCTTACATTCCCCAAGTTCCTACATGTACATAATAAATTCCATGTGATATCAATTGCATTGAGAAATAATGCACATACAATAAAATTCACAAACTTCCAATGTACATGGAGACAAGTTTTGATAAATATAATCATAATCAGAATGTAGAATATTTTCAGCACCCCAAAACTTCCCTCCTATCCCTTTTTCATTTAATCTCCTTCACTACTAACCCTATTAACCAATGATCTGCTGTTATGTCTTTTCTAGAATTCCATGTAAATGTCATAGAGTATGTAATTGTGCCTGTCTTTTTTCATTTAGAATAAAGATTTTGGAATTCATTCATCAGTTCATTCTTTTATGTTTATCTAGTCTGATAATCTCTGCTTTTTAATTAGAATGTTTAGACCACTCACATTTAAAGGGTTATTGTTACAATTTGGCTTAAATCTACAGCAGCAGAATACACATTCTTCTCAAGTGCACATGGAACATTTTCCAGGATAATATACGTTGGGTCACAAAATTAGTCTTAAGATCTTTAAGACTGAAATCATATCAAGTATCCTTTTCAACCACAAGAGCATGAAATTAGAAATCAATAACACAAGGAAAATTGAAATATTCACAAACACGTGGAAATTAACACACCTGAATAACCAATGGGTTAAAGAAAAAAATCAAAAGAAAATATCTTGGTAAAAATGAAAATGGAAACCAAAACAATGGTTTCCTACAGCAAAAGTAGTTCTAAACAAGAAGTTTAAAGCAATAAACACCTATATTTAAAAAAATAATCGCAAAAAAAAACCCACCCTAACTTTAGACCTTAAGAAACTAATAAAAGAAGACAAACTAATCTCAAAGCTAGCAGAAGGAAACAAGATGAGAGCAGAAATAAATGAAACATAGACTAGAAAACACAATATTAAAAAATCAATGCAATTAAGAATTGATAGTATCTTCAGGAAATGGTGATTGAAAATGGACATGCACATGCAAAAGATTAAAACTGAATCCTTATCTTACACTATACATAAAAATTAACTCAAAATGAATTAAAGACTTAAATGTATGACCTGAGATCATAAAAGACGTAGAAGAAAATGGGAAAAGTTCCTTGACTTTGGTCTTGACAATTGTTTTTTGTTTTTTTGTTTTTAAATATGTTTTATTGATTTTTTACAGAGAGGAAGGGAGAGAGATAGAGAGTTAGAAACATCGATGAGAGAGAAACATCGACCGGCTGCCTCCTGGACACCTCCCACTGGGGATGTGCCCGCAACCCAGGTACATGCCCTTGACCGGAATCGAACCCGGGACCCTTGAGTCCGCAGGCCGACGCTCTATCCACTGAGCCAAACCGGTTTCGGCGACAATTGTTTTTTGGATATGACACCCAAAAGCACAGGCAACAAAAGCAAAAGCAAACAAGTGGAACTATATCAAACTAAAACACTTCTGCACAATAAAACAATCTATATGTATAAAAGGCTAAGTGTCTGTCTGTCCAACCAGTAGCTATGACACTCACTGGCCATCAGGGGGCAGGCGCTCAACGCAGGAGCTGCCATGATCGCACTGGCCATTTAAAAATAAATGGCACCATGGACCTGGCGCCGACAAACCAACACTCGGCTTCCCCCAAGTGGGACACAGGCCCCGCCACCACCCCAGAGTGACACTCCACCAAATTGCAGCCAATGCTGCCAAGACCCCATGGCGCAAAATGCAGCCCACAGCCCAGCCCGACCCAGAAACAGTGGCTGTGGACGCCAGGTAATGATGTCACGTAGCAACACCCGGCTTCCTCTCCCTAGCAACTAGCATCCTTGGAGTTTCTTCAGCCCGGGAACTCAACTTGCTTTATAGCCAGGTGCAAACATTTTACAGTTCAACCAAATGTTTGTGAAGTGTTTTCTCATGCTTCATCTCATTTGATCCTCACAGAAGTCCTGGAGTAGGTAGATAGGAGACTCGGTAGAATCCTCTTTTCTTTTCATTAGCAAGACACAAATAGTGATATTAAAATATTTCTTCTAATTAATTTCTTTTCAATATGCACGAATCCGTGCACTGGTACACTAGTCAACAATATGAAAAGACACAACCTACAGAACATGAGAAAATATTTACAAATCATATGTCTGATAAGAGGTTTATATCCAAAATTCAAAAACATACAAATAGCCAACAGGTATATGAAAAGCTGGATCTCTCAACTCCTGATTAAAAATCTTTCAGCCAGAGCCAGTTTGGCTCAGTGGATAGAGCGTATACCTGCGGGCTGAAGGGTCCTGGGTTCAATTCCAATCAAGGGCATATGCCAGGTTGCAGGCTTGATCCCCAGTAGGGGCGTGCAGGAGAATCAATGATTCTCTGCCATCATTGAAGTTTCTTTCTTTCTCTCTCTCTCTCTCTCTCTCTCTCTCTCTCTCTCTCTCTCTCTCTCTCTCCCCCCCCCCCTCTCAGCCCCCTCTCTGAGATCAATAAAAATATATTTTTTTAAATCTTTCATGGTCCCAAACCACCACAAGTAACATTGAAAGGCAAATTAAAAACTGGAGAAAGGTGTTGTCATCAAATATACAATTAGCTCATACACATGACCAATAACAAAATCTGAGCTACTTACCAAAGAGAAAAGTGAGTAATGTCTATGAGAAAGCAAGTCATCAAAAATGAATGATAAATTCCTGGTAACCCACATGAAAATATGCTTAACTTTACTAGTAAGCAAAGAAATGTAAATTTAACAATCCCATTGTTTTTATTTATACAATACTGACAAATATTTACCAAATGTGCATATATTTTCCCACAAGAAAAGATAGATAATGTGTACAAGGATATGCATTGCATCTCTGTTTGAACTGAAGAAAAATAGAAAACAACATAAATGTCCACCAAATGGATCAATTTAACATATTACATTTACTCTGAGATAAATATTGGATTATTAAAAAACAGATGTATAGCCGTAACCGGTTTGGCTCAGTGGATAGAGTGTTGGCCTGCGGACTGAAGGGTCCCAGGTTCGATTCCGGTCAAGGGCATGTACCTTGATTGTGGGCACATCCCCAGTAGGAGGTGTGCAAGAGGCAGCTGATCGATGTTTCTCTCTCATCGATGTTTCTAACTCTCTATCTCTCCCCCTTCCTCTCTGTAAAAAAATCAAAAAAATATATTTAAAGAAAACAGATGTATATGTTTTGACATGAAAATTTTGCATGTATGTATTTATTAATTTTTTAAAAGGAACATATATACACACAGACATATACACATGGCAAGGTATTATGTTAGGAATACGGACCATAATTTAGAGCAATGTCAATTATAAACCAGCCTGCCAAAAGACTTAAACTAAACCCTGACAAGAACCACAGGGAGACAAGAGTTTAAGGATGTGTACTTTTAGGTTTTCCCATATCTCCCCTAACAAATTGTTAAACCATGCCCATATAAATTTAGGATGACTGACTACTATCTGACCTCCCCACAAAAACAAAACAAAACAACAACAACAAGAACAAAACCCACAAAAATCAATATTCTTCAGAGAATAGAATCCATAATCACTATAATGTACCAACTATAACGTCCAACATAAAATAAAAATTTTTAGAAAAATGTGGCCCATAATCAGGGGGGGAAATGGTAGTCGATAGAAACAAATCTAGAAAGGGCCCAGCTGTTGGAATTAACAAAGACTTTAAAGTGCCTGTTATATTTATATAATTTTAAAACATGTGACTTAATGAATGAATTTGGGGGATCTCAAAAGTGGAAATTATAAAAAAGAACCAAATGAAAATTCTACACCTTAAAAATACAATAATAAATAAAAATTCATTGGATGGGCTTAATAACAGATTGGAAAAGGCAGAATTAGCTAGTAAATCTTAAGACAGATCAATAGAAGCAATGAAACATCAATAAAAGCAAAATAACTTCATACACAACAAAGACACTGGTGTAAAAGAATCAAAGCATATATAACCAGTCAGCAATGACCTAATCAAATTTAAAATTGAGAGTTGAAACAATACTAACGCATTTGATCCATTATTTATTGCCTCGATGGCTCCACTTATTAAAGGATATCAACAATCTCTCACTTTTCCAAGTGACTGAATTTACATTCATTTTCTATTTTGGGAGTAACACACAGAGACTGTGTTAAACTAAACTACTTCTTTGCTGGAAAAGAAATCATAAAAAATTCTGCTATCTAGTCATTGAATTTGATATTATAATCATATCCCTTTTCAAAGAGACTCAGAATTAATTACAGGGCATAAAAATACATTCCTAGTAAAAGCAATGTCATACCAAAGGGTACTAAAAACCCAGCTTTCATCTGGTCTTCAGAAAAATCTTTAAAATTACATAGTCCCAAGAGTAAACTACTTTTCTACAAGGTCAGAATGTATAGTATACATAATTCAGACTGACCTATTCAAATATATAAGTTAATAAGCTTTTTCCTGTAAAAAGTTCACCTGTAAAAAGTACAAGTTCTGAGTGAAAGGAAATTATGTATTATGGTTTCAATTTTTTAGACACTAACTGAATGAAAAAAAGGACGTATTTTAAGCAGCTCTCGAGAATGCCAGCCACAGAGTTAACTATGCCTCAATAAAGCTTAACAAAGGAACCTAAATAAAAAAGAATTCTTTAGAAACATTAAAAATAACATTTAAAGTAGAAAAATTGATATAATGCGAGGAAGAAATTTTTGGTAGCTTAAGAAACACTCAATTCAGTCCAATATTTACAATTTTGACTGTGTGCAAGATCTGTGAAAGGAACTAGAAATACAAGGATGAGTTAAAAATATTTTTTGCCTCCAAATAAGAGCTTACAAAGATCAGAAAAAAATATGAGGGCAAATGGCCATCAAGTAAATAAGTGCTAAAATATGAAATTTGATTACAGTATATAGAAGAGGAGTTGAGGAATGAGAACACACTATGAATTTGGTGCAAGAGTGATGAGGGCCTTACCTGGAAAGGCAAAAGGAATGGAAAAGAGGCCCAGTTTGTAACACATTGTGGACCTAAAGAACTTAAGTGACAAAGTAGATGTGGAGTTTATTAAAGAGGGAAAAGTCTAAAATGACTCCAACGTTTTAGCCTCTAAGAGAAGCAATCCAGTGATCCACCCAGAGAAGACAAGAGAAGTTATGGAAAAAGATACTTTGGGTTAATCCATTTTAAAGGAATAACTTATAAACCAAAAACAGAAATTGACTATGAGTTAACTAAATAGAAAGTAAAAACTAGGAAAGCGGGGAACCAAAGGTCATATATATAAAAGCCTAAGTGACCGTTATGACCGAACAACCAGTCGACCAGTTGCTATGACATGCCCTGACCAACAGGGGACAGACGCTCAACGCAGGAACTGCCCCCTGGTGGTCAGTGCGCTCCCACAGCAGAAGCACCACTCAGCTGACCAACCCATCCTGGCAGCCCACCAGCCTGGCAGCAGCCACACATTCCCTCAGTAGTCCTGCAGGTCCAATCTCCGGAGAATGGGCCAGACCAGCACCGCTGGCACGATCCTGACAGTGCCGCAGGCCTCCTGGAAGGCAGCTTTAGGAACCTTGGCCGCTTCCCCTCCTTAGATACTCCACAAGGAAGGATATAAAAGCGGCCGCCAGGTGGCTCCCAACAACCTGCGCAAACGTCAGAGGGACGGAACGGGATCCCAGGCTGGCAAGGGTGTACCACTGCCCGCCCAGAGGGCCAATCGTGTCCCAACCCCCACCCCCAGGACCTCACCCGTGCACGAATCCATGCATCGGGCCTCTAGTTAATAATAAATGAGCCTGGTCTGTGTGGCTCAGTGGTTGAACATCAACCCATGCACCAGGAGGTTGCCAGTTCAATTCTCAGTCAGAGCATGTGCCCAGGTTGTGGGGTTGGTCCCCAGCAGGGGCATGCTGGAGACAGCCAACCAATTGATGTTTCTCTCTCATTAATGTTTCTATCTCTCTCTCCCTCTCCCTGCCTCTCTTTCTCTAAATATCAATAAAAACATATCCTACATAATAAATGGGTAATATGCAAATTGACCGTCACACCCACACACAAGAGTGCCGCCACAGATGCCTGGCAGGCGAGGGCAGTTGTGGGCGATTAGGCCAGCAGGGGAGGGCAGTTGTGGGTGACCAGGCCGGCAGGGCAGTTGGGGGCGATCGGGAGAGCAGGGGAGGGCAGTTGGGGCAATTGGGCCAGCAGGGGATCAGTTAGGCATCGATCAGGCTGGCAGGGGAGCAGTTAGGGGGGGACCAGGCCTGCAGGGGAGGGCAGTTGGTGGGGGCCGGGCCTGTAGGGGAAGACAGTTAAGGGCCACCAGGCTGGCAGGGGAGGGCAGTTGGGGGGGACCAGGCCTGCAGAGGAGGGCAGTTAGGGGAGACCAGGCCAGCAGGAGAGGGCAGTTAGGGGTGACCAAGCCGGCAGGGGAGGGCAGTTGGGGGGGACCAGGCCTGCAGGGGAGGGCAGTTAGGGGTGATGGGGCCAAAAGGGGAGGGCAGTTGGGAGCGATCGGGCTGTCAGGGTAGGGCAGTTGGGGGCGATAGGGCCAGCAAGGGAAGCAGTTAGGCATCGATCAGGCTAGCAGGGGAGTGGTTAGGGGGTGATTAGGCTGGCAGGCAGAAGTGGTTAGGGGTAATCAGGCAGACAGGCAGGCAGGCAGGCGAGCAGTTGGGAGCCAGCAGTTCCGGATTGTGAGAGGGATGACCAACTGCCGGTTTAGGCCCGATCCCTGTAACCGGCAGTCAGACATCCCCCATGGGGTCCTGGATTGAAGAGGGTGCAGGCTGGGCTGAGGGATACCGCCCTCCCCCTGCACGAATTTCATGCACCAGGCCTCTAGTATTTAAATAATAATGATAAATGACAGCAACATTTTGAACTCCTATAATGTTCTTTCCATGAACAGTGCAGTGCTTACTACATATTATTTCATTAAATACTCACAACAATCTTAAGTGGTATATGTTATTATTCCATTTTACAGATTAGAAAAATAAGGTTTAAAGCATTAGGTGGCATGTGGAATGTCACCCAGTATATAAGGTGTAGAGCTGGGATTTATCCCTTGTCAGATATAACATCTTAAATATTTTCAAAATATCCTACACCACGTTCAGACAAATACTTTATAATGATCACTTTGCCTATGACAACCATTGTTCTAGGAAGTATTAGTTATAAATGAAATAGAGCTAATGTAACAACTATTAAATTAAATAAACAAAATTATATTATCTTTCCTTGGTCTTTTATTTTTCATTAAAATGAATTAACTTATATATGAATACATCATTTCAATTTCTTGTAAATTTTCAATTACTCTTTACAATCCAAATGGCTTTTAAAAGACTGCCAATGTTTTACCTAGAGAGATTAACTTAGGTGAGAAGAAAAAAACTTTTGAAAGTAAAAATATATAAAGGTTAACTTTGAAATATTTTTTATTATTTAAGAAAGAGATTTTTTAAATTAATAAAATAATTACTGTTGGAGGAATACATTTAATCAGGGAAAGCAAAACTAAGGGTTTGAAAAAGTAGGAAGCCAGTGCACCTCTTTTTAATGACACCAAGAATCTATTTCATTGTACACTTAGGAGGCACGAATCAATGCCCAATTTAAAAATGACAGAAAGCGTATGTGAAAAAGCCAGTTTCTCCTGCCAGCAAATAGCCTAAATGTTAAGTAAACCAAAAACTGGAAGGGATTAGTTGAAATGTCAAAAGACAACCTTTTACCTGCTCATCCTTATAAACTCATTCTCATCCCTCAGGCATGCTTTCTAAACAAATAGTTTCAATGTGCAGCAGCAAAAAGCCTATGGCAAGCTCTGCCATCTTGTAACTGTCAAAGAGATTAGTCTTTGATCTATTTGGGAGGTCATGTCCACATTCACATTAGCTAAGTCTAACAATATTATACCTGTTGAGCAATGATTCTTTAATGCTTAATGAGACAGACATTTTAAATTATGGACGTTAACTGTGAATTTTTTTTCTAAGTTTTGACAGAAAGTAAACACCAGAAATTGAACTCAAGTGTGGTTTGGAAAAATGATCTTTTAGACCAGTTAATATTACTTTTCAAATACATTTTACAAGGCTTTCCCAAAATAGAAAGTTATATTTAATTGTACTCTCTGAAATGAGTTTAAACCAGTTGGTGCCCACCCATCCCTGATAAATTAGTGTATGTGTAATTTTGGAGGAGTGTGTGAACAGCAGAGAGATGGCAAATTCTTTCACCAGAGATTGTAAACGGAAAGCCCAAAGTTTGTTTTGTAAGGCCCTTATTGTAGCTTAAAATAATCTGAACTATTAGCCAACCCTCAACTAGCTCACTCATTTAAATAATCTGTTTAACTTCTGTAATGGCTTGAGTTTTTAACCTATTGGTTTAGATATTGTACTAATTCATAAAACATGTTTTCATAACGAATTCAAAGTTCACACAAAACGAAAAACACCCTTAATTTGATAGATTCTAGCCAAATGAAAATATTTCTGCATCAAAAGCTAACCTGATGGGGGGGCGGGGGGGTAAGAGATCAACCGAAGGACTTGCATGCATGCATACGAGCATAACCAATGGACACAAGACACTGGGGGGCATGGGAGGCTAGGGGAGGGTCAAGGGGAGAAAAAAAAAAAGAGGAGACATATATAATATTCTTTGTAATACTTTTAGCAATAAAACAATAAAAAAAAAAAAAAAAAAAGCTAACCTGATAGCCCTAGCTGGTTTGGCTCAGTGGCTAGAGCATGGCCTGCTGACTGAAGGCTCCCAGGTTCAATTCTGGTCAAGGGCACATGCCCAGGTTGTGGGCTCGATCCCCAGTAAGGGGCATACAGGAGGCATCCGATCAATGATTCTCTCTCATCGCTGACGTTTCTCTCTTTCCCTCTCTCTTTCTCTCTGAAATCAATAAAAAAATAATTTTAAAAAGTTAACCTGATATAAGTAGAGATGAGACCCTGAGTAGCAAAGATAGATAATCAAGAGTGAAGAGGTACTTAGAGAACTTTGTAAAAATACCCAAATAGCATCCAGGCCATCCAGGCAGAAGCTATATGGTTTTGAATTCTGATTTTACCATTATATTGTAATACACTTGAGATCAAACAGTATGCTCCTGAAGTACTCCAATGACTCAGTTTTATTGCAGACAGTATAAGTAGCATACTACTGATAGTAGTAGTAGATACAAAATAACCAAAAAGATTATACTGTATATGTCAACAAGAAATTTAAGTCACAATTTTGAACATGAGATTACTTTTTCAACTTAGTCAAACCCAACCATGTTGGTCTTAAACTGCTCTGTTCAAGAGTAGCCTTTTATAAATTTTATAAGTAGCTTCTGATGAAATAAATGGTTTAATAAACATGAGCTGGAACTATAAATGCATCTCTTTACTTCACTACTGTCTTATATCCCAATTCACATAAATACGCATTATTATTTCAGAAATAAATGCCTCCCTAAAAGCAATCAATATAGCCAGAATACATACTTTTTCTTGTCTGTAAGTTTTATCACAAAAGTTCAAGCCTCAAAATAAGACTAAGAACAAATAATCAGCTAAACTTAGTAATTAAAAATATTAAGAAAACTTTGCCTCAGAAAAATAAACACATTTGTCTAGCAAACACTCAAGAAGAACAGTTTTATCTTTAGCCAAGATACAGGACCTAAAATATAAACATTTATAGCAAACCACCAAATCTGGAAGACGGAGACTGTGCATTAGAGGCATTTACTGCTCCATATCCTCACAGTGTAAACACTTTTATCAGGGTATCACAATATAAATTCCAATGGTTAGAGTTCTAAACTCAGCATAAGATCTTGTACGTGAAATAATTTAGCTAGATAAAAGGAATATAGCTGGTTTTATTTCATCTGGCACATTTTCAAGATTTCTGAAACACCACGTTAACCAAATGTAGTATGTGTATGTGTATATACATATATATATATATATTTTTTTAAATGGGGAAAAATGGATTTCTGCCAAGAGTTAAGAAGCCAGGCTCCCTTTTAGATTAAAAAACACACACACACACACAATACATTAGAAATGGTTTTCAATTGTTATGTATTTTTCTTGTTATGTGAGGAATTGACCACAATAATCTACCAAGAAATAAGAATCAAGACATAGTAACAGACATAGTAATGTAACTTATTTCACATATGCTTTAAGGCTGCTTGTATAAGATACTATTTGCAGAGAAATCTGTATTAAACTTTGTGTCATAAATTGTCAGTGTTGAAAAAATAGCCTAAATTTTCCAAATATAAGAAAAAGAACAAAGTATATTGCTCTTCAATAGGGATATTGTTCTCAACATAAAGGAAGGAGCAAAAGTAGATTTACAGTTGTGAGTATGATAAACATGGAGTTAATACAGCTATTGTAATAATGATAATCTGCATGTCTTTTTCCATATGAACAACTATAAACCTACTTTTGCTAATGTAGGCCATCTAGCCAATGTTGGCCACATACTTTAGGCGTTTTAACACTTGGATCAACTCTCTCTGAAGGTGTTTAACCTACACTATTCAATATATAGATACATTATTTTAGGTGACTTATAAAACAATTTCTTCAGCTTATGGAGTGGCTACTTTTCCATCAAATATCAATGAAAATATGTACACTGGCAGGACATACAGAGAACAATGTTCAGTTTTGAAAAATACCTTTTACTAAATGACTTCCACAACTGATCTTACTTTGTCTGAGAAATTATAACATTAACATTCTTAATATCCTTCACAATATTTTTGATCACTTTGCAACCCTATGAGCTCTATTAGAAGCAAACTATATAAACTACTACTGACCTCCTGCGAGACCCGGGACCCCTTCCTCCTCCCCCACCCTGCGCCATGGGACCTCCCCACATCCCGGAGTCCCGCCCCGCATGTGGCCAGCACACCATGAGACAGCCTCAAGACCTGGAGTGCCACCCCGATGCCCCGCCTCTGGCTGCATGCAGCCGCCGCCGGGCCCCGCCCCCATGGCACGCACACGGGCCCGCAGAAACCCTGGCGGAAGCCGCACGGAGCAGCCGCCAGCCCCACCCCTGCTACCCCACCCCCACTGTGCACGCTGCCATCTTGTGATGGCGTTACAGCATTAGGGTCAATTTGCACATTACCTCTTTATTATATAGGATGTTAGTGGTGTAATTTACAGAATGAGTGCATAATTAAGCCTTGATAGTCTAAATATTATTTCATTCCCGTATCTTATAATCTAGAGCTTCCTCTGTTAAAGTCATGAGATTTAAACATATGAGAGTCAAATAACAATGAATAAACAACAACCAACATAATGAAATATTATCTTACATAACAAAGCAAGGTGCAACTGTAAAAGGAAAACTAAGCTCTCAAAGGAATGAATCAATATTAAGAGGTTTTGTTAAGAGGAATGAGTAGGGCTGCATTCAGCAAGTGACAGAGACTTGTACCTACTCCCATATAACCCTTGAGGATGGCAAGATTTCTCATGGAGGAAGCTTATGGATGCTAAAAGGAGCAATACTAAGTACTGAGGGGTTGCATAAAAGTTTGGAGGCAATGGCAAGCAAAGAAAGTAGAAGATAATCCCAGCAAGAGGAAGCTCAGACTCAGATTGACATGACTAAATACTGTGACATTTAACACATTGTTTGTGGGTAGTTTTTATCACGCGCTAACAGGTGGCGCGGGCCATTTTTGCTAATTTTTTGCGCAAATGGCAACGTTCAGTAAAATTACGATAACTTTAGTTTACATATTTATATGTTACCCGCATTCTACCGCTAGTCTATAAAAAACATATTAATACATGTCCTGCACTCTACTACCAGTCAACGTAAAACGTATAACGTATAAAAACGTTTCCCGCATACAATGTGTTAAAAACAAACATGAGCAAGAAACAGTGTACAAGTAAAAAAATATAGATTAAAAATATACTTAAAACTTTAATGCTGGGGCTGACCAGCAGCCCCTGAGCGACGGAAGAGTGGATTACTCCGACACATTTGCTGTGAAAGAGAGGCTAAGGGACTACCTGGCTGTAGCAACCAGACAGCCTTGCTTGCCTGCCTCATTAGCCTTTTATTGTAGCAGCAGTTTGAAATAAAATTTATCTTTTAGATATAATCAGCAGGGTAATATTGGGAGGACACATGTGTTTGTAATGTCCTTTAAGCAAGGGCACCCAAAGATTAGGCATAATTACTCCAGTAAACACACGGAGGTCTGCACATGCACAGACTTGTTTGGAAAGGTCAAGGAATAATTAGAGGCACCGCCTCCGACACACCCCTAAGTCTCCCCTAAGTTGGAATTCCAATAAATGGCAGGTGGCCTTCCACACACTTCCCTTTTCTCAGAATATTCTCCTTACGAACTTTCCAATCAAGTCTCCTGTGCTCCCCAACACTTTAAAACTGTTTATCACCTCCGTAGCCTAGCACAGTGGTTCTCAACCTTCCTAATGCCGCGACCCTTTAATACAGTTCCTCATGTTGTGGTGACCCCCAATTTCATTGTTACAAGTTGAACATAATTAAGGCATGGTGATTAATCACAAAAACAATATGTAATTATATATGTGTTTCCAATGGTCTTAGGCGACCCCTGTGAAAGGGTTGTTCGACCCCCAAAGGGGTCGCGACCCACAGGTTGAGAACCACTGGCCTAGCAGATGCGTTATTTTTTTAATCCTTTTTAAAATATTTTATTTTATATTTTGCACAACAGGTGAATTATAATACTTCACCATTCAAAGTTATCTTTCAAAGATAAATATGTTTTGTTTTTTTTTTTAATTATTACTTTCTGATAGCACCTTCAACAGTCCCAGATCTGTCTCTTGCTTCAACACTGTTTGGAGGGAACGGACCCAGGGACACCCCTTCTTCCAGCCTCTGACCACTTTCCAGCATTTTATCCAGTCACCACCTTCAGAACCACCTCTGAGACCAGCCAACACCGTTTTTGTTTTGTTTTGTTTTTTTTCCCTATTTTAATTCCTTATTTCCTAACAACCATGAGCTCCCAAATTCAACAGAATTATTCCACTAAGGTGGAGGCTGCGGTCAACCACCTGGTCAACCTGCATCTGCGGGCCTCCCACACCTACCTCTCTCTGGGCTTCTATTTCCACCTAGATGATGTGTGGGCCATTTCTTACTTGATTTGTCGGAGAAGAAGCATGAGGGTGCTGAGTGTCTCTTAAAGTTGCAAAACCAGTGCAGTGGCCGCATTCTCTTCCAGGACATGGTGAAGCCTTCCCAAGATGACTGGGCAAAACTCAGGATGTCAGGAAACGACCATGGCCTTGGAGAGGAACCTGAACCAGGCTCTTTTGAAGCTGCCTGCCCTGGATTCTACTGAGAAGACCCTCAGCTCTGTGACTTCCTGGACAACTACTTCCTGGGTGAGCAAGTGAAACTCATCAAGAAGATGGGTGACACCTGACTCACCTCTGCAGCCTGGCTGGCCCCCAGGTGAGGCTGGGCAAGTATCTCTTCGAAAGGCTCACGCTCAAGACCTTTGAAGGGCCCCTCTGCATTCCCCTGGTGTCTGGCTTTTGCCTGAGCCTCTCCCCAAAACTACTTGCCATTCTTTTAACCACTCTGAAGCACTTTCCCATGCACTGGACCAAATGAAAGCAATGAAGCTTCTTGCAGCAAAATAAAATAAAGTAAGTATTACTTTCTAACTTAACGTTTGATTCAGTTTCTCAAATGTGAATGGGAATAAAGGAATATTGGGTCATAACACTTTAAAATACTTCATCTTAGGAAGTAATTAAAAATTCTGGTTTCAGGAAGGGAAAAAAAGGCATTTCTTCTTTCCTTGCCTCTTAAACCCCCCAAATTAAAAGACAAATGAGAAAGTGACATAGATTCTATCTTCAATTAAACTAAGAGACATCTGTAACCTCAAACTCCAGTATATGAACATTAAAAGCTGATGGACAAAGCAGAGGTGAAAGTTCAAACTGGAGTGCCCATAGAGTTATTGATGGGAAATAGGCCAGCAGGAGTCAAAAAGGATTCAGGAAATAGGTGCACAGGGAAACAGTTGGAGGATGTGTACTACAAAGATGAAACAGTAAACAAGAAACAGAAGAACTGAGACCCAAGAAACTTGGGATCCAACACAGAAGATAAGCAAATCAACTCCTAGGATGACAGCAAAGGGAAATCTCAGGATGTTGGCAGTTAAGTAGACCTAAACAGCAACTGATTAAAGCAATTGATTACTTAGTCCTGATAGAAATAGGAGATCAGGAGGCTGCAGAAGGGATGTCTTCAGGAGGAAAGAAAAAAAAAAAGAACTGACATTATCTAAGAGATCTGATAGAAAAATTATGTTAAGAGGCATTGCACAGATTTATTAAAGGGTTGATAGATGATTTAGTTAAAGATCTTTCAAAAAGACCAAAAGGGGGAGAAGGGTATTATTATTGCCAAGAAAAATTTTAAAGTTCAAGAAAGGAAGGAAATCATTTGACTACAATGAACAATATTTTCAGAGTCATGATAATGTATATTGGTTATGAATTTTAAAACATTTGATATAATTATATGGGAGGATAAAGGAAGAGAAAGGTAAAGTAAGCTAAATTCTTATCTCATATAGGAAATAACTAATTAATACCTAAAACTGATTAAATAAAGATAAAATGTAGAGATAAAAATACCAGATATAACAGCTAAAAGAAGCAGGGGCTGGGAGTAGGGTAGAAGCCAAGGACTGTTGCCCTAAGACTATTACTGTATTTAGTTATAAATTAGGCTCTCAGTAAAAGCTTTATTGGACTTTTTTCAACTTGATAAAAATATTTTTTAAATAATAGTAGGTTGTTACTTTTAATTCATGACATACACAATGGCATTCAACCAGAAGATATTGGCGTGGCAATGTCTAGAGACATTTTCGTTGTCACAATTGGTGGGAGAAGAAGGGTTTGCTACTGGCATTGAAACATCCTACAATATACAAGACATCACTCACAGCAAACAATTATCCTGCCCCAACTGTCATTTGTGCCAATCTTGAAAAACCCTGCTATAAAGTAATTTTAAGCAACACATCTGGAAATTTTGATGCTATAGGAAAATAAGTTGGGTAGCTTATTATATTCCCTGGAACACTGGGGCTATTTGACCCAGAGTTAGAACGCATAAACTGAACTCATTCCCAAGGTATCAAACCTTTAATCTTCATGAAAACAAGAAAGACATGTTATAAACACCAAACAGTGCTCTGGGCCAGCGGAAGTAGTTAAGCGTCAGTCAACCTTATAATTGAAGTGTGATAATTTCACTTTTAAAGCCTTCCACCTATTATAAGAGCAAAAGTAAAATACAAGTAAGGCCAACAAAGTTCTTGCTCTTTCCAAAAAATAAGATGAGCACAAGAAAATAACTGCAGAATTTTTCAAAAACCAAAGGTTTTGTTGGCTTTATTAGTTATCCACAGGTGTAACTTGTAGCTATCTATATTCAGACATGGCTTTTTCCCTAAGCAAATACAATGACATGAGTGTTGAGAGAAATTACAGTTTACAGTTAATACAATTTTGTATTAGTTTCAGGTGTACAGCATAGTGGTTAGGCAATCATATCCTTTACAAAGCGATCCCCCAATATCTCAAGCACCCACCTGGCATATAGTTATAACAATATTACTGACTACATTCCCTACGCTGTACTTTATATTTCTATGACTCTTTGGTAAATATCAATTTGTACTTCTTAATCCCTTTACCTTCTTCACCCAGTCCCTCCAAACTCCCTCCCTTCTGATAACCATCAGTCTGTTCTCTGTATCTATGAGTCTGTTTCTGTTTTGTTTGTTCATTTATTTTGTTCTTTATATTTTACACATAAGTTAAATCATATGGCATGTGTCTAAAATTTTGTGACTTTAAATGTTTCCTCCCATGAACCTAAAACATTTAAGATATATGGAAAAAAATGTTTAATTTAAAAACACCTCAGCAATTCATTAATTTTGTGTTTTTATGTTTGTATTTCAAGAGGGGTAGGAATAATGGATTTAGCTATTCTCATTCTTCACTGTTCAAGGAAAATTAAAAATTATCTACTTACATGGCATACTTAGTTTTAAATTAGATTTTAATTTTGGAATTTCAAAATATACTTAACCCTGCTTTAATAATACTATTGGCTACACCAATTTAAAAAATAAAGCTGGGAAAAGAAAGTTTTCTGAGAGGGAAAAAAAGGATTTCATAATTGAAGATAAACTCATTCTGGACCTTCAGCGGTGACAGGTTTTTCTCCCATATCTGTGATTTGGCTTAAATGTTTTCAACACTTTCAACAGCATGTTTCTGGACTCCTAAGTATTTACACCCCTTTAAGTTTATCCATGAACCTGTTACAGGTTCCGGTCCTTTACTAAATTATAGACATCACCAGTACAGAGACAGCATCTTCTTCAGTTTTGCACTTACTATGTTAAGTACAAATTAGGCGCTTAGTACAAGTCTGTTAAATGAATAAATAAACGAATGCTAAAACACTCAAGATTAACACAATTATAAAAGTGGCTCAAAAGAAATACATAAATTTACTACTCCCCCCGGGTAACCACATATTATTTAGGCTAGGTCCAAGTGGGTTTCTGTATCAGATGCTACACTATAAGAACACCTGACCTCACACTGACCTCAAGCTCTATTCCTGGATAGTTTCCCACAACTTACGATAAAGTCTCAAATCCTTAAAATGGTGTACAGAGCCCTAACTGATCTGACTCCTTAATATCTCTCTCAGCCTCTACTCACATGCCATTCTCCCCAAACTCACTCTCTACCTCAGCTTCTTTTTTTTGTTTTTGTTTTTTGGTTAATCCTCACCCAAGAATATATTTTGTTGTTGTTGTTAATCCTCAACCGAGGATATTTTCCATTGATTTTTAGGGAGAGGAGAAGAGAGAGGGAAAGACAGAGAGAAACATCGATGTGAGAGAAACACATCGATTGGTTGCCTCCTGCATGAGCCCCGACCAGGGCCTGGGCCAGAGAAGAGACTGCAATCAAGGTATGTGCCCTTTATTGGAATCGAACCCAGGACCCTTTGGTCTGCAGGCTGAGGCTCTATCCACTGAGCCAAACCAGCTAGGACCCTCAGCTTCTTTTAATTCCTGGAAACCGCTATCTTCTTTCAAACCTTAGGGCCTTAGCACACGCTGTTCTCTCTGCAGTGAATACTCTTATCCATTCTTTGCACCTACATAACTTTTTTCCTCAGGAAGTCTTTCTTTACCCCTCAAAATTAGGTCAGGAACCTGTTATAAATTCTCACAATTCCTGACTTTTTCTTACAGTCCTCATGACAACTATAAATAACTGTTTCTTCATTGCTTTAATATTAATATTCTTCACTAGACTGTAAGCTCCATGAGACAAGGGGCTATAATCTGTGTAGTGTATCACTATGTCACCAGAGTCTAGCTATTAGTACTCTAGCCAGATATTAAAAAAACAGTTGTTGGCTGGGTGGCTCAGTTGGTTAGAGTGCTGTCCTGTACAACAAAAGGTTGCAGGTACGACCCCTGGTCGGGGGGCAACTGATTGATGTTTCTCTCTCTCTCTCTCTCTCTCTCTCTCCCTCCCTCTCTTTCTAATAATAAAAAAAAAATCAAAGAAAACAGTTGTATTGTTATTCTGAAAAGTCTTAATAAAGTCTTAATAATCTGAATAGTTTTGTAATCTGGCCTTTCATTCCACTTTATCAAATGTTTGTATGTTTGAAACTCAATGTAGACAAGATTTAAGATTCATATCTCATCTCTCTGGTTCCTCCATCTATTTTAGGCAAATCAGTGAAAGTAAATGAATATTTGCATGAAAGTGGAAGGTGTTGTTCAACCTCTCTTTCTCTAAGCAACCAAACACCCATATCTTATCCCACCAAAACATCCTGTTACACATTCGAGTCCTTTACTAAATTACAGACATCACTAGTACAGAGATAGCATCTTGTTCATTTTGCACCTACTATGTTAAGTACAAATTAGGTGCTTAGTACAAGTTTGTTAAATAAATAAATGGTTATTATATGCCAATACTAAGATAACTAACCAGTCACTATCTAAACTGTAAATAGTTTCTAAGTGAAGTTATTTTGGTAACTCAACATACAACATATATTACTAAAGAAAAATAATACACAAATATAAAATTTATTTATCTTATTTATCTTAATTTTAATAATTGTAACTTCTGATATTGACATCAAATTTTATTAAGCTAATTATAAATATTTAACATGCCACTTGAACATCTTTAAAGTATAAAAATTTTTTGCCTTATGCCATGGTTTTATAAATTTTTTCTCAGAGGAGTAAAGGCACAATACTCATGAAAGGAGAATATTTCTATGTACTCTTAAACTAAACTGTGCTAAGGAATACAAATAAAATGCAAGTTTAAAAATCTAAGTAGAGCCTGGCCAGTGTACGTCAACCCATGAACCCGGAGGTCACAGTTTGATTCCCGGTCAAGCCATAATGCCCGGGTTGTGTGCTCGATTCCTAGTAAGCAGTGTGCAGGAGGCTGTGGATCAATGATTCTCTCTCATCATTGATTTTCTACTGGTATTTCTCTCTCTTGTTCTCTTCATCTCTGAAAGCAATAAAAACATATTTTTTAAAAGAATATTGACTTGTTTTAAAAAAAAAAAACCTAAGTATTGTACTTTATAATGTCTCAGAAATTAGACCATGCCATCAACTTGAGATGTGGATGCCTGCATTATAAAGCTGAAGGCTTTTGCAGTTTTTAGATCATACTATTTGGCCAAAGGATTTGCTTTAGATATCCATTATACTGTGACTTAACTGCGTTAAAAGAAAACATCTTTTCTTTCAGTTATACTTTTCCACCAACATCTGATCATGCAAAAGCCTTGGTTCACTTTTCTGCTCCTCAAATACTTTGGTTTAGTGCACAGAAAGGTTTCTTCTTAACTATTACACAGTTAAGTATGTCCATATAGAATGATCAGAAGCATCTGGAAAGGTGGAAGTGAAAAAATCCTCACTGGGAAAGTTACTTACTGCTTGCCCTTCAGAGTGGCCTATTATCAACATTTCATAGTGGGTTTCTTTATTTTCAGGTCCCTGAGGTATATGCAATAAATTATGACAAACTAAACAAGTCACACTTGGCTCCAAAATGAAATTTTCTTACCACTACTTTCTAGTCCCCAAGGTGGGAAAAGGAAATCCTGGTCACAGCCAAAGAAGTCATATTTTTGGCTCTAACATACATTTTCCTGCTTCTCTAAAAGCCAAACTCTGCAATTGAGACTACAAAAGTCTTAAGTTAGTATTTTAAACTGCATTTTAATTTTTACTTCCATAATCTGTGCCTCAATTTAAGGAAAATATTTAGTATCATAAAATTAATGTCACTGCCTTTTTTTCCCCCCACTCAAATGACTTTTCTAACTCAGACACTGATCTGAACTTTTTAAAATAACAATTCAGCGCTCGCTTCAGCAGCACATACACTAAAATTAGAACAATACAGAGATTAGTATGGCTCCTGCCCAAGGATGACATGTAAAATAAAAATTCAAATCAAACAATATAGAAAATAATGCAAAAATAGATTTTTTCGTTTCCACAGATAGAATATTTAAGGTTTGCATTTATAAGTAACTTTTACTTATTCTTGCATGATAGACTGAGTATTAATGCAAAAGAAAATAATAAAGTCCTAATTTGTGGTCCAGTAATTTGAAGCACGGTGTTAGTTTTGGAAAAGCCATTTCAGGAAATCATTTGCCCTGGTCAGTTTGGCTCAGTTGGTTGGGCACTGTACCATGTAATGAAAGGTTGCCAGTTTGATTCCTGGTTACAGCATATGCCCAGGTTGTGGGCTCGACACCCAGTCGGGTGGTACTAAGCATGCAGGAGGCAGCCAATCAATGTTTTTCTCTCTCCCTCCCTCTTCCTTCCTCTTTCTCTAAAAACCACTAAAACCTTTAGGAATAAATAAATAAATTTAAGAGCTAAGCCTATATGAAACTCTTTGAAGAAAACATTAGGGGCATGGCCTTGTATTTGGCAATGGTTTTCTAAGTATGTCACCAACAGCACAAACAACAACAAAAATAGATAAAGTGAATTCATTAAAACTGCCACGATATTTTGAATTTAATTAAAAAAGGTCCACTGCCTGCATCTATAGATGCTTATGGCAGTTAACTGGTTAAAATTTCAGAATATCTTTTATATCCATAACAGTACAAATAAATATTTTTAACTTGTTTGGTCATTTATGAATTTTAAGAAACCATTTATAATGATGCTCTGATATATTCAGATATTAATATTTCAGATATTTCAGGAATTAACTGCTGGTATTTCCAAATGATAATAGACCTTCTTAATTAGAAAACTTGCATACCTATACTGTTAAAGTTTATAAACATCAGTCTTTTGGATGGATGCCTTATAAATATCCTTTAATTGTAAAAAAAAAAAAAAAATGCCAGGATTCCTTTTTGAAGTCTTAATTCTAAATCTATTGCCCCCCATGCTGCTGACTTTGGGCTTGGGCATATGACATGCTATGGGCAAAAGGTTAGAAAATGTGGAAGTACTTACACAGTCAAGCCTGCCCTCTTGTACCCCTGCCATTGCAATGATAGCATGTTTTGGCTAGTCTGTCGGTCCATGAAAAATGAGATAGATATGTAAAACAGTCCTTACTCAGTCAAGCCCAACCTACATTGGTCAAACCACAGCAGGGTGACTAAGCCCAAGTGAAATTGCCCAGCATGCCCAGCCTAGATCATCTATTGCCCAGCCACCCCACCCCACCATACATGTGTGTATCATAATAAATGATTGTTGTTTTAGGTCAGAGTTTTAGAATTGTTTGTTACACAAGAACTGATCCAGACATATGACAAAAAGAAATACACTTCCCTTACATCTAGTATTGCCAATAAAGAATTTCCCTTATTCCTACAACTTGGATTACTCTTAGGTCTATCCCATTTGGCCCTTCTAGGAACCACTAGGGATACAAGGCAAACTAGGTCAACTTCTTTAGAACAAATCTCCTCCTCCCTACCCAGACCTCATTGTCTTCTGTTATTCTGCTATTTTGTACAACTAGAGCCACTAGGATTCAGTTAAGTAGAACTACAAGGAGGATATTACTGAAGAATGTCAGAGCAGACTACAGGGTGTCTATCTTTTTTTTTTTTTTTTTTTTTTTTTTTTTTTGTATGACAGACTGAAATGCTGCCTGGGAAGAACTTGTTGTAAGAAAAATAGAGCATTAAAAACCCAAATTGGCATAAAACAATGCCCAGAATCATAGTTGTTAGAAGTGAGGGTAGAGAAAATAGAAGTTAATATAATTTTTTTCTTCACAAGTAACATTTTATTTAATTTTAAGAGTGTTGAAAGAATAACATATAAACACCTGTATTCTCACTATATTTTCTTGAAGCTTGCTTTTTACTAAAACAAACAAGTATTACAGAAAATGCTAAAGTCCTTTTGATCACTACCCTCTATACCATTTATTTCTCTTCTCAGACATACATTGAGTTGGATGTGAACCCTTTTGTATCTGTTACGTGGTATTTAGTACAAACTATTATTAGCCATAAAGGTGTTTTTTTCCCCAGCTCTGAAAAACTCATATATAAGTCCAAAAAGAGAGAAAAGATTTCAAGCAACAATTTAAAAAGCTAGGTTTTTTTTTTGGGGGGGGGGGGGCGGGGGGTACTTATTTAAGACACTGGAAGAACATGTGGTTCAGAAAGAAGGGGAAAAATACTCTTTCCACTTTAACAAAGCAGTATTAGTGCAATAATATAGGTAAAATGATAAGACATAAAAAAGAGACAATACCACTGCCAACAGCAGTGCCATCAGCAGCAACTCAGCTTTAGCACTAATGCTGTTGATGGTGAACACAACAATTTCCCCGAGTGGATGGCAACTGTTTCATCAGTAGCAATAGCCAGAGGCATCATTGGCCATTTTAGAACAGGAGCCCTAGGCATGGTCATCAGCATTCTCAATGGTAGCACTGGTAGCTGGAGAAAGGTACTGGAAGGCACCAGTTACTGTAGGCGGGAAGGATCAGATATCCCTTATGGACTTTCAGAAATTTTGAGGAGCTCCAGAGGTTAGGGAAGAGTAGAAACTAACCAGAGAAATATCATTTATTACTGTAAATATTATATAATTCACAGTGTCTAGTAAAATATTAACAGTAAAGAAGATAACTGCCTGGAGAAAGAATTTCTGCTTTGGTATGAGACCCTAAACAGTTGTGCTCTGGGAGGAAAGATATGAATTATACTCAATGCAATCAGCTCAGTGGTCAGAAAACCTCAATTCTTGGTGTCAGATTGCTAGCATCTTCAAATGCCTGTAGAAAATAAATAAAAATTCTTCTCGATGGAAGATAACATCATCTTTGGCTTCAAATTATTGCTACGAGTAATTTTTCAAATATAATGTTTAGCAAACAATCAGTGATAATGAAGCAAAACTCCTGTTTTTGGCCAAGACCAGAATAACTGGTTTAGGAATATCCCTCCCACTGTAAGTGACTGTAAAACTGGACATAACAGATAAAGCAACTGCTTTCAAGGAGTAGACACCAGGCAACACATGACTAATCTCAGAGATAAGGGAAATCCATTTCAGGGGTGGGCAAACTTTTTGACTCAAGGGCCACAATGGGTTCTTAAACTGGACCGGAGGGCCAGAACAAAAGCATGGATGGAGTGTTTGTGTGAACTAATACATGTTAACACTGCTGCTGGTGAAGGAGCGGAGGGGAGAACAAGAGAACCCTCCGCTCTTTCGGCTCTGTGGGCCGAATCCGGCCCGCGGGCCGTAGTTTGTCCACGGCTGCATTAGGTGAACTCCATGATTCTCAGCTCCCTTCCTGAGTAAAACTTCCTGACAGCAGCACAGAGCACTGAACAGGCAGAATACAGGGTCCTGCTGAGCTGAGGTGGAAGAGAGAAGAATTTGGGCAGCTAAAATCACTGCAATCTGCAGGGCAGGGCACGGCATTGGAAAGAAAGGAGCCAGGTAGAAAAAGGGCCCCACAACTACAGGGGACCCCTGTTAGTCTGTGGCTAACAGCTTCACAGAATGCAAACTGCTGGACTCTACTTCCATAGGTCTGGATGGAGTCTGAGAATATGTATTTCTATCAAGTTCCTAGGTGATACTGATGTTCCTGACCTGGAACCACACTTGGAAAATCACTCTGTTAAACAATAAATAGTATAAGTTAAAAATATAATAGGCGCACTCTCCCTCTCAAGAACACGCCCATGCCTTTCCATTCCCCTTCTTCTTATCGCCACCCCACCCCACTTCCCCCCACCCCATCACCACCACCAGTTACTTCTCTCTCCTAAGCTCCAAGGGTCCTTCTTTTGCTTCTGTAACTTGGTTCCTGAGCCTACACAGCCCAGCTGGCTCATTTCTAATACCTCGCTAACTTCCTAAATAAACTTTCTCTTATAATTTGAAAAGACAAATAAAATAAACCGGTATCTACTAAACCTTTCTCACTCATTGAGTCACTATAAAATTAAAGTAAAATACCTGAAGATACAAGAAAAATGTATAGTTAACACAAAATCAACAACTTCTATGATAAAATTTCTTAAGACTTTGAAGGCCTACCTGAAGATCTTTCACATTTGGAAAAGGAATTCCGATTGTTATGACAGCACGGGCATTGTCATCTGAGAAATCCAGACCCTCACTCACTTTACCACGACAAACTGCTACCAGGAGGGCTCCATCTTAAGCAACAGAAAATAAACATTTTCAAAAGCACACTCAACATTCCCAGAAATTGCCTTTTCTTGTCATTTTGAAAAGCTCTGATTAAGTCATCATAGTAACAAACTTAAAAAAATCAAAATTAAAATCTCTTATGAGATAAAGTTTTAAAAGTTCAATGTCTTTAAATAAATGAGGAAAATAAAATTACATTTAGGTACAATGTGGTAGCAAACCAATTTACAAACTATGTGTCTCAGAGAAACACACAGTAAAACCACATCAGAGGAGTAATTTGCACATGAACTGAGCAATTGTGAACCAATAGTTTTATCTTTAGAAATTGAAACGGCAACCCTTACCATTACCATAAGCATATAAAGAACTCAGAACTATTTAAATAATTCTCAATTTGTATATCATATTGAATCAATGTAATATTAAAAAGTATGTACAACACGCACAGAATACTCATCATACAAGGATAATGACAAGTATGTTATAGTATCTTTCTGATCTTGCATTGTCCATAAATTATGGGCATTCTCTAACTTTCATATTCAGTCTTCGCTTATGTTTTGAAAACTCAAGTTTACCTTATGTAATAGAATATAAACACAAAGTATATTATTTGCATCAAAATGTGGAGCTCATTTGGCTAGTAAGGAAGATCTGTAGGCCTGCTCTACCTGCCTTTTTCCACAACACATTGTGGGTAGTATAGGGATGACTATGGAATAATAACTGAATGTTTCCCCAATTGAAAACATTCAAAGAATAACTCCAAATAAAGAATTTCTTTCACTTATTTTCTTTTCACTCAGGAGTATAACATATAATTCTTCCTTTAAATGCATTTTTAAAAGATAACACAAATAATGTTCTAACAGCGCCAACTTCTTACTTTACAGTAAAAAATATCTTTTCATTGGTCACCCAATTATTTCCAATTACCTTTCTCTCCTTTGCACTTGATCGCATCATAGTACACTTGTAGTAACTCATCAAAATCAGTTTTTTCTCCTCCCTGTGGTTCTACAATGACGGTCTTCACCAACTCCAGATTATGCCATAAACCAGTAGAGAGCCAACGTTCTTTTAACTTTTCTAATAACTAAAAAGGAGGGTAAAAGTGAATTTTGTGTGTGTCAAACTTACTTTAATTTGTTTAAAGCCAATGTGGCTACATGACTATGGCAAGCATATTAACGTTTTTGTGTACGGGTGTGTACAGAGGCAACCGATCAATGTTTCTCTCTCATGTCGATGTCTCTGTCTCTCTTCCACTCTCTCAAAACATATCCTTGGGTGAGGGTTAAAAAAATAAAAATTAGTAACATATGTACCAACAAGGATGAACACAAATCTATATGTATTGAGTTTAAAAAGTGAATTACAGATAGATAACATGTAAATGATTTTATTCTTTTTTTAAAATTTATCTTTACTGGTATTGTTGAAAGTATTACAGATGTCCCTTCCCGCCCCCTGCCATGGACCTCCCCACCCTGCTCCCACCTTACTCCAGGCCTTCACCGCACTATTGTCTGTGTCCATGAGTTATACATATATGCATATAAGTTCTTAAGTTCAAAAACAATATATTATCTAAGCATATATACCTATATATAAACTACTTTTTTAAAATAAGCAACATTAATGTCTCTAAAGATGAAAGGATATGATTATGAATGGGTACATGGAGTTTTCTAATGTAGGAATAATGTTCTATTTTTTGTTGAATGGTGGATACTTAGAAGTCCATTCTATTATTATTGAAATGTGCATATTAAGTTTATACACTACATACATATTTCACAATTAAAAAACATAAAGACTAAAAATAATACTACTCTGATATTAATATGGAAGAGTTAGGGGGGTTAGAATGAGTACATTTAAATTACTAATACAGCAATCCAGAGATGGGTGTAGCTTGGATTAGAAAGTATTAAAAAAAAATTTACAGAAACGTGAGAGGAAGGGAAAGAAGTATAACACAACCTTTTGATTTCATATGGAGGCAAAAGTCCATCCAAGGATTATATAGGGAAATGGACTTTACTGAACTCACTGTTTACTGTTAAGATATAGATTTAGTGAAATTATTTGAACTTATATTTTTTACCCAGTAGAAATGCAAATAATTTCTGTCCAGGAGAAAAGATAACCCCAAAGGTTACAGATTATTAGCCTGCAGTACATTAACCAGTTTTGTATTCAGAATCTTATATTCTATTCCTTTATAAGTATATAGCTCCTGTAAATGCTGTCTGAATCAGCCTTAACATCATATTCATTCTCTTATTAGTCAATAAGTTGAATAAACTCTGACAGGTGTTCAGTTTATATTGACATGTGAGTCATGATTTTATCTTTTTGAAAATTATATTGTAGAGAAAGTGAGATTATAAAATATTTAAAATTAAAATGATCATATCCCCAGGTTATCTGATTAGTCCAAATATAGATTGGGGTACCATTCACTCATAAAGGCAACACTGGAAAACAACCAAGATTGGGAGGAAAATTTAGAAATTTTTTGCCTTTGAGATACTCATATTGATATATTAATCTGGCATTGAGTAGGGTGAGTATGATGTTGTGATTGATAATAAGAAATATATATTTGATCTTTATCCCTGCTCCAGGAACAGAGCTCCTAAAACCCTTGGAATTTCCTGAGTAATAAGAGCTATAGGGACATCTTTTGTTCCAGTTCCTGAAATAGCTCCATGGCCATAGGTGAAATAATCTATAATAATAAAAAGGTAATATGCTAATTAGACCAGAAGTCCTTCCAGACAAAGCTGGGGCCGGAGAGAAGTCTGGGTCCCGGGTGTCTGCCAGCTGCCGGAGGGAAGTCCGGGTCCCAGGTGCCTTCTGGCAGCTGGAGCAAAGCCTGGGTTCTGGGTGCCTGCTGGTGGCTGAAGGGAAGCCAGGGTCCCGGGTGCCAAAGGGAATCTGGTGCCGGCAGCCAGGGGAAGAAAGACCTACTCTTGCATGAATTTCATACATCGGGCCTCTAGTTTGTTTATAACAAGCTCCTTTGAACCACACCTGAGTATATGTTAATTAGACTTTTGGACAGTCCCTAAGTAACCTTAAGATGGTGGATGGTTGCCAGGGGAATCAACCATATTATTAGAGGATTGGGACACCCCCAACCTCCAGGGAGGGAAGAAGGGTTAGAGATTAAATCAATGGCCAATGGCCAATGGCCAATGATTTAATCAATCGAGCCTACGTAAAGAAACCACCATTAAAATCCAAAAGCATGGAGTTCAGAGACCTTCCTCCTTATGCAGGAGGGAGTAAGCTCCAGTACTTGAGATCCTCCTAGATCTCATCCCATACACTTCTTCATTTGGGTGTTCACCTGTATCCTTTATAATATCTTTTATAATAAACTGGTGGAGGTAAGTCAATGTTTCTCTGAGTTTTGTGAACTACTTTAGCAAATTAACTGAACCTGAGAATCTTTAGCCAGTCTTGTGGGATGGAGCTCTTAACCGCTGGGATCTGAAGCTATCTCTAGGTGGATAGTGTTCAAAATGAGTTAAATTGTAGCTGGAGTCGCAGAATTGGTTGATGCATAAAAACTGTAAAAACCCACACATCTCGAGTCAGACATGAAGTTGTGTTGTAATAGATTACTGAGAATAGAGGAGTCACACAGCAGTGAGTTTTTTCTTTAAGCTGTGTTACTTAGTGAAGAAATCAGAATTGAATTATAAACTGGGAAACCAAGACAATAGGTGTTCCTGAAAGAATGCACTTGGATGAGACTGACTTACAGTAGAGAACAAAAAGAAAAATGTCCACTAAGAAAACCCGACTCACTCTTTCTATCATGATGCACATCCAATCTATCAGCAAATCCTGCCAGTGCTACTTTCAAATTTTATCTAGACTGCAAAAATACTGCTACCACAGTGGTCCAAGGCACCACCATCTCTCCTATGAGTTATTACAGTAGACTCCTATATAGTCATCTTACTCTCTACAGTCCATTTTCCATGCAGTAGCTAGTATAATCCCATTAAAATTAAGTCTAGAGCCTCAAATGGATTCCTACTGCATTTAGAAAACATAGCAAAAAATACTAATTATTTTTATGAAAATGGTCCATAGCAAAATTTCAGTTTTAGATAACAAAATATTTAGGTCTACAGCTTTTCCATGATCACTCAAACTGCACATTTATATAGCTTAATTACTTCCCCCTTACCAGAGAAATCATACAAATAACTAAACACATACATAATCCAGTTGATTTTTAAATTCTCTTAAGTATCGCAACTAGGTATCTAAAAGTCAAATAACTTAGAGGAAAGTACACTGACACGAAGCCATCTCTCGGTTTTAAGACATATATATGAAAAATGTGAGGCATCGCTATTATAAAATAGTTTACTTAGCTCATAAAGAGCAAATACTATTCACACAAAGAGACTAACCCACATATAGTAACATAGGTGATTTAATCTACTAGTTGGTGTTCACATCATTTGGATTTGGTAAACTCAGATACTTTTTTGTCAGATCTCACAAATTAAAAGACACTTTGGAATGTTTGTGCCTTATCTGGTTATTGTCATTTTACTTTTTCAGACTTCTTAAAACTGGTATCTCACTGGGGAGGCAGTAAGTTAGAATGCAACCTAGTGGGGAAATCCTGCATTTGCTCAATGTCTATAGCTTTTACACAGTTCCAGATGTTCAGTACATTAATAATGCACTAACTCAAAGCCTCTTTTTGAAACTTTAGAAAGTGCAAATTGCATTAAAACCTCTTTGCCCTCATTAATGGTATTGTTACAATCCTAGTCCTCTGGAAAATGTTTTTTGGCATGTGTTTAACTTTATAATATTGCCATTTACTCACTTTAATAGCCAGTACTCAAGTCTTAATGCTTTCTAATAGGCCTGCCTAAACAGGCTACCATCTTTTGTAATCTTTTTCACATAATTTACTTACATGTAAAACCTGTCATATTTTTCCATATGAAGGTGATTCTTCACTATTCATTTCAATATTTAAGAAATTTTTACTAGACTTTAATCAGTTATAATGTACCTATAGATGGCACATGTTAGGAATAAAATATAGTTCCTTATAAATAATAATAAAAATTAAAAATAAACTAGTATTGTTTTTCATAACTTTTTAAATTACAGTAAAAATATAAGCTTAAATCTTACTGTACTCAAACATCTGTATTCAAACATAAAATATGAAAAATATTAATTTCTATTGAAACAACTTCCTATATGCTAGCTTTATCGTGATATCTGATTCAGCATCTTCACCTCAAGAGGCTCAGTTATATTTCAAGATCAAATTTTCAACAAATTTGGACGCAGTCAGTAATGCACTAGGAAGAATAATATGGAGGAATATCGTCCTGAAGTGTAAGATCCATTTTAGTTCTTGGCTTAATAAAAATGAAAGGTCCTACAGTCCTCTCTCTCATAAGGAAAATTCCCTCACATAATTTTGTTAAAAGAATGAGGACTCTGAAAATGTTAGAACTGCACTACTGTTACTGATGTTTATTTACAGTCATTTATTGATACATTATGATAAAAATATACAATGATATACACAATGTAAAAAATTTCAAATAAAGTAGAATTTCAGAAATAACTCATATAGTTCCTCATGATAATCTACTTTGTTGAAATCTCTTGGATAGAAAATAAGAACTGAATAGCTATTTATGTATGGAAAAAAATTCTTGACTCTTTAAAACATAAATTCTGGATTTCTTTTTATTGATCAACATAGTTGGGTTCATCAA
Source organism: Myotis myotis (assembly GCF_014108235.1). NCBI lineage: Eukaryota > Metazoa > Chordata > Mammalia > Chiroptera > Vespertilionidae > Myotis > Myotis myotis. Next base: position 21,345,663 of record NW_023416321.1, on the reverse strand, counting down.
TGACTGAAGAAAATATTTGATTAAAATGCATATATTTGACCAGTTTTGCAACTTTAGAGTTAAGTACTGGCTTACTAAATGTTGGCTGAAATCTGAACAAATAAATTTATTCACACAAATACATTTTTAGGTTTCATTCCTTACCAGAGTAGATTAATTCTAGGAGGAAAAAAAAAAAGCAACTCATTTTTTATCCCTCTATTAAAAGGCTAATAATTAAAGTAAACTATAATGAGGTCACTGTACCTGCACTATTATAATCTAAATAGAATCTAGGCTGGGAAGAAGATAAATAAGATGTAACCACTACAGTGTTTCCTAAAACATACTACTACTTTCAGGTACTGCCAACCTGAATCTGCTATAAACCTGTTGCTATAAAACTTGAAGGTGAGATACTTTGGAAAAAACACCATTTCAACAATCTAGTGGAGAAGATCCACTAGAAAAAAAAAGAAATTTACAATGCCAAAATAATAATAATAATCCTTTTTAAACTGTGGTAAAATATACAAAGCATAAAATTTACCATCTTAACCATTTTTAAGTTTATAGGTCAGTTAGGTTAAGTATACTCACATTATTGTACAACCTATCTCCAAAACTCTATTTATCTTGCAAAATTAAAGCTATTAAACAGCTCATTCCCCTCTTCCCCCAGCCCTGGCAACTAACCTTCTAACTTTTTGTTACTATAATTTGACTACTCTAGCTACCTTATATAAATGGAATCACAATATTTGTCTCTTTGTGATTGGCTACTTTCACTTAACATAATGTCCTCCAGCTCCATCCATGTTGTAGCATAAAAACAACCTATTTATTAAAACAATCTATCTATAATAATAAAAGCATAATATGCTAATTAGACCAGAGGTCCTTCTGGAAAACCTTCGGACGAAGTTGAGGCTGGGAGGGAAGCCGGGGTCCCAGGTGCCAGAGGGAAGCCACTGCCGGCAGCTGGGGAAAGGAAGGCCTACTCTTAAATGAATCTCATGCATCAGGCCTCTAGTTTACTATATCTCTAGGTCACAAGTCCAAGCACAGCCCAACTGGATTCTCTACTCAGGGTTTCAAAATTAATCTGTCTTCTAGGGCTGCAGTTCTCATCTGGGACTTGGGGTTCTCTTCCAAGGTCTGGCTGTTGAAAGAATTCACTTCCTACCAGCTATTGGCCAGAACTGCTCTCAACTCCTACAAGCCACTTGCAATTCCTTGCCACATTCCCTACCTCTCCCATCGTCAGTTTACAACACAGACATCTGCTTTCTTCCAAGCAAGCTAGATCATGTCTCTCTGACCTCCTATTCTGCAACCAACTGTAGAAAACTCTCTGCTTTTAAAGGGCTTGTGGAATTAGATCCGGACCAAATAGATAATCTCTCCCTATCTTAAGGGATTTCTTATGCAAAATCCCTTCACAGCAGTACCTATATTACTGTTTGAGTGAATAAGTGGGGTAAAGAATGTATACACAAGAGGCCAGGAATATTGGGGGGCCATCTTACAATTCTGCCTACCACACATAGGTAGGTATGAAAATGCATGACAGTTCTAAGCATGCATAATGCAATGTGCTAAAATAAAGGTATACACAGGATGGGGGCATGCTAGGAATAAGGCTGAAAAATAACCAACACTATGGGGAGAGCAAAATATTTTAGGCTCAGTCTTTCAGAAAATAAGGAATTATTAAAGGTTTTTAAACCTGGGTATACTATTAGGGTCTGATGGACCTATTTTTCACTTTTGAACATGTCTATTTGTAAAGATTGATATTTCATCACTTTTTTTCTTAGAGAACTTAAACATACCCATAAAAGGCTTGGTGCCTGGTGTCTTTATCAAAGACAAAGTACCCAATGAACAGAAAAGTACTAATGCCTATAAATTTTAGTTGATTCATTTAGCTATAATATATTTTAAACTGCTGAAACTGGCTAATGAAAATTATATCATTTGAAAACACTGGAACCAGAAGGTATGATTTATTGTTCAGGCTGTTTTCCACTATAACTTTTTCATTGACAATTATTTTACTGTCCATTGAAATAACTTTATATTAGATTTGGTTCTCCTTCATATATACTAAGAAAAAAACATACAAAGCTGGTTCCTAGCATATAAAGAATCATTCTTACCACATCTTTGAAGCTTAGCAAAAAATGAAATTGTTCATTTATTCAACTGGGCATTTCCTGGCTCACTTTTTACCACTGTGATTAGAAAATATAAAAAGGTTTTATTAATGTGTTAAGATATTGCTTTATTTTAGTTCCAGGCTTAATTATTGGTTATCCTTAACATAACTATTTAGTGTAGATGTTCACACTCTGGAATAAATATTGCTTTGTATTAAATATTTTAAAGATGTTTATGTCCATTTTATTTTTAGAAATTTCTTGTAAAAAAAATCTGATTAAATTTCTTGTAAAAACAAAATTCCTTCAGTTTATCTCTAGGAGGACTAATTCACTGCATCTCTAGCTAACAAAGTATGTCTCTTAGTCCCAATCGGGCTGCTATAACAAAATACTCCTGACTGGGTAGCTTAGAAACAACAGAAATTTATTAACAGTTCTGGAGGCTGAAAAGTCTAAGATCAAGGCACCAGTGTGACCACATTTGGTGAGGGCTCTCTTCCTGGTTCATAGCTGGCGCCTTCTTGCTGTGTTCTCACATGGTGAAAGGGGCAAGGGATCTCTCTGGAGCCTCTCTGATAAGACACTGATCTTATTCATGAGGATTCTATTCTCATGACTTAAGCACCTCCCACTGCTTAATGTTATCATCTTGGGGGGTTAAGATTTCAAAATATAAAATTTGGGGGATATATTTAAAAGGCGAAAGATTTATACGATCTGAAGAGAAACCAGAGTATAGGGGGGGATATATTTAGACCACAGCAGTATGTATGTAGATGAAAAGACAGTAGAAAAGCCAAAAGTATCAATATTGCCATTCATATATATTATTTCTACGACTGTCCTTACATATATAACTTCATATGAAAAAAGAAAAGGAAATGCCACTTCTCTACATTGGAATTTAGCTTTGATTTTGATAAATATATTACTCTCAGAAATTATATGTGGTTTTAACTCGTTAGCTATTACGACTAAGATATTATAACTCAATTTAACTCAAGAAATTATTATTGAAAATCAGAGTGAGTCTAAAAACAAGGAAAAAAGTCATTTACATAAAGTAAAAATATAGACAACCAAGAAAGTTGACTTTAGATTCAAATTACTGAAACTTTCAAAAGTGTAATCTATGAAAGTGGAAAAGAACGCTCCTTTTCCCTTCAACTATGAAAATATCAAGCTACCTCTAAGAATAAAAATACTATACACATAAATAGTCCCCTTATATAACAAGCACTGCTTCAAAACGTTTTTAGTCTTTAAACTGTCAAGTAAAACAGTAATAGAACAATTAGGCAGTGCCTTAATCAATAAATAAGTAAAACAACATATGATGTTTAGAAAACTATAAGTCCCCTGTTGCTTCTAGCCCTAGGAATCTTATCATGGTAATCCCACATGATTTTCTAAAGGCAAAAGAAACAATAAGTATTCCCCTACCTTGTAAGATGGCAAGAAACACAAAATTCCTTGGCCAACAATCTGGCACACAGATAACAAAAGTGCTCCCACTTCATCCTGGAACTCAAATGTTTCTGTGTGCTGGAACGTAGCACAGAGATTCCGACCCTTGGGTCCTGACCCAATGGTGCCAACCCAAACCTAGAATATAAATATATTAGTATTAGAGTTATACCTAAACTAGGCAGGCAATTTAGAATTTAGTTGGGAGCCTTAATTACATATATATCAGAAGAAGATCAAGCAACAAGTTTAGAGGAAATTTATTTTTAAATTCCCTTTATATAATTATATATAGATTTAATTTATAAAAGTTTTATTTTTAGGCAGATCATTGAATTCTCCTAGGATAAAAGCAAAAATTAAAGTTTCACTTATCTATTCCCTAAATGGCTTTGCACAATTAAGCATGTAACAAAATTATGTTGGATTATGTGAACAAATGAAATGGATAAATCAGAAATAGTCCAAAGTATTAGAGGTAAGGACTGGTATGATCTGCTATAGACAAGTTTCTAAGATTCAACTATAACATGAACTACTCTTTCATAAATTCACTGATATTCAAAGATCTACAGTCATAAAAAAAATCAAACTCACGAAATTTTACAGCTCTATGCAATTCCTCTAACTCACACAGATCTAGCCTTAGTGTAGTTAATTTGATTAAGAGAAAGAACAGACTTTATTAGTAATCCACAGAAAATACAAACAGTTCAGATTGCTAAAAAATGTAATAATATTATATTTTGAAATAATGTATAAGATTGAAGTACATTGTACAAGATAACATCTGACGGACACCATATTAAGCAATTATTACTTAAACGATCAACTAGTAACATAAAAAACTGACATTTTGTTTCTTGACACAAAGCAATTAAAAGTAACAATACCACCTGTATAGTATTCTTATCAAACTGCTTACCCTGAATCTTATGATAAAGAAAGAATCAGATAAGTCCAAATTATAAGCCTTTCCTTAAGGAAACAGGTAAATTGAATTCTTCATAAAATGTCAGATGGAAAAAAAAAAAGGCAAGAAAACTGTTTTTAAGACCAAAGAAACATGAAAACCAAAAGCAATATATAATTCTTGTGTGGATCCTGGATTAAGAATTTTAAAAATAGGTTGAAAGTAACTAAAGAAATATAAATATTGACTTTATTATATCAATATTAATTATTTCTCTCTTAAAAATCAATGGAAAAATATCCTCAGGTGAGGATTGAAAAAAAAAGAAAAAGAAACAGAAAACAGATCAATAAATGACAATAAAAACATTTTAGGAAAATTAAAGTAACATCTATATGGTATTATTATAAAAAATTAAAATCTTAAGTCACAGGACTCATAAGAGTACTTCTAATTCATTTCAGATACTCAAATATGTGCCCAACACTTGCTAACTAATGCTAGATAGATGTTAGTCTAGGTACAGTAGAAGAATGTATACATAAAAAGAAGAACAAGGATACACCATAGTCTAATGGAAAAGAGAAACACATAAATAAATAATTAAACAATAGAAACTATGGTAAAGAAGTTGAATTTTGTTTTGGTTTTCATTTTTATTTTTTAAAAAAACACATTAAAACTTATTTAAATGAGGAAATTGCAATACAGTCTTTGCACCCAAAGTATATATTTTTATTCAGTGGGTTGAAGGAATGCATTCATTAGTATTTCTTTTTTGTTGACACTATCAAGTAGCTGACAGATTTTCCTTTATTCTAAAACTGAAATGTTGATTTTCCTATCAGGATCTGTTTGCTTGTACTTCCAATTTGTTTATGTGCAATTATATTGAGGTAAAAAGACTGAACGCCTTCAAAAAAAATCCTAACCTGTGAGTTATTAATGACATGATTAGCTTCCAGTTGGATAGTAAATGTAACACCCAGTTCTGATGAAAAGGATTTCATTGGTGATAACGTCCCAGATGTCAAAACAATCGTCCACACTTTGCCATTAATATCTGAAAAGGCCTAGAAAGAAACACCATTAGATATATAAAATCATCTTTAAAAGAGTCAGCACATTTATTTGTTTGTATTGAGTTAGAAGATAGAATTTTCATATACAACAATCAGCTTACCACAGCTGGATTTAAGCACCAAAAGTTTAGCACATGAACTGCAGTTTTCTGTCGTGAATGTTTCTTATTTTTTTGTGGAACAAAGAACCCATTTTTATCAGAAATATCACTCTGATTTATCCAAGAATAAGTCTGTTGAATAGCAACTTTATAATCATCTGCAAACCTAAATGAAAGTAAATGTTAATTAAATGGCAAAGCTTTATAAAACCTGTATTGTCACAGCCACATACAAGAAAAAAATTGATTATATTAAAACCGAGTCCTGTATCTTCCCCAAAATTATATTTTGCCTATGAAACACCTACCACTAATTAAATTCAGTAATTCTGATAGAAAATAAGCCATTAAGTCTTAGAAGCAACCCCCTCTTATAGAGATTAGATATCATCTAACCATCCACCCTTTATCATTCTCCTCCCGATGATCAAACACTACATAAATCATGGCAGAGCCAGAATTAAAATCCAAGCCTCCTAACTCCTAGTCCAGAGCTCTTTGTACTCTGTTACATCATTAGTTATAAAATAGATAACTAGCATTGTTGTTAGAAAAAACTAAAGTCGCTTATACTTTTTTATTACATGAGAAAGTAGGAAAACATTCATTTTTACTGAAAGTTTAAAAAGTTCAGGAGACTACAAAAATGTTAACTTCCTTTAATATTTGGGTCTCAGTCTTCATTTATTTTTAACAAAGGTATTGAACCAGATGGCCTCTATAATCCCATCATTTTATAATTTCTTTCAATCAGAGGCTATAAACACCTAGGCTTAAAGAGAATAAAATGTGGTATTCTCTACCAGTCCTCAATTTTTCTCTTAGAGAGATAAGGTCTCAATGTTCAAGGCAGGAACCCTACAATCTGTGAAGAGAATTTTATAAAAATATTGAGAGCTAAAAACTATAAAACCCTTAGAAGAAACATAGGGGGAAATCTTCATGACATCAGATTTATCCATGGTTCTTGGATATACCCAAAGCACAAGTAAGTAAACTGACTTTAAAGAAATAAATTGGACTTCAAATTTTTAAAACTTTTATATATAAAGGATACTATCAAGAGAGTGAGAAGACATCCAGAGAATGGAAGAAAATATTTGTAAAGCATGTATCTGATACAGGATTAACATGCAGAATCCTATCTAATAATAGACAAACATGGTAATTAACCATACCTCCGCTACACTTCCCATTGGCTAATCAGGGTGATATGCAAATTGACTGCCAACCAAGATGGCAGCTGGCAGCCAGGCAGCTGAAGTGAACATGAGGTTTGGTTGCCCCGATGATGGAGGAAGCCATGGTTCCCCGCCTGCGGGGCCGAGCTCTAAGCTACATTCTAAGCAACAATGTTTCAATTATAGAAGCTAAACAAACCCCAGATACCTGCTTTCAGCCAGCCGGCTTCAGAGCTGGAGCTGCAACAAAGTTTCAATTACAGAAGGTAAATAAATCCCAGAATAATAAAAAAAAGAGCCCTGACTGGTTTGGCTTGGTGGATGGAGCGTCCACCTGCGGACTGAAAGGTCCCAGGTTTGATTCCAGTCAAGGGCAAGTACCTTGGTTGCAGGCACATCCCCAATAGGGGGTGTGCAGGAGGCAGCTGATCGATGTTGCTCTCTCATCAATGTTTCTAACTTTCTATCCCTCTCCCTTCCTCTCTGTAAAAAAAATCAATAAAATACATTTTTAAAAAAAGAAAAAAAGGAGAGACTGGGAGCTTCAGTTACAGGCTTGGCCTGCCTGAAAAGGCAGGCTGGCCAGGCACCCCAGTGGGGACCCCCACCCTGAAGGGGGTGCAGGCAGCCTGAAAACAGCCCTCAGCCACTCATCCAGGCTGGCCAGGCACCCCAGTGGGGACCCCCACCCTGAAGGGGGTGCGGGCAGCCTGAAAACAGCCATAATCCCCTCACCCAGGCTGACCAAACACCCAAGCGGGACCCCCACCCTGATCCGGGACAACATTCAGGGCAAACCAGCCAGCCCCCATCCGTACACAAGGCCTCTATCCTATATAGTAAAAGGGTAATATGCAAACTGACCCTAACAGCAGAAAGACTGGGAATGACTGGTCACTATGACACACACTGACCAGCAGGGGGCAGACACTCAATGCAGGAGCTGCCCTCTGGTGATCCGAGAACTCCCCACATGGAGGAGCTCTGCTCAGCCACAGGCAGGCTGATGGCTGCCAGTACAGCGGTGGTGGTGGGAGCCTCTCCTGCCTCCTCAGCAGCGCTAAGGATGTCCAACTGCAGTTTAGGTCTGCTCCCCACTGGCAAGTGGACATCCCCCAAGGGCTGCCGGGCTGCCAGATGAATGTCTGATTGCCAGCTTAGGCCCAATCCCCTGCGGAGCAGGCCTCAGCCAGCAGATGGTCATCCCCCGAGGGATCCCAGACTGTGAGAGGGCACAGGCCAGGCTGAGGGACCCCCCGCCCCGAGTGCACAAATTTTAGTGCACCAGGCCTCTAGTCTATATATATAAAAGCCTAAGCGACTGAACGACTGGTCAACCAGTCGCTATGACACACAATGACCAGCAGGGGGCAGACGCTCAATGCAGGAGTTGCCCCCTGGTGGTCAGTGTGCTCCCACAGCAGAAGCGCTGCTCAGCTGACAGGCGCCAGATGTCAGACTCACAGCTGGCAAGAGCAGCTGTGGTGGCGCAAGCTTCTCCTGCCTCCACAGCAGCGCTAATGAGCTGCGGCGGTGGCAAACACAGTGGGGCAGAGATGAGTAGGAGCAGCGCAGCACCTGACTCGGGCTGGACTCCTCCCCAACCACCTGTACTTCGTGCACTACTACATCCCTCTGGGGATGTTGGATTGCCAGTCACCGCCCGATCCCCACAGGGGATCCAGCAGTCCGACATCCCCCAAGGGGTCCTGGATTATGAGAGGGCGCAGGCCAGGCTGAGGGACCCCACCAGTGCATGTGCACCGGGCCTCTAGTATATAAACAACTCCTACAGCCCTGGCCATGTAGCTCAATTGGTTGGAGCATCATTCCATACAACAAAAGGCTGTGGGTTTGATTCCTAGTCAAGGCACATACCTAGGTTGAAGGTTCAATCACCTATCAGGGCATGTACAGATGGCAACTGATGGATGTTTCTCTTTCACATTGGTCTCTCCTCTCTCTCTCTCTTTCTCTCTTTCTCTCTCTCTCTCTCCTCCCCCCCCCCCAAATGAATAGAAACATGTCCTTAGTGAGAATTATAAATAACTCCTACAACTCAACAACAAAAAACCCAATTCAAAATGGATTTGAATAGATATTTCCACAATAATGATATACAAATGGACAATAAGCACATGATAAGATGCTTGACATTTCTAGCCATTAGGAAAATATAAGCCAAAACAACAGGAGATACCACTATGCCCATTAGAATGGCTACTATTAAAAACAAAAACAGAAAGAACAAGTGTTGGCAAGGATGTGGAGAAATTGGAACTCTTGTGTGTAACTATGAGAATCTAAAATGTGCAGCTGCTGTGAAAAACAGTATGTTGGTTCCTCAAAAACTTAAATACAGAATTAACATATGATCCTGCAATTCCACTGCTAGGTACATACTCAGAAGAAGTCAAAGAAAGGACTCAATATGATACTCCTACATAAGTGTTCACTGTAGCATTATTCACAACTAGAAGCCCAGTGCACAAAATTCATGCACATTAAAAGGGAATTAATTGCCCTAAACAGTTTGGCTCAGTGGATAGAGCATCAGCCTGCAGACTCAAGGGTCCCGGGTTCGATTCTGGTCAAGGGCATGTACCTTGGTTGCGGGCACATCCCCAGTGGGGAGTGTGCAGGAGGCAGCTGATTGATGTGTCTCTCTCATCAATGTTTCTAACTCTCTATCCCTCTCCCTTCCTCTCTGTAAAAAATCAATAAAATACATTTTTTTTAAAAAGGGAATTAATTAGCAGAGATATTTTAATATTGCTATTTGCCCTTTCTCTATAATAGAAGTGTGAGAGATGAAAGGAAATTAGTAAAATGTATATGAAAATAATATATAAATTATTTTATATTTATATTATTATATAAATAATATATAAATTAATAAACAGTAACAAAAGGATATAACAACAGAGGCATGATATAAAAACGACAAAAACATGATATGAAAACTACAAAAACATATGAAAACAAAAACATGATATAAAAACAACAGTGATGCAAACAATGACTGATAAAGTGATTAAACTTATTCTAATATCTCCCTGTACACCACATTAAGAGTGAAAACACTTTCAGAGTGCTTGACTAATTTCCCTTGTGATGAAGTACTTAGAACTTTAACTGTAACGTCACATGCTCTTCAAACTCGAAAGAAAGCAACATATAACTGACCATGTGCGAAAATGGGTTCAGTAGGAATATGTCTACTCTATCTAGAGTTTGTCCTTGAGATTTATTAATAGTCATCACAAATGCTGGCATCACGGGAAACTGTCGTTGAATCAATTTAAATGGGAGGCCAGTGTCAGATAGGGACAAATCAATTCTTGGAATCAGAACAACCTCTCCCTCTGCAGATCCTGTTAATACTTCAGCTTCGGTAATGTTAGGTCATAATCTTTTGATAATAAATCTGGTACCATTACAAAGACCCCATTTACTATTAAGATTTCTCAATAGCATGATGATTGCACCCACTTTCAATTTTAATGTATGACACGGCATTCCCAAAGGAGTAATACTATTAAGAAATTCGGTGGGAAAATTTTCCTTTTCACCATCATCTGTGGAATCAATGGAATCATCACTCAAATATGTGTGAAAATCTCCATCGAGTATATCCAAAATTTCTTCATTTAATTTTTGAACATGCTCATTTTTTGGACAAAGAATTGCACGTTTAGATATATTTTTAATATTATCTATAGATATAGTATTTCCAAAGGTAGCTTCAATAATAGATCCATTACAAATCATTTCACAGGGGATTTCAATAATATCCATTCCTAAATGAAAACTGCTATCAAGTTTGCCATCTCCAAGTTTTACTAACCATCCACTATAAGCAGAATCCTCTGATCTCATATTTGTTGTAAGAGACAACTTTCTGAAACATCCCCAAACATTGCATTACTTTAAACTCGTTTGTACTATGGCCAATCACATAGCATGCAGTACAATACTGAGACATTGTCAAAAATCTCCTCTGAGAAAGAGAACTTTCCCACCAAGTATAACATTCAAATTTGTCTTAGTAATCTGTCTATGGCGTTTATAGCATGACTGGATGCCATGGTGCATTCATCAATAGGGAAAAGTTGCGCCTTTTTAATAGTTTTAGCAACTTCACTCTTTATATTGAGTCTAGAAATTGAAGTTTCATTTAATGGAATCGGTAATTTATATTGGGAATGAAAGGTGCTTCCACTGAGAAGTAAATTTACAGCAATTCCTGTAGATGCTGTGGGTAAAACAGTACCACCACAACCTCTAATATAATGTATTAAAACTTTATACAGATATGCAGGTGAATAGGATTCCTAGCTGGCAGGCCCCTGACAGCAAGCTGGCCACCTGTGGATTCCGTAAGGAATGGGGCTCCCTCCTCCCTCCTGTCAGGGTCCGGGCTGCAGGTGAATGGGGTTCCTGGCTGGCAGGCCACTGACAGCAAGCTATTCAATAGCAGATTCTATGAGGAATGGGGCTGCCTCCTCCCTACTGTCAGGGTCTGGTTTGAAGGCCGGACTCAGTACTTCCACGCTCAGCTCCGAGGGTGGGTTCCTGCCTGAAACCTCGCCCTCCGGGAAACAGCTGGGGGAGGGCACAGCCGTTTCCAAGACGACCCCTGCAGGACTGACTTCCTTCCGGTTGGTCAAGGTTCTGGACATGATGTTACACCCAGGGTTTTTGTATAAGTAGATTGGCAAAAGGTGCAAACAATTCAAATGTACATCAATATGGTAAACTAAATGTGATATATATATAGAATATTAATCAGCCATTAAAAAGAATGCTATTCTGATATATGTTACAGCACAGATGAATCTTGAAAAGTGAAATAAGCCAGACACAAAAGAACAAATATATATGGTTCCACTTATATGAGATACCAAGAAAGGGCAAATCCATAAAGATCAAAGTAGAATAGACGCTGTGAAGAGAGGAAAATGGTAGATATTTGGGAGATATTGTTTCATGGGTATAGAGTTCCTATATGGGATGACAAAAAAGTTCTAGAAATGGTTAGTGGTGGTGGTTGCACAACAATATGAATCTACTTAATGCTACTAAAATGTACACTTAAAAATGTTTAAGAGGATAAATTTTATGTTATGTACATAATACCACAATTTAAAAAACAAAATACTAGAATCAGGGAGTACCATAACTGCTTTTCATTTTCCACAATTCACTAAATAGAGGCTTTATGCAATAAGAAACTTTCTAATACTGGAAGAAACATATGTAAACTATACTTAAAAGGTAACTTAAATGCTTAAATTTAGTCCTAGAGAACTATAAACTTAATGGTGAATTAGTGTATCTATTGATTTCAATACTTATTTCCATTAATAAAGACTAATTTCAATTAATCTGAATCTGTGCCAAGAAGAGCAATATTTCCACCAATTGTTTATTATTATCCTATGTACTCATACAAAATTAGAATGTACTAAACACATGCTAACATCCAGTAAGGCTAATATTTTTTTTAAAATATATTTTATTGACTTTTTACAGAAAGGAAGAGAGAGGGATAGAGAGTTAGAAACATTGATGAAAGAGAAACATCGATCAGCTGCCTCCTGCACACCTCCTACGGGGATGTGCCCGCAACCAAGGTACATGCCCTTGACCGGAATCAAACCTGGGACCTTTCAGTCTGTAGGCCGCCGCTCAATCCACTGAGCCAAACCAGTTAGGGCAAAGCTAATATTTTTAAGAGAAAAAATACAGATCAGATATCTTCATTTACCTGCTATTTTGCCTAAAAAGATAGTCAAGCACCATAAAAAGTCCTTTAAGCATTATTTGAGTTGAAGCACTAATAACAGGTAATTCTCTTGTCTCCTCTTTACCATGAACCAGTAACATTTTTTCTTCTTTTTGAAGGACAGCAGAAAAATGTCCCTATAAGAAATTACAATATTAAGTATACAGTGGGGAAGTGTTAAGCAGTAAAACAAACTTTTCAAAGCTATAATGAAACCCAAATGAAATATACATTGAAATTTTAGGCAAACATTACTAATACACAAATGCTAACAATATGCTTTAGGTTCCCACATTATTGTCAAAGACCTTTAATAAAATTATATATTTAGGAGGTTCATTACATCTTCAGGTAATCAGGATATTATTTAGTACCCTTCAAAAGTAATGAACTACATAAAAATGTACTTACTAAATGGCTTCTCCATGGAGCTTAAAAGAGTTGATATGTCACCTAAATGTCTGAATTATTTTCAGTGTACTCCGATACTCAAAATAATACGACTATATTACAAGAAAAATTAAATGAATGAACCAAAGCTAATTCTAAAATTCAAATGGCAGAGTAAGGCCAAGAATAGCCAAGATCATTCCAAAGGAAAAGAACAAAGTGAAGAGATATGCCTTACCAGATATATCAGCATTTTTCTAACAGTAATAACACATGATAGTTTAGATCAGTGGTTCTCAACCTTCCTAATGCCGCGACCCTTTAATACAGTTTCTCATGTTGTGGTGACCCCCAATCACAAAATTATTTTCGTTGCTACTTCATAACTGTAATTCTGCTACTGTTATGAATCATAATGTAAATATCTGATATGTAGGATGTATTTTCATTGTTACAAATTGAACCTAATTAAAGCATAGTGATTAATCACAAAAACAATATGGAATTATATATATGTTTTCTGATAGTCTTAGGCGACCCCTGTGAAAGGGTTGTTAGACCCCCAACAGGGTCACGACCCACAGGTTGAGAACCGCTGGTTTAGATAAACAGAATCATAGAATAGAGTTCAAAATTAAATTCACACATGAATGAAAAATTAGATGTGACAGATATGGCATTACAAATAGAGGGAAAAGTGGACTATTTAGTAAATGATGAGAAAATTCACTATCCATACAGGAAATCAAAATGGATTTCCTACCTCACGAGATAACACAAAAACAAATCACATACTCATAACATTTTGCACACTATTTCATAATGTTCACAGTATCCCATAGCCCACTTATGATCTCCATCCACCTAGGTTTATATAACCACTATTCTGAGAACAAAATATGAACTTCTTACCTATTTATTTTCCAAATTTTTAACTTTTACAATTAACAAAATAAATTTACAACCTAAAAATATTGACTTCTTTTATCTTTGAAGTAGTGGTCCAGCGCGCGAAATCACGTGAGACCCAGACCTGTGGGAAATTGCGCGATACCTGGGACCCCCAAGTCCCACCGTGCCACGAGACCCAGAGTCAAGTCCCTGCCCACCGTGTGCACCTCGCCACGCACGCAGCCTCCTGGTGACCAGACTTCGGTCCTTACGGCATTAGGACCACTGGGTTTTTATAATATAGATAAGCAATTCATTTCTTTAAGCCTCATTTCCTTCAAACTAAATACTACTACTTTTTCATCCATAATTTATGCCATCACACATAAGCCTATCAAACTTACATAATAAAATTTTAAAACAAATTGCTATATTTTTTACCCTGGATAAAACTTATTCACTATTAATCATTTCTAATTCACTAAATGAATTTCCACAGATGGAAATCTTACCTGCAAAATGGGAAAAGTAGCAGTGGTGATGCCCATTTTGTGGAAATTTAAGAGCATTTCACTTCCACTCCATATTTTACAGGATGATTCATAATCCCGTTCCACAAGATGTTCAGAGTTTGCTTCTAACCAACTGGAATAAAATAAAATAGTCCCCATCAACCAGTATCATCCTATAGGCACCATTTTCACAGAACAGAGAATTGAGATATGTTCATCTGGATTCCTTGAAGCTCTTAGGACACAAATATGGATTAATTAAGACATATTTGTGTCCTAAAAGCATGCAAATCTCATACCAGTATTACAAAATAAACATCCACATAGCTAAAAAGCAAGCTTTCAATCAGAAAACAAACAAACAAACAAACAGGCTTTTATTCACAAAAGAAAAACAGGCAGCGTTTTGTGGATTCAGCTGCTTTACTTGACTCTCTCCGAATGAGAGCCATGTCTTAGGAGCTTCATCCCAAATACACATTAAAGAAAATACAAAACTACCTAATAAAAAAATTTAAGTTACATATTAACACACAAAAAAGATAATTAGTAGAGCCCTGGCTGGTTTTGCTCAGTGGGTAGAGCATTGGCCTGCGGGCTGAAAGGTCCGTGGTTCCATTCCCGGTTAAGGGCACATGCCTGGGTTGTGGGCTCGATCGCAGTAGGGGGTGTGCAGGAGGCAGCCGATCAATGAGTCTCTCTCATCATTGATGTTTCTCTCTGTCCCTCTCCCTTCCTCTCTGTAATCAATAAAAATATATTTTTTAAAAAAGTGAATTACTAGAAAATATATAAATATATTCATTAATTTGTATACACATGTACATCCAATAAGTGCTTAAATGCCAATTATTATGCCAGACAACTATACTAGGTAGTAGAAATACAGCTGTACATAAAATAGGGAAGGCCCTTATTCTCATGGAAATTACATTCTACTAAAGGAAGAAAGAAATTTAGAAACAAATACATGAACAAGAAAATATCAGGTAGTAATAAGAAGTATAATGAAACTAAATTAGATTAATATAATCTAATTGCTACTTTAATTTGAATATCAAGAAGGCTCTCCCTGAGGTAACATTTATTCTAACAATTGAAGGCAAATGTACTTGGTCATGGCAGTATTAAAAGCAAAATGTACCCAGTCCTGGGAGAATCAGAAGAAATCATGCAAAGATCCTGAGGTGGTTCACAAATTATCCTCCTTTAAGGACCTGAAGAAAGCCAATGTATTTGCAACACAATGGGCAAAAAGGAATAATGGTATGAATAATGTTAGAGTGATAAGCAAGAATCAGATCATGTTAAGCCAGGATAAGAAATTTGAATTCTATTCAAAATGCAATGGGAAGGTTTTAAATGGAGGATTTTAAATAAGAGAGAGAGAGAGAGACCATCTATTCTAAGTGTTTAAAAGATGATTCCTGCTTCCAAGTCACAATGGAGAAAGGCAAGAGTGAAAGCGGAGACTGGTTAGGAGGCTGTTACAGTATTCTAGTTGAATGGTAGACATGAGACTGAGGAATTTGGGATATATTGTGCAGGTGGCATTTACAAGACACTGATAAATTGAATGAGGTGGGGCGGTAATCGAGAATTATACTTAAATTTTCTATTTGAGAAACTGATTAGTTCTGTTTGCTTAGATGAGAAAGACAGGGGGTTAGGTAGGGGAAGGGAATAAGTTTTGTTTTGGAAAGCTGAAATTTTATATCCAAACAAAGATATAAAGTATAGTTGGATTTATGAACATAGCACTCCTCGGAGAGACTGGGGCTAGACACAGGTTCAGGCCTCGGCAGTACTGCTGTGGACTGGGTTATATAACTTAGGAGAAATGCAGAGCTAGAAATGAAATGAGGTCCTAGGACAAAGTCCTGAGGCACTTCAATATTTAGACATCAAACAAAACAAGAACTATCAAAAAATTGAGAAAGAATGGACTCATTATGCATAAACATGCACTAAATGATAAATTTGTATAGGAGGACAAGAACTAAGCATAGGGGGGTGGGGTGAGAAGGAGGTTTTCACAACAGAAATTTGTGTATACCTTTTCTGTTCAAACATGTGACTATGTAACTTTCACATTTTTAAAAAGTATACTGTTAAAGGAACAGAAAAATGCTGAGATAAATGAAATAGGATGTAGAGTCAGGGGAGGTTTTTTCTAAGATCCTATATAATAAAAGCCTAATATGCTAAGTGTCCGGTCATCCATTCAACCAATCAAAGTGTAATATACTAATGATATGCTAAGACTGCTCAACCACTCGCTATGATGTGCACTGACCACCAAGGGGCAGACAGTTGACTGGTCGACCATTGGCTATGACGTTCACTGACCAACAGGGGCAGATGCTCCAACTGGTAGGTTAGCTTGCTGCTGGGGTCCAGCCGATCAGGACTGAGTGATACAGGCTGGACACACCCTGGAGCCCTCCCACGATCCCTCCCCAGCTGGCCAACCTCCCACATCCCTCCCCGGCTCCAATCGTGCACCAGTGGGGTCCCTCGGCCTGGCCTGCGCCCTCTCGTAATCCAGGCTGAGGGATCCCCCCCAAGTGCACGAATTTCACACCAGACCTCTAGTAAAGAGATAAAAAACCTAATGTCTAATGAAAGAGAAATTATGTAATATAAATCTTAATGAAATTACTACTAAATATATTATTTTATAGTACTGAAATATTGGTTAATTGAAATTCATTAAACCAGAATTCTACTCAAACTGGATGATAAAGCAATAAATTAAAGCCATATCCAGAATTTTAAAATGTTAATTAAAACCATTAATTTACGCCGAAGCCGGTTTGGCTCAGTAGATACAGCGTCGGCCTGCGGACTGAGAGGTCCCGGGTTCGATTCCGGTCAAGGGCATGTACCTGGGTTGCGGGCACATCCCCGGTGGGAGGTGTGCAGGAGGCAGCTGATCGATGATTCTCTCTCATCGATGTTTCTAACTCTCTATCTCTCTCCCTTCCTCTCTGTAAAAAATCAATAAAATATATTTAAAAAAAAAAAAACCCATTAATTTATGTACAGCCCAATGTCCTATACACAGTATAAGTGGCTGTTAAATTATCCTGTTAAATTAAGAATAAGATTCACAATTATCAATTTAAAAAAATCTATTCTGTCCATTATGTTCTTTTGAATAAGACAAAAGTTTGGACTAGGCCTATTTTTAAAAGTTTAACTGATAAGGAACAATCCATTTCCAAAGTAGCCTGGTCAAAGTTTGCTAACAATACTCTGCAAAATAAAACATGTTTTTAATACAAAGGCAGCACAAA